>NW_004567140.1:6633129-6651937 GCF_000260355.1 Condylura cristata
AACAGGCTGACTGACAAAGTACACTGCTGAGGGGAGCAGTGGGTGGGTCAGGAGAGGTCTGCCGCACCGTGTGGGTCACCTCTGGGGCAGGTGGGGATCGAACTCATGCTGAAGCGGCTTTAGCTTCTTAGTGCTGTGCTTTAACCCACTGCGCCACCAGGGAGGGCCCTCCCGTATTTATTTATTCATTCAAATATTTATGGATGTTAGTTTAGCATGGACTTAGGGACATACGTTTTAGTTGAAGGGTCAGAACGCATTATTAATTTTCTGCTAAAACTTAGCCAGATTTGGCCTTCATGACCCCCTTCAAGCCTTTCAGCTCACCCCCTTGATTTGAGTCCACCCATCTCTGTGACCGTAGGGTGATTTCCTACCCTAGCTCTGAGGATGTCTCGCTGCTACTGCATTTTCATGTTGAATTCAGGGGAACTTTCAAGGCTCTGAAGCCAGAAGATTGAGAGACGGTACCTGAGGTGTGCCTGGATTAGTGGCAGTGAGTTGTTTGGGGGGCTTCATGGTCTGGGCAGGGGCTGGTGGCCACTCGAGTCCTGTGTGCGTGTGCGTGTGCGTTTGTGGGAGCGCACCCACGTTTTTACTGTAGAAACTGGTGCTCTTCGTCATCCTGCTACCACGATTGTGAACTACTTGGGAACATCTTCCTTACTGAGTAGCGTAGAAGGACCCAAGGGGCTGCTTTGGGATGGGATGGGGTGTCTGGCGGGGAACAGGGACCCAGCTCTGTGCTTCTGCCTCACCGACTTTGCCTTAAAAGCCAGGGAGCCCCAGGTTAGGGCTTCTGACTCTTGGCCCAGATGTTCCCTTCTCTCCGGACTGGAAGGAGAGCTCTTGACTGCTGGCTCAGCCCCATTCGCTTGAGAAGTCAACCTGTTTTGCCAGGTTTACTGGCAAATAATAGAGAAATAGAGTTCTCTGAGCTCTGATCTTGCTGGAGGATAAAATGTAAATATTCCAAATGTTTTAAAGTTCAAATACAAATATACACCGAAAAGCTTCCAGTCTTCTCCAGTTGTGGCAACAGTAGCTGGAATTTTGAGAATGAAGTGTGGCTAATACTTGAAAGACATCGATCATAAACTAGTCATTGTTTAGAGTAATGGCACAGTTCTAATGCCGCATACTTTTATGATGTCTTCTACACGGAACAGCTTTCATTTAAATTCGGCTAAATATAAAAGTAGAGTTTACTCAGGCAATACTTAAAATTTTACCAACGGAGTTTATGTGTGACTCTAAAATTTTGTTACTAGAGGAACTAAACTTTGCCGTCCGATAAGAACTGCAGGCTCTTCTAGATTCTGGCAGTTACAAGAAGCAGACTGGGGAAGCCAGTTGGTGCCAGAGGGAAACAGAGTACATGATTATGTCTCTTAACTCTCAGAGTCCTCCATGCGCGAGGAAAGAGCAGCGGAAATGAAAGCTGCCTTCTCGCAATGGCCCCCTCCATAAAAGTTCCGAGTCCTCAGTGACGGGAACATCAGCTTCTTGTGATACTTATCTTGCTTTTGGGTCGAGAAAACCTCTTCTTTCTTAAACTATGTAGAAAATTTGGGGTGTGGGGGTGAGAGGATCACCAGAGGCAGAGTGAGGAGTGGAACAGATGGTTCTACTGAAACACACTGCTGAGGGGAGCAGCAGGCAGGATGGGAGAGGTCTGCTGTGTCCGGTGTGTGACTCCCTGGCCAGAGATTGAACTCAGGCTTAGGGGAGATAGTGCTGAGACTTGACTCCTGGGCCACCAAGGAGGCCCAGCAACCTCTACATTTTAACATTTGTGGGCCCTTGCTGGTGGCACAGTGGGTTAAAGCGCAGTACTATGAGGCTCTCCAAAGCCACTGTAGCATGAGTTCGATTCCTGACCAGGGAGCTGACCCACATGACAAGCAGTGTATTTCATCAGTCAGCCTGTTCTGCTCCCCACTCTGTCTCTGGTGAATCCTCTCACCACCTCCCCCCAGTACCGCCCTGCACCTCTGGCCTGTACCTCAGTTATTGTGTGCATAAATAAATAAATCTTAAAATTTTTTTTAACCTTTGTGGCTTTTTAGATTTCCTTTGCAATTTTTGCCATTTTTATTCACTCGCTTAACAAATGGGCATTGATTCCTTATCATGATAGAAATAATCAGTGTTTCAGAGCACGGGTGAAGGGACAGAGATCTGGGGCCTGAATTCACCTATCGAGTAGCTTTGTGTACCCCCCCGGGGGGTGGCTGAGCCCAGCTGACCATGGAATGTGGAGCACGTGACATCTCTCTGCTGTATCTGTGACTCCAGTTTTAACACTGCCTGGAACTCAGACTGGGTCTGAGGAATCAGAGGCTTTTGCACTAAAACTTGTCTTTTACCTGTTTAAACTACAATAGTCAATAATTATGTATGTGTAAAAGCTGTCAAAAGTATACTTAAATTGTACCTTTGCCGTGTGCTAAAATTACTTTTCATGACGACCTATTTGTACATCCTTTGAACCAAATATCTCAGCCTGGAAAAGTAGCTGTTTTTGTTTTTGTTCTGCAAGTTAGGTCAGCAGACATCTCCAACAAATAGGATGGCAAGGTGAAGGTGACATGATTTACTTAAATCAGGCAATTTCTCCATGAAAGCACTGAAGCCTCAGCTCATAAAGACACTCTTTAGCAGATGAACTATAACGCCGGCCCACATTTGTCATATTAGGTGATTTGAAAGGAGAGAACAATTATAAAAATGAATGTAATTCTCTGTTGAAGAAAAAAAATTCAGTTTTTCCAGCAGGGGGTGGTTAATTTTCCAAAGATAAAAACAGGTTTCACAGCAATTCCGCTGCTATAACGTTCCACAATTAAAACATAAGAAGAAAAGGTTCCTCCGCCCAAGCAGACAGTTGTAGGAATTAGTTGTTTGGGGCGGGGGAAGCAGGTTTCCCCTTCAGCATCAGAGTTTATTGTGTTCCCTGTAGGAACATCTCTGTTACCATAAAGAATGCTGGTGTACCCCAGCACCCCACCCCTGTGTCTGAACTGCTTTCAATTAGCAGGGATTATTAAACTGGAAACATTTTAAACTGCTGCCGAAGCGGCTTTCCTGTGTTATGAGCTGAGCTAGAGGCATCACAATAAAAGCTGATTGATTAGCAAAGAATGTACTTACAGCAACTGATGCCCAGTGTCATTTTCTAAGCATTTTATAACCTCCGCTGCCCCCTGAATTTTGCGATTGCATTGGGAGTTTAACCTTGGCTTCTCTCTCTGCACCTTCGGTAGCCTGGAGGCTCTAAGTTTGTATCTCAGCTGCCCGCACTGACCTGTCTCCTCACACCTCTCCCCCTCCTTTCCCGGACTTACAGGTGAGGGTGGGCGGGCCCTGGAGGGAAGGCTCTTTGATTGCTGCTTTGTGGAGCTTGGCCTGGGATGTCTAACTGTCAGAGCCTTAGAATAATAGTCCAGCACATCTCCAGAGAACACAGCTGCAGAGCACGGTGCAGGGAGGTAGGCACCTTCCGAACACTGAAGTGTTGGCCTTGACCAACCTTTGGTCACCTACTACAGATCTTTGTTCAACTTCCTTGTGAGGCTCTCTAGCTTCTCCAGCTGAGCTAATACACTGATTGGATAACAGGTCTTGCTTGGCTAGCTCTGTGCTAAGCTTTTTGCTTGTATACATTTTCACACTTGATGCCTTTTTAGCATTTTAGATTTTGTTATATAAATTATATATGACATGAATGTGTATTATATGACAATTAGACTTACAGATGATCTGACATTTACATCTAATGTTTAAATATGATACATATAGCATGTAACATGTGTGTCATTGAATTCGAGCAACAGCATCCTTTCTTAGGGCTGACTCCCCCATTTTTACTGAGTGGCTTGTAGATGGCCTGTAGGAGGCCGGCTTCAAAATGAAGCAGAGCACATCGTCACTGCGTTGCTTCTTTGTCCAAACCTGCCCCTCATCTGGGCTTCCGATACTTTAGTTTTGAAAACTCAGTCTCCTCATCCCTTTCCAGGTTGTTCATTTTTTTTACCCGTTGGCTTGCTCAGCCCGTGGTTGTATGCTTGCGCGGGGCCTGGCATGTTCCTAACTGGGGGGACAGTGGTGGTGCACAGTCAGAGCCTCCCCTCTGGGGACAGGCTCAAGCCTCAGCTCTGCTTGCTCCTGATCACTGTGCAAAGCAAGGAGGGGCCCATCCTCCTTTGAGTCTGTCAGGCTCCACCCAGGAGCACATGTGGCGGCTGAAAGCCACTTACTGCTTCAGAGAAGGTGCTGGAAGGAAATGTGTGACCTCGGTGGGGCAGGCTGAGGTTCATCTGCTGGCTTGGATGGACAGATGTGTCCAGGATGCTGCTCCCTAGGAGGGAGGGAGCCAGGTTTTTCTGCTTTGTGTTCGTACTCGAGTTGCAGAGACTCAGGAAATCAGCAGAATCTCGTGTTGGGTGGGCTGGAGGAAGTTGCTGGGTTTTCTCTTTGGATGCACCCTCAGCCCCTCCCAGGCCAGCGGGTGGGGGAAGAGAGCTGCTCCTTCAGGGGCGGGGCTGGGGGGGAGGCCCACCACCGTTATTTCTGGATTATGACTCAGAGCACACAACAAGAAGCATTTATTACCTCCAGAGCAGTTCTGGCTCTGTAGTGCTGAATGGAGAGGTGAGGTATTGCAGCTGTTATCTTTTGAACTAACTGCTATTGCGTGTCCCATGACCAGCCGTGGCAGGGTTTTTGTTCCCATGAATGAATGGGCTATAAATCTGTCGGAGTTGACACTAGCAGCAGTACTAGAGGGTGTAAAGAGAAAATGTGCAGAAGAATCTCGTGGTCTTTGCTTGCCTGGAAAATGAGTTCAATAAAATGGAGGTGATCAGTGCTTATTTATAGGGCAAACGGATACATCCAGCATTGGCAGCATCAGAACCTAACTGAGTGTTTTCTCATTTACACTCACTCTCGAGAGCAGTTCCCCGCGTGGCAGCAGTCAGGCTGGGGAGCCCCTGTGATTGCAGCGGCCAGGAACAGCCAGGAGCTGCCCACAGAGACAGTGTGTTTCCCTCCGTGTGTCTAAGGTTCTGGAGCTGTCAGAGGTAACTGGCTGGAGAGGGCTTTCGTTTTGAGGTTTGTAACCAGCAGGAAAGCCCAAGACCGTGGACAGCTTTTTATTTACATTTCAGTTTTGAGGGTGAATGACAGGAAATGGGGTAAAATTAATTGCCATTTTTCAGGCCTCTGAAACAATAAATTCCTGCAACCATAAATTTGGAGCTGGGTTAAGTACTGAAAACAATTTATTGCTAATTTTTCCTTTAATTGCATTCCCAAGAAGAAGGTTTGGTGCTTACTGGTGGAATTATTACATAAAAACGATTCGTTAGAAAGCACAATGAACCATAAATCAGAAGCTCACCTGAAACAGGGTCAAGGTTCCCCACAATTCATCCTCCCCCACCCAGGTCGTCTCCAACGAGCGCCCCAGCAACCAGAGGATTCAGAAAGAAAGCGCCTTCTGTCCGCCCGCCCCTCCTCCTTGAAACCACGAGGAGATTAAGTGTTGATTCAGTAAGAAGCTTCTCCTCAAGGGATTGCGAGAGCCAGTGACGAAGGGAGCAGGGGGTACATAGGAATGACCACTGCGTGGCTTCCCTGCCTTGTTGAATTTGTTCGGAGGTTCTTCATTCTGTCCGGCTGGCCGCTGGGGCAGCTGGTGGACAGGCTGACCCTGTTGGTGGACAAGCTGACACTGTTGGTGGAAGTTGAAAGACAGTAGACTTGCCTCGACTGCTGGAATGCAGTAATAATCTGTCTCCCTTGGGTGCCAGTCGCCTCAGTCCGGGGGGTGTCTTCTGTCCTGAAGGCTTGTTAGGACCTGGGCCAGTGTGGGTCCAAGATGAGTCCACTGAGAGTTCTTGCAAGCAATTGCAAATGAGCTGTTACCTCCTGGTTCATGGCTGTGAGGCTTGGTTGGGGTGGGAGGGGATCGGGGCTTGGCTGTGGGGCTGGGGTGATGGGAGATTGTCCTGCATCCGCTGTCTGCGATCCCGAGGGCTGGGAGGCGGCGGGCTGAAACTGACCAGCCTGGGCAATCAGTCCTTTGGAATTTTGCAAGTGAAGAGAGGGCCATCTGGCCATCTAGTCTGACCAAACCAGCCAGCGGTTGGCTGGACCAGGGCCTATGGCCATTTGGGAACCCATGCTGGTGGAAACTACAGTCTAGTTGCCATTTGTGAGAAGCCAGTGTGGGCTGAGAGTGTTTGTGGCATAACAGGCGCCTACAGCCACGCAGAGCGATGGGTGAGTCTACCGCTTCTTCCCTTTCTGCACCAGTGATGGCGCAGGTCTGTGCTGCTGTCCAGGACAAATGGCCTTCCACTGCTGGCCAGGGCAGTGGGCAGTGAGGGGTGGGGGGAGTGGGGGGGGGGGGGCTGCTGAGACTTCCCAGGGTCTTGGCAGGATGGGGGACCTGGACATGGAAGGCCAGAACAACGTGGCACACTCAGCTGTGGCTCCAGGTCAATATTTGCTGGACAAAGCAAATTAGAGAGAAGCCACGACCCCCTTGCCAAGCCTGCTGGGAAGGAACCGTGAACAGCCCAGAGCCTGTGTCAGAACAGACTGCTGTATCTGTGTGCCTGGGCTCACGTTCAGTTTGGTGACATGATCCGAGGGCCTCAGAGGAGCTCAGAACCCCAGTGAGGGACCCCCAGTTTGCAGCCTCCTTTTCTAGGTCACCCAAGGTTGGATCTCACAGATGCATCACCCCCACTCTTATGATGATGAGTGCCTATAAAAGATTCCTGTAAATCAGAAGTGTATACACACTGAGTCCATTGCAAAGAATTTCCAGCAGGACCAAGGAGAATTCTTCAGACCTCTTAAGATCTTCTCTCTTGTACCCTTTGTTTGTTCTTCCTCTCTTTTCCCCGACCCCCTTTCTAGTCCAGCCATTGCAGGTCCTGGAGCATTTCCTTCCAAAGCCCATGGCTACATGTGATTAAGAGACAGGTGCCGACGGGGCCCCTGGGGACTGCAGACCCCTGTGCACAAAGGTTCTTTCCCTTGGGTGCCGGGGTGAGTGGGTGCCTGCTCCAGGGGTGCAGATAAGCAGTCTGAACCCCGGGTTTTGGGCGGGTGAGGAAGAGGCCAGATTCCCAGCCTGTGGGAGGCCTGGCCTGGAAAAGAGGGGTGATCACATTTGTGCATGTCATTCTGATAAGGAGAGCTCTGGGCGCTCCATGTGTGTGAAGAACAAAAGCAAGGCAGGCTTTCTGAACACTGAAGTCATATACATTTATTTTGGAATATTTGAAAAAACAGTGAAGTTCTAAGAAGACAATCAAAACTGCCTGTAATCCCACTAGCCAGAGATAAACACTGTTAAATTTTTAATGCATTTCTTTACAAGCCCATGGGCATTTAGATATATTATTTTTTTTTTCAAAATTGGGATTTGACTATACATACAGTTTTTTATGTCTTGCTTTCCCCCCTTCACATAATATAAACATTTTCTCTGTCCTAGTGATTTTTGCAAACTTTTTTTCATTTTCAGAATTTCCAAAATTGCATATTGCGGGGAGGCACCATATCATTTAACCCTTTCCTTCTTGGTACACATTAGGAGTTTATAATTTTTTGATGCTGCCAGTGAAGCTGGCAACATTCATCATGGGAAACACCTCTGCTTTTTCTTTATAGCGAGTTCCTAGAGAGGAAGTCCTATGTATGTAGAAGGCCACTTTATTTTGAAAAATTTGTCCCCAGGGAAGGCAGGTCTTTTGAGTCTTGTGGAGAGAGGCAGCCTCGCTTTCCAAACGGGAGATGGTCTTTACAAAGCTGTCTGTTTGATGGATGAAAATATTTAAAATTGGAATTTCTTTTATGATTGAAGTTGAATAAATTTTCATATGTCTATTGTATATGTATATTCTCCTCCTGTGAACTGTTTGATCATTCACCCGTTTTTTTTCCCCTTTGGTGAGTCTTTGAAAGTGCTCTTTACAGCATGAAAATATCTACTCTTCAGTAGTTAATCTTCTCTCTTCTGATGGGACTGAGACAGGAGATGTGAAGTTTGGGATTTGAGCCAGGCCTGGATGAGCTGGGGGGATTTTGATAGTTGGGTCTTCTGTCACTACGCGCCCCCTCCCCCATAGCTGCTGTGAAGCCCCCTTTAGGAATACGAGAAATGTACCACTGAAGGCAGTAAGTTGGGTGAGCAAAGGCAAAATATTCTTAGTCTTGGTCTCCGCTGCAAGTGGCATCTAAAAGGCCATGAGCTCTCATTCATCTAAGGAAGGGGCGTCCTGAAGAGGTTGGGTCTTTGCTAAGCAAATCACTCTCTTTGCTTTGGTTCCCTTCCTTGAACCATGATGGGCGAGGAAGGCAGAGGGCTGGGGCAAAAATGACAAGTCTTGGGGGCACGTCCAGCTTTTCACTGTTCTGTGTCTGTTGTGTGTGTGTATGTGTGTGTGTGTGTGTGTGTGTTGGAGGGGAGAAAGAGAGAGAGATCGAAGAGAGATAATCTCACTCTAAATAGGAGATGGTCTTCACAAAGCCGTTTGGTAGATGAAAATACCTGAAATTGGAGTGTGTGTGTTTATGTGCTTGGATCCCAGAGTCCAACTCAAGGGACAGTTTATGGGACTTTTGTCCCTCAACCCAATTTATGGGGTGGGGCTGGTGTTAACAACTCCTCTCCCCCCCCCCCACCTGGTCACCACAGAATCCTCTTCCTTGTGACAGAAGCCATGTGTTTTTTAGTGTTCACACAGATGTGGGATGGGAAAGTACTTCGCTGGCTGGTTCTGAATTTGGGCCGGTGGTGATTGGCTCCATGGTCGGCTGCTAATGATCACTGCAGCTTTTCAGAGGGTGTTGGCAAGGTGATAATGCAATTAACATCTCCCCCTTTGATAGAGAGTGAAGTGAAGACAAGCTGACTTTTTGGAACCTGATGATCACTGATAATTAGGGGAACCCTCGAGGGGACATATTGGGTGTTTCAACAATTGCACCAGAATGCCTGTGGAGCGAATTCACCTCGGCAACAACGGGCCAGGAAGATCAGCACCCCCGGGTCCCACCCCTTTGGGGTTGGGGTGGGCACAGCTACTCTGCACTTTATTTTTAGCAAATGTATATAGCTCATGTTGCTAGAACCTCTGGTGATGTTTCAGGAAATTTATTTAAAATTCAATTTGTACATCGTGACTTTAAGCACTACTTTTGGGGAAGTGTGTTTTGCATTATGCCGTATCAGTTCGGGATTATGGACTCCGAGGGAATATGTATAATTTTTATGCACTATGTTTATTGGCACATTTGTGTTAATAGCCAATAAGATGATATTGCCATCTTAATACCTTGCGAGTCTCTGTGACTCTGTGGCTAATGAGTGGGGGCCTCTGAGTACCTGATTGGGGCGGGGGGAGGGAGGCATGATGGGTTTGAGGGTGTAGGGGAATGAGGCTGGAAATCCAAACACTGGCTTGGCAGGGCGCGCTGGTGTAATGTAGAAGAGGGAACCTGTGCTGGGGAGGAGGGTCTGCGCTTAATCAGGGGACAGGCCACTGAGGAGGCATTGATGTGCTTGCACAGCGAAGCGACCTTCCTTTGGAGAGAAAAGACAACCCCGAAGATATTTAGTTCTCAATTAAATAAAGCCACATCCTCCAGACCTCCTTCCAGTGACCCTTCTGCTCCCTGAGATCTTGCTTTGCAGTGAATTTACAACTGCTTCTGGACAGATAACAAGAAGTGGGACAGCTGACCCTCCAACTTCTCACTGTGGATTGCCTGTGACGGTTGTCCCAGGCCATACCCCTCATGCTGAACTATTCATGCAGCTGGCACCAAGAAACAATGCAGTGGTAGTGTTGGATGTGTGTGTGTGTGTATTCTTTTTTTGGGGTGCAAACTATGTTCATTGGGAAATTGAAAAAAAATGGGAAAAACTAAGCAGGACATAGGTTATTTCTTGCTCCAGGAATGTGGACTGGTGATGAGGCCTCCATGTCTCCTTACAGGCAGCCAGTAGAGATTTGGGGCTGAAACTGGGTCACAGAAGTCATCACCCTTTGAAACACCAGAGCCAAACAGCAGTTAAGGGAATTGTGGGTATTTGGACCTATGTTGCACGTGTTCTGCTGGGATTCTTTTTGGCACTCAGAGATGTGATCTGATAGAATTAAAATGCAGAGAAGTGGCACTGGAAGGCACTTCTACGACAGAGGGTGGTGGAATGGCTTTGGAGGCCCCTTGGCTGGAATGCCAGTGTGCTCTCTCCACTAGGACATGTCAGAGGAGCTGAAGTCTGGGTCTCGCTTTCACCCGTCATTGCTGAACTCTCAGCAGGTAGCACACGCTATTCTTACTGATCCTTTCAGCACCCACAACACAAGGCGTGGCACCCAGAAGGACCTCAGCGAGCATGTGTAGACTTAGAGACTCTGGGTTGCAGGGAGATGCCTCTGCCACCTGGAAACCTATAGGCTACTCCCTGGTGTGTTTGTCCAAGGACACCCCTTTGCTTCTGTGCTGTTGTGTTGGAAAGAGAGCTGACACACTATTTTTGCAAAAGAGGACTCCCATCTCAGGGACGATCTGCACTTTTTTTTTTCTCAACTCTATCTATTGATCTATTTGTTTATTTACATTTTCATTCATTTTTGTATAATGCTTGATTCTTTCCCTCAAGTGCAATCGCCATAAAATTCCCACCACCAATCACCTGAGAACCATCACCAAAGTCTCTTGTGCTGTTACCTACTCTTTTTTGGTCCCTCTCTCTCCCCTTCCCCTGTAGTATGTCTTAATCCTTTAGTTTGCCTGTCAGTTTTGTCTTTTTTTTTCTCTTCTGATCCCTTGTATGGTTCCCCTGTATTCCTCCTATAAGTGAAACTATCTGATATTTTCCTTTTTCCTTCTGACATTTCACTGAGCATGATCCCTTCCAGTTCCATCCAAGTTGCTGCAAATGACATGAGTTTATCCTTTTTGATGGCTGAGTAGTATTTCATTGTGTATATAGACCACATCTTCTTGATCCAGTCATCTGTTTTGTGGCAGTTAGGTTGTTTCCACATCTTAGCTGTTGTAAATAGTGCTGCAATAAACATAGAAGTGCAGGTTTCCTTTCGAATGGATGTTTTTGTGTCTCTTGAGTAGATTCCTAGGAGTGGAATTGCTGGGTCACATGGAACATTGTGATAAAAGCGGCTTGAAGATCAAACCTTTTTCAATTAAAGGGAGTGCATGTAATGGTGATAATCTGGGCAGCAGTTCTGATCAAATCTGGTGACATTTTATAAATCCACCCCCATCCCAAAGCTTATACGAATGCTCACATTATTTTCATCAAGGGTTGTATGGTTTTATATGCCAAAGTTAAATTTTGAAAAAAAATCACATTTTCAGGGGTGGTTTTAATTATAGGTAAGAGATTATTCCCCCCCCCAGCCCCCCATCTACGGGGATGCCATCCTTGCCTCTCTCGGTACTGTGATGTTCAGGGACTCACCCTGGTGGTTATCTCTTTCCTGCGACTGACAGAAACTGAACCTCGAGGAAGCCGTCCCAGTTAGGATGAGCCCTGGAGTCAGGAAGCCCCAGCACTAACCAGCTGTGCAGGGGGATGACTTACTTCCCCATCTGTGCCTTGGCCTTCAACATGGGACATGATGGCAACACCCGCACCTCAGTTGGGGTCATAGACAAACAGTGGGTAACCTCAGACCCACCTGGCTGTGGGGTCTTAGGAATGCTGACCGCTGCCATTATTACAGCTCCCTTTGTATTTTCACTCATTCAGTGGAAGGTCCAGATGTAAAACCTCTGTTGCTGTCATCCTCCATCTCGTTATCTGTTCTAATGACCTCACTACCTCCTTCCTGCTGGCGTCTTCTGCCAAGCTGATGCCAACCATTCAGGTTACCAAGGAAGAAAATAAATTGAAGGCTCAACCTCCTGTCCTCTCCTTCCAGTCCCACCTGCCATTTCTAATCCATCCTACAGGGAGCTGGGGGTGACCTGTCTCCTGGCTTTGGAGTCAGTTTCTCTCCACTAACTACCCCAGTCTTCCTCTTTCTGGCTTTGGGACCTGTGGGGGCTTTCCAGTGTGTGAGGCTCTCCTTTGGGCTCCCCCCAATAACCCTGCTGGTTTCTCCAGAATGCCTCCACCAGCTTCTGCACCTGCTAATGCACAGGCCTCCTGGTGCTGCCTCCCTGACAGACTTGCTCATCGCTCTTGTTAACTTCTTGATGTTTCCTTCCTACTTTTTCAGTAGCTCTCCTGGTTGCCTGTACCAGCTGCAGGTGTACCTCTCCCAGACCGCCGAGAAGGGCTGGGCCTTCAGCACAGTGCCTGGCATAGGGCACGTTGCCTAGAATCGAGATACTAAGGGTTTCTGCTTTTTGAGGGTCTGAGGACTTTGCCGTCAGCCTGGATGCCCCTCAGTGTTCTCCGCAATGCTGTTCGCGAAAGCCCAGAGTTGGAAACAGCCCAAGTGCTCACTGACATGGGACTGGATGGAGAGGCTGGAATGTGAACAGATAAAAAGAAGGTGAAACCTGCCAATTGCAGAAACATGTACGGCCCTAGAGGGTATCACATTTAGTAAAATAAATCAGACAGAGAAAAAAAGCGATAAGACTTCACTCATATGGGCGATGGAAGGAAACCAGACAAACAAAGGAAAGAAAGAAAACAAGAATAACATCCAGACTCTACGACCAAAGCAGTGGTTCCCAGAAGGGAGAGGAAGTGGGCGGGGCGAATGGGTAGCAGGACCCCGAGTGTGATGAAGGATGGAGTTGGACTTCGGCTGGTGAACTTCACCTAGGAGAGGCAGCCACTGATGCTAAGTGCTGTCGGCTGGAATGGAACGTCCATCTAGTGGACAGCCAGCGCCGTAAGGCAGTGTTACAGCCATACAACACTTAACACGATAAGCCAAGATGCCGATCTGGGCCAAGCTCAGACCCGACGGCCACCTCCCCCGGTGTGAGCGCGCAGCCTGCCGGTCTCACTGGCAGTGACAGTGGCAGAGGCCCCCACGGGATGCCTGCAGGTTCCTCGAGGGCACGGGCCTTGTCCCCGCTGGAGAGCTGGGCATCCCCACCGTGGCACAGAGGGCCGGAGAGGTGGGCGGGGTGGAGCGCGGGTGTGGAGGCACTGAACTCTGACTTGGGAGCGGTGATGGAGAGCTGTCCTACAAAGTCCAATCGAGCGGGGAAATGATAGACGGGTGACGTTGGGTGCGTCTCCCTGGCGTGTCCCAGTCCGGTGTTTGGGCGGTGCTTGGGGGCCACGGCTCAGGTGCCGGGAAGGAGCGGCTGAAGGTGAGATGTCACCGGCCACCTTCTCTACCCCCACGGGCTGTTGTCTTCTTATAGGGCCTCCAAATTTTCCCCTTTTAAAAAATTTCCAACTTAATAACACTACTTAGGTGTTTTTTTAGACCCCATAGTGTTTGCAACAACCGTTATGGCTCTATTATGATAATACAAGAAAGTTACATTATGAAATAAATGCATTTTAAGGTTTTTCCCTGGCAACATAATGTAAGGATCATTCTGCATGTTGGTACTAAAGAATCAAAAACAGTTTAGTCAGTGGATGTGAACACTGTTTCTTGTCATCCAGTTAATGGATCTACTGTAGTATTTGTGTTCCTTCCAGCCCTGCCGCCGTACATCAATGAAAAATTATGTTTTTTTCCTCCATGCTACAACACCCGTCATCTTTATAGGCAGTGCATTCCCCTTCACGTCTGAGGTGTAAAATGCCTACCATTTCCCGGCCCTTTCCCCTCCCCGTCATTTACCTGGTTCTCGGCAATCGGGGTCACTGCCTCTTCCTATTAATGTTCTGTGTAATAGAAATCAGTGTGCCTGTGTTGCTCCTGTGCAAGCCCCAGCAAGCAGCGGCTGTTAGTGTGCACAGGGAAGACAGGGAGCCCAGCCTTATGTTTTAAACCCTCTTTGTTTACTGGATGTTGGCAGTCAATCAAAAGCCGTCCCTGTATTTAACACCGGCCTGCCTACCTCCTGGAAACAGCCACCTGCCGTCCGCCCTGATCAGCCAGGACACTGGTCTCCTTTCCAAGAGACTCAGAAAGACTTGGTGAAAATTTTACTTCCCCATCAGCAAAGTTTTACTGGCACCAGAGTGATCTGGCGAGGCCTAGGAGAGCCCCGTTTTTTGTTTTGTTTTGTTTTGTTTTTAAAGATTTATTTATTTGTGCATACAGAACTGGGGTACAGGCCAGAGATGCGGAGGGTGAGAGGATTCACCAGAGACAGAGTGGGGAGCAGAACAGGCAGATCCATGAGGTATACTGCTGAGGGGAGCAGCGGGCGGGTCAGGAGAGGTCTGCCACGCCATGTGGTCACCCCTGGGGCAGGTGGGGGTCGAACTCATGCTGAAGTGGCTTCAGCTTCTTAGTGCTGTGCTTTAACCCGCTGCGCCACCAAGGAGGGCCAGGAGAGCCCCGTTTTAAGGAGAGTTGGCTCTCCAAGATCCGAGGGTCTTGGGATTACGGGTGGCAGGGATGGCCAGGTATCACCAGATGAGATCCTCTGTTCTTACTTCTTGCTGTTTGCACCTTTTATCTGCCCTGGGGTCTCCCGCCAGGGGCCAGGCAGGTGGCTGGCGTCAGTGAAATGGGCTGGCGGGGCCTCGGCTGCTGTGCCCAGCCCACACTGCCAGGCGGGAGCACAGCTCGGTACTGTCAGGTCCTGGGCTGGCTGCAGAGAAGTGGTGGCACGGACTTTCAAAGAGATCCAGCCTCTGGATCTTCACTGTTGCACAATTACTGTGAAAAGGGACGTGTGTGTGTCAAACCAAGCTGGACCAGCACCGTGGCTGCTCCCCATTCGCCCAATTCTCCCAGACCCAGGACTGGCCACGTGACTCATGAGTCAGGGAGGTTTGGGGGTAAAATGGCCAGAGTGCCATCTCACCTACCCTGTCTTCGAAGGGTTCTCAGGGCCTAGTCTGGGTTGAGCAGCCTGGCGTGCCGGGCTTGCCAAGAGCTGGGGCCTTTGCACATCTGCAGTGATTCTGGGGGGTTGATCAGGCCCACCTGGGCACCTTCCTGAGTCTCCAGACTCTGCTGCGACACTACAGGGATGATCAGAACCCGGCAAACTCTGGGCCGTTTCATCCTACATGAAGTGTTTTTATCCAGCACTTTTCTGTCTTTTTTACACAATAGCCTCTTGCATTTTTGTGCTTCAGCTATACGTCCTTTAAACTACTGACACTCCACACGGAAGTTAAAGCTATATATAAATCAGTGACACTTGAACCCAAGCTTCCTCAGAACCTCTCCTACCTCTCTGTCCTGTAGAGATAACACGACAAGGACTGAGGTAGACAAAGCCTAGATTTTCGGTGCAAATAGCAGGGGCGCGCTCAATTTCCCGGGGAGCTGTCCCGACAGTGACACACTCAGGGTTGGAGTCTTATGCGCTGGGGCGGTGTCCATTGGAAAGAAGCAAGTCTGGCCTTCGCTGGGGATACCGGGGAAATCTGAGGTGAGCTGGGAACTGTGCTGTGAGTGGGCGCTGGTCGAGTCTCTGCTTGACTGTACGATCTCATGACTCCCCTTCCCTGCAAGATTCTGAGATCCTAGATGTAGGAGCCAGGGCCTGTTTTATTTTCACTCCTGCTTAGTGTCTCAACCTCGGTTCTGCACCAGCAGATGCTTGAGTTGAGGGTGCTGATTTCCTAGGGAGGGGACTGATGAGCTGTTGGAATTGGCAGAGAAAGAGAGGAAGTGGGGGGGGACGGGTCAGCTTTCCTGAGTGGGTAAGCTGAGCAAGCAGGGAGGCACTCTTGAAGGCTGTACCCATGGAGAACAGGGCAGGCTGGAGGCGTGGAAGGTCCCGAGAAGAACTCATTGCACAAACTCCATTTGATCCTTGGGACGGCGGGCAGCAAACAGCTATTTTCAAAGCAGCATCCTCCCCAGTGAGGCAACTGTAAACGGCTGGCACAGCGGCTCCCAGGCTCACCGAGTCCATCTCGGGGCTGCCCAGTGCCGCCGAGACCAGTCCGCTGCTGTGTCAGCTTTCTTGGACTTGACCTAGAGCATGAGGGCCTGTGCATGGCGTTCCAGGCTGAGCGTCAGATGTCAGCTCTGAGAGGCAGTGGCCTCTGTCCTGGAGGCATGTGTGGACACGGGCGGCTGGGTGTGTGTGTGTGGACAGTGGGATGCGGGCAGCGTGCTCACCTGGGTCGGTGTTTGGCCCTGGTGCTGAGCCCGCTGTCCTGGCAAAGCCCCCTGAAGCATGGTGACCTGTCCCATTTCCACGGCCTCCATTTGCCAAGGTGACGTAAGTCGCTGCCGAGCCCAGGCCAATTGGCTGTCTGGGTCCTGAGGGGGTCAGCCCTGGGTGGCTGATGGCAGCGCGGGGACCTGGCCTGCTGTCTTTTCCAGGGCAATGAGCAGTGAGGCCGTGGGCTGGTATGCCGGGTCCCAGCTCTCAGTGCAATCAGAGCTGGACTCAGAGAGCACCCCCCTGCCTGCCCAGTCAGGCCAAGTGCCCCCAGCACCAACTGAACGAGACTGATGTGGCTGCAGTTCTGGTCCGGGCCAGGGCCTTTCCCTGAGCTTCCTCGAATGTGGTGGGGTTCTTTGGAGAGGGTCACTGCTGCCTCTCTGGCACATGCTTGCAGCTTACCGCACAGGGGCTACTGGACAGGGGCCTTCGAGACGCTTTCTGCCTGTGGGTGGGGCCGTGAGAAGGGAGGGACCAGCCTCCACCAAATGGCTCTGTCCTGAAGTCAGCTCGGACGGTGGGGGCACACACATTGGTCACTGCAGCCTTTGCCCATGGGAAGCCAAGACGGCATAGTTCTGCCCACAGGGTGGGCTAGGGGATATTTGGAATTTCAGAAAGGGGGGACTTGGGAAATCTCATCTAATGTTCTGTACATCCAAGAGCTTCTGATGAAGAGACACCCCTGACGTGGGGCCTCTGAGGGGGTGGTTTTTGTCCTTGCTTGACTGTGCAGTCTCGTGGCTGTCCATTCACACGCCTTATCTGTCTGTCTGTCTCTTCTATAGATAGAATATGTATATGTATAGCTATATCTGTGCATCTATGTATATTCATGTCTCTATTTAACGAGGTGCCATTGTTAATGTTTTGACAGTCTAAGACTTCTCCCTAGATTTCACCATTGCTCTCTCGCCACTGAAGTACCCCTAATCCTCCACCATGGCTCATTTTGCTCTCTGGTCTCCCTCACCCCCTGCCCCCTTCCAGTCTGGATGCTTCAGATCTGAGGGCAACTTTCAAGGGCTGGTTTTGCTGTTTGCTTTTCTGGCCCTTTCTTTGGTGTCTCTGTATTCTGCATGTAAGTGACCCCACCCCACTCTATTCCGACACTTGTAAGGCAGGAGCCAGGCCTTGCTTTGTTTTCTGTCACTGGTTTCTTCCCTGTCCTCTCTCCTCCACCCAGAGACCCAGCCACCCTCCTCATCCGTCCTTGTCTGCCACTGCACTTCCCTACACAGCCTTGGAAGAGGCCACATGTCCAGCTTAGCCCCAGGGTGGGGTGACGGGGGACAGTCCCCACCTGGTTGACCTCTCAAGGTCTTGCATGGGGGAAGATTTGCTGCCTGCCCTCGGAGAATCACATGTCACATGCCTGGCTGGCCCAGCCTGACCCCCCGGTCTGTGCTTTTCCAGACTGGAACTGTCTTTTGCCCCCAAGAGGCTCTGTGCAGCTGAGCGAGGCCTCGGTCAGTGCCACTTAGTGTTTTTGCTTCAGTTCCTGGACATGGCACGAGCTGCTTTTCTTGAAAAGCTCGAGTTGAACAGCAAGTTCCATGCTTGATGGTTTTGTCTGTGGTCTTCTGTGGCCTCCTGCAAGTGAACATGAAGGGCAGTTCTCCGTCTGCAGCATGGGGGATGCACCGGGCACCTCCGGGCCACCCTGCAGTCAAGGAAACTCTGCAGGAGGCCTCCAGGCACCCCAGCATGGGGCTGGGCTGCTGTGCTTGTTGACTGCACCTTGGCCTTGACACTCCAGGGAGTCTCCTGTCTGGGGAATCAGATGTCTAGTTTAGAGCACACAGCGAGTATATTTCTACCCCCTAAAGGTTGGGGAGCTGACTCTGTGACCCAAGGCACAGCCTCATTCTCTGGTCCTCAGTGTCTCCCTTGGCTCCCCCAGCACTATGGTTGAATTTGAGAAGATGGTTTAGGTTTTGGGAAGGACAGTGAAACACACAGTGCTATCTACCACAGGATGCTGTCACTTTGGGCTCATCTTTCCTGTTGCCATGGGACTTCTACTTGGTTCAGATTTATCCATCCATCCATCCATCCATCCATCCATCCATCCATCCATCCATCCATCCATCCATCCATCCACCCACCCATCCATCCATCCACTCATCCATCTTTCCATTCACCCAGCCACCCATTCACCCATCCATCCATCCATCTATCCACCCACTCATCCATCTATCCATCATCCATCCATCCATCCATCCATCCATCCATCCATCCATCCATCCATCCATCCACCCATTCACCCACCTACCCATCCACCTACCCATCCATCCATCCACCCATCCATCCACCCGTCCGTCCGTCCGTCCGTCCGTCCGTCCGTCCGTCCGTCCGTCCGTCCGTCCGTCCGTCCGTCCGTCCGTCCGTCCACCCATCCATCCATCCATCCATCCATCCATTTATCCATCCACCCACTGACCCATCCATCCATCCACCCATTCACCCACCTACCCATCCACCCATCCACCCATCCACCCATCCATCCATCCATCCATCCATCCAT
>NW_004567140.1:6652242-6669266 GCF_000260355.1 Condylura cristata
CATCCATCCATCCATCCATCCATCCATCCATCCATCCATCCATCCATCCATCCATCCATCCATCCATCCATCCATCCATCTTTCCATTCACACACACAGCCATCCACCCATCCACCCATTCACCCAGCTACCCACCCAGCCACTCACCCATCCACCCATCCTTTTTTAATAGTGTTAAGTACTGGTAGGTGCTGGTAGGGTTGCAAAGAATACTGTATCTGTGACCCTCTCCAAGAAAACGACTCATAATTATGTGCCTGCTTTACCTGGCTTCCTATTTCTTCTGAGTCTTGCAGGGTGAAGGAGATGCAGTTTGTTATTTGGTATAGCCCAGGTGAAGCACGGAGTGCGCATGTGAGGAGGGTGAAAGGGCTCTAGCTGGAGGGTTGCAGAAGGCTCTGGGAGGTGCTATTTAAGCTGAGCCTCGAAGCCTGCTTGGGTTTGGACACAGTGGTGGCCGCTTACTCTTTGATGGGGGCCCGATCGGGGGGGTTGGTATTGTTCCTCTGCAGGGCCTCCTCTTGGGGAAGAGGCTGGGTGTTGATTCCCTCTGCCTTCTCCCCTTCTGGTGCTCAGCCTTGGTGACCAGTGGGTGTGTTCTCTGGACCTATCCCCCTTAGCATGAACCGGCCCTTGTGGAAGGCAAGCAGATCTTGTGATGCCCCAGCAAGGGCAGCCAAACCACCAACATCAAGGGGTGGCAGAGAAAGGCCCTCTTTTCAGATCCTGGCAAGCTGCTCTGTGCCCAGGTGGGATTCCTGCATACCAGTAGGTATCTACTTCCAGAGGCTTCAGGCTGCTGGGGCATCCACTCACAGGGGTTCGCAGGAGGGGGAGGGCAGTGGGAGCTGGACTGGTGGATCAGAGAGTTGACCCCCAGGGCTCATCTCTCCCAAGAAAGCGTTGGGTTAACTGGGGAAACTTTGTCCAACTTAATGAGAGCAGCAGACAAAGCTGTGGTGCTGAGTGATTGGTATGCATTGTTTTGTTTCTTTCCTTAATTCCTGCTGCCATTTGGGATGCGGGGATGAACAATAGCAAGGGCCTGTAGAGATCAATACCAGATTGCTGATAGTGCCTATCTGTTCTTGGAACAGATTATGTGATAAATGGCGTGGTCCATACGTTTTGACAGGTGTTCACTGTACAGCCCAGACCAAGCTGGTTTAGTGGAGCCCATCACAGGAAGCCAGGAGAGTGGAGACAGTATTTCCTTTTTGGTACATACCATAGAGAAATTGTTGCTTTTAAGCTGTAGATAATGACTTTCGAGCCAGGGCGGGGGCCCCCTGGGTTTTCTTCCCCTGTGCATGACTTCTCCTGCAGCTGGAGCTTTAACTGGGTCCTGGCTTGGATCCCTGATGGAGTGTGGAGAGGGTTTTAGTTTGGAACCACCAGGGTGACTTGTTTACAGGCGGAAGAAGCTGCTGGTCCCCCGAGCCGTCCATGGGGCCTGCAGGGCATTCTGGTGCTTGGAGCCACGGAATGTCACAACAGAGGGTGGCTGTAGTTCCGGAGGGGGTTTCAGAGTATTAAAGGACAGTGGGCAGCAGAGTGGAGTGGAGCTTCCGGGGCCCAGCTGCTGAGTGAGCTGCATGGATGGACGGCGGTCACCTCTAGTGCCTCTGCGGGCCTAGCACTGGGCACCCGGCCCATCGCCCCCCTCTGGCCCTGCGCGTGTGTGTCTTTGACACCTCTATGTTATGTATGCTCTGTGCTTTGGTCAGCCTGACCTTCCAACCTACCTGAGAGGTTCGAGCTTCTGCCTCCCCATTCTTCTTGCTCCCTGTGAAGGGCAGCCTCACAGACGCTGTCCCGCCGCTACCCAACGGGCTATTTGGATTAACAGCTGGTGTGTGGACAGGTAACCACCTGAGGGGACAGGTCTGCTTTGCACCTCCAGCCACCCTAGGCTATGTTGGGTCCCAGGAAGCATCTGGAACCTCAGGGCTGCTTGAGAGGAAGAAAGACATGGTGTATTGGGGGTGCCAGAAGAACAAAGCACTTCTAGCCTACAGCCGTATCTGAGCCCCAGCCTCCTGTGACGTGTGCTATGCTCCATTTCACAGAGAGAAAAGTGAGGCCGTGAAATGGAGTAAGTGCCCGCCGCCACCTCTGGGCTGAGGCCTGGTGCGCTGTCTCCAGATCTTGGACGAAAAGTGGACTGTGGATGGTGGTGCGGTACCAGGGGTGGACTTAGTCTACTAAATTGCCCTGAGATCTACCCTCCTCCCCAAAATGGGGGTGCCAGGAAGCACGGTGGCACCCTCCTTCTTGTGATGCGGGGTCCCTTCCCAAGGACTAATTGCTGAATGAGAGGCTGTGAGTACATGGGGGATGGTGACCTTACTCTCTGAGAATGTTGGGGAGGCTGGGGCCATGATATATGGAATGTCAGACGTTATATTTTAGACTTTGCTTTTAAAAATCTCTAACAACCTTCTAAGGAATGATTTGACATCCTTAAGTTCAACAGTGGGCACAAATAAAGCTTATGGCAAAATTAACATAAATCATTAGCATTAATCATGCAGGGTTATTGATAGCCGTACGCAGGCATGTATCACAACCCTGGCCAGGGACTCGGGTTAGGCCGTATTTC
Source organism: Condylura cristata (assembly GCF_000260355.1). Classification (NCBI taxonomy): domain Eukaryota; kingdom Metazoa; phylum Chordata; class Mammalia; order Eulipotyphla; family Talpidae; genus Condylura; species Condylura cristata. The sequence goes on from NW_004567140.1 coordinate 6,654,845, forward strand.
TTCCGGCTGTCCCGACCAGCCCTGCTGTGTGTGGTGGTGGAGTGGGCTTTCTTTTCCAATCTTCCTCCTCGGCTTGAGCTGTCACAGACACCCTGAGACCATCTCTTCTCCTCACGCTGGGCTGCTAACTTCATTGCCTCTTTCTCCCTCTCCTTTCTCTTTTTTAGAAGCCAGATTTCGAGTCTGGGTCAGGATCCATCAGAATCTGTGGCTGTCACTTACCATAGGACTAGTGGAAGCAAAATAGCTGGGTGACAATTAGCCATGGGTGGCCTACATAGATGAGTTTCAATTTGGTAGCCTTTACTTTTACTTACACATTCATCTCTGAAGCTGAAAAATGTTCCCCCCCTGCCACTACGTGGATGCTGGTGTGCTCTTATTACCAGGAGGAAAAGTGCTTCCTCACAAGCTCAAGCTGCTAGGGATAAAGGACATCACAAAAGGAGAATAAAGCAAGGGACAGACAGGGCTTTATTGTCATTGATGGCATCTGAAACATAAGCCCTGTGGGTGTTACCTTTGTTGAAAACTGAGGACAGAAATTCCTTGGGTCTGACCCCACTATAGGCTTCTCCAACTATAATGCAATTGTGGTTGTATGAATGGGAGTATAGTATAAAGAAAAAGGGAGGTGATGGGAAGGGGCTATATCTTACATTATCAATCAAACCACATGGAAAATATTGGGACAGGTTTAGATGCACAGACCTAAGGCTACCTGAGCAATAAATAGGGAGCATTCAATCCACACATATAAACATCCAAGGGCGGGGGGACCGTGATATTTGACTTTTCAGATTTGAAGATCTTTCAGGTGAAGAGCTCTGAGCATCTTCAAGGGATGGGAATTTCAGAGATGCAGCTATATACCCAGGACAAGAGAAAACTTAGATTTGCATTACTGACCAAAGCTATCTCCTGAAAGGGAAGTGGGAATAAGTTCTCCAATACCAGAGGTATTCAGCACGGTGCCCACTTATAGGAGAGGTTGGAGGACATGAAACTTCAAATCAGGGGTCACAGTAGATAATTTGATTCACGCAGAGCTTTGAATTCTGTGTTGGAGGGAAAAAAATAACAGTGTGGGCATCTTTAATCCCTCATTCCTGACATAGCCATGGATATGGCCCTTCCTCCTTTCTGGGTTCATCATCCTTTGACTTCCTAGACTACAACAGCTTCAAGCTATATGATCATATAGGGAAATGTGCATTCCTTTATGGAGAACTTGAATTTTTCTTCATTCTATGCCTCTGTTAATCAGCAATGAACTTGTACAGTTCAAGATAGGGGATTTCAAAGTATTTTAAAAAAGTATTAACTGGGACAGTTAGGGGTTTGAGGAATAAGAACAGAGTTTGGGTACAATGTAGGGGTCAGCCCTGGATGTCATTTTCCCAGCCCCCTCTCTGGAAGTAGGAACTCCCAGTCATTGGTACTGACAGAGCTGCCTCTTTGCTGTTATCATTTCTTGAGAAGCACTAGCTTGTAGTTTAGTCATCTTTCTGTGCTTTAGAAGGAGGGAGTCAGAAAGGTCCTCTTTATTTGGGGACACAGGACTCTAGGGAGGACCTTCATATTCTGGAAACATTATATATCATGAAACCACTCCACTTTTTGATGGCTGAAACAAGAGGGGACGTATTTTCACCTTTGTACATAACAAGTTCCAAGTCAGTTCTGCTTCAGGTGAGGCTTGATCCAGCACATTACAGGATGTCACCAAAGGCCCTCTAGGTATTGACTTCGTTATCAGCCTCCACACACTATTACCATTGACTTCGTTATCAGCCTCCACACACTATTACCATTCTCTCTCAAGGGCTCAAAGCCTTCTCTTCACAAATGTATTTGTTGCCGGCATCATAAGCTTTGTATCAATGCACATTCATCCATGGTCCTCCACTTCTATGATCAGGCAAAGCAAAGGTATCGATTTACAGTTAGCATTCAACCTTGGTGCAGCATGTGGGTGGGGGTCAACCCCATCCAAGCTTCCTGACAGAATAGATGGGAGTCCTTCTCCAGGGTGCTCTTTTTCCAAACAGTTAATGATGGTTGCAGGGTGCAAACGCGAGATCTGCAAGTGTCGAGTCCTGGGAAGATGGTTTCCCACTCGGAACTTTGCTCATTTTAGGTTTCTTGGTGAGTCTTGGAACCACTGATTTTTTTTTTTCTCTGCCTTCTTTCACTCACATGTTCGCAGAATTTAGACTCCAAGGCTTCTGTTTGTGGAGAGAGTAAAGGCTATAGATACAGTTGGCTTAGAGCCATTCCTCAGATGCTCGCTATGGGCCACTATTTTGGAACCATGGAAATGAATGGACCTTGCATTCCATTGTGATAGATTTATAGAAATCTCTGGAATGGGGCTTGCCTGGCACGAGACTAGTAATATCCCCACCACATTTGCAGACTCACAGGCCCTGGGTACACAGGTCAGCAACTTTCCTTCATCTTGACCATGTGAGACTTTGCACGCAAGCTTGGTCTAGCCCTTGTGGAACCTTGTGCCACTCCCCAGTGCTTGTGGGCAGCCCCGCGGAGGCTTGTAACGCCTGGGAGTGGCCCTGCCGACAGGCATGAATAGGTCCCTTAATTTCATGGTTTAAAAATACGTTAGTTGACCTCAGTATAATTCCTATATTTTAGTCATTTACGTGTCATGACTCAGTACTCATTCATTAAATATAGTGCTTTTCAAATGAAGAACAGAGATGAAAATTTTTCCTAATGATGACAAGTGATATAATTTAGTTTTATTTCTGTCATCTCGTGGTGCCCATGAGCCTGGCTGTGGCTGAAGCTCTGTCTGTGGCGCCGCTGTCAGTTCCTCAGCGCGAAGCACCCCTTTGGTCTCCTCACTCTGGCTGATTGTGGGCCTGTGGGTTTGAGCCGCCCTCACGTTGGTCCTTGGTGCTGCTTGGTTTGAGGTGATTGGTTCACAAAGATCGTCTCAATGAAGACATACCTGCTCCGAGGTGGGAGCTGAGGCCCGGGGGGGGGGGGGGTCGGGGCCGGTGTGTGTGTGTGAGGGATGGATCCTGTTTCGATTCTTGGGTTTTGTGGCCATGAGCCTGTGATGTTGAGCCTGACGATGGCGTGGCCCTCTTTTCCTCAACAGAATGCCCCCCAACCTTCCCGTGTTGGACATTGTCACGGACGTCAGTTTAATGGCTTCTGAGCAGCCCCCTTCGGGATCTGGTGTTTGTGCTGAGCTCTCCAAATGGGCCCCAGAAAGCCTTCTTGATGGGGCTGCTTTTTGCAGTGCCCTGAAAATGAAGGTCTCATTTTGAAAATTGGAGAACAATTCCTTCTCAATGGCAACCCAAATGGTTCTTCCGAAGGCTGAGACTCAGGGACACCCCGTAGTGACCAGTGGTCCTGCACTCTGGACTCGCTCCACCGAGTCCCAGTCAACCACTTTTGTTAGTTTCTTTTTTTGGAGGGGGATTTCAATGCTACTTTAATGAGTTTGCCTTATTCTATGTTCAACTGAAGGGATATTAAAACCATTTCACTTTATTGGCACGGAAAGAGAGGGAGAGAGGGAGGATGTAGAGCCTGCACATTTGGCATTCAGCTCCTGGGGGTTTTAATTTTTAATGGAGACTTTTAAAGGGGAGCCGCCTTTTACATTTGCCGCTCTACCAACACAGTCAAATGTCATGCAGCTCTCCAGAAGCCACAGGCTCTGGCCTATACTCCTCAAGGCGATGATGGCAGCAAACATTGATTATTAAGTTAAAAAAAGGCCCGGTGGCCCCTCCCTGGTGGCACAGCAGGTTAAAGCAAAGCTCTAAGAAGCCAAAGTCACTTCAGCACGAGTTCGATCCCTGCCCGCCCCGGAGGTGACCCACAGGGCGTGGCAGACCTCTTCCAACCTGCCCGCTGCTCCCCTCAGCAGTGTACTTCTCAGTCGGCCTGTTCTGCTCCCCACTCTGTCTCTGGTGAATCCTCTCACCACCCCTGCACCTCTGCCTGTATCCCAGTTCTGTACCCACAAATAAATGTTTAAAAAAAAAAAGGCCCCGTGCCCCAGGAGAGGCTTCCCCGCACGCTGGGAGGTGGTACTGAACCTCCTCTGCTGGCCTATTTCGGGGAGGGGGGTGTCCAAACAGGGCTCCAAACCAGTTTAGAAACCAAGGTGGATCCACAAGCCAGGCTGGGTCCCGAGTTGGCCCTCGTAGCTGTGCATCCAGGCTTCTTGGCTAAGTTCCCCCCGGGTAGGTCTGTAAAATGGGCTCTCTTGGCCTGAGCCCTAGGAATCTGCAATTTTTTTTTTTAAAGATTTATTTATTGTGCATACAGAACTGGGGTACAGGCCAGAGGCTCAGGGGCGGTGAGAGGCTTCACCAGAGACAGAGTGGGGAGCAGAACAGGCAGATCGATGAAGTACACTGCTGAGGGGAGCAGCGGGCGGGTCAGGAGAGGTCTGCCGCGCCATGTGGTCACCTCCGGGGCAGGCGGGAATCGAACTCATGCGGAAGCGGCCTTAGATTCTCAGTGCTGTGCTTTAACCCGCTGCGCCACCAGGGAGGGCCCGGAATCTGCAATTTTTGTTGCTTCTGTTGCTTCTTGGAATTGTGGGAATAGCCAGTGAGTGTTTGGGCTGTGTCTCGGCCTTCGAGGTCTGGGAGGTTTTGCAGCTATCAGTGAACAGGAAGGTTTGGTGTCTTACAGAGCTCCTGCTGGGTGGACAGTGTAGTAAAGGGCAGCTTCGCCAGGGCGAGGGACTCAGCAAGGACTCCCATGGCCCGAGACCATGGAAGGGAGGATTTGACCTAGGACTGTAATGGCATTAGACGTGAAAGCGCCTGAATCTCGACATGTTATGTTCACCTGAAAATGGGCATGGTAGGTGCCAGCGGGTGAGGAGCGGAACACGGGGTAAGAATACGCCCACTCACCCTCTGTCCCGTCATCCAGTGAGCACGCTCTGGACACTGCCATCCTGTGGCCCCAGGACAGAGCCTTCACCCCAGCATGGTGGTAGGAGTCTGCAGTACGGTCTGTTTCCCTCCAAGTCCGGCTCCCTCTGGTCTTCCGAGACCAGGACTGAGCAGGGTCATGCTCAGTTGAGTTTGGGACTTGCTGACTTCGAAGGTGGGGCTCCTGGAAGGGATTGCAGGTAGCTTGTCCCAGGTCTGGGCTTGGGCCTCCCCTTCCTCTCTGCGCACACCAGCAGCTCTTCCTGGACCTCGCAGGTTCCCGCAGGGCTGGGTGGAGGTGCTGAGACAGGTGCTGCAGGGCGGCAGCCAGAGCTCCCACGTCGTGGCCTCAGGTTCCCCTCGGTGGCCATGATGAGCCTCATCGTCCATCCTTAAGTTGGATGAGGCTCAGCCAAAAATCTCGGCCCGTTAGGATCTTTCCAGTCTGCCTTTTTGCCTGAAAAGTAAGACATTAACAGGTGATTCTCTTCTTCCCTCTTTCAAGATCCTTGTCTCCTGGAGTCCACGGGCAGTGCAGAGCAGTGGTTAGACAGACACAGGACTCTGGGGCTCAGTAAGAAGCAGATGTGCTAAAAGAGGGCTCCCAGAGAATTCCATGAAAAGACCACTTATAAAGGGGCCAGGCAAGGTTCAGGGAACCTTGGGGGTAGGGCTGGGTGAGGGAGCCCATACCCCCACACCCCCATACTTGGGGGGCCCGAGCAGCCCAAAGCCTGGTACAGAGAAGGCCGCACCTCTCTCGGCTGGCACCAGTTGGTCCTGGGCACAGCGCCCTCCAGGGCTCAGCCCCTCAGAGCCCAGTTCTCGCTTCTGAGAGCCCAGCGTCTCTCCCTTTGCAGCACGCAGGTTGTTTCTGAGGGGGGCAGGTGCAGGCCTACTTGGGGGGCCGGAGGTGCAGAAACTGCCGGAGCCTGTAGGAAGAGCTCTGGCAGGTGGGTTTATCAGGGTGACAACTTGTACCCCTTATTTATGTTTCTCTGAAAAGCAACCAGCATGTTTTGATGATTTCTGAAGAGTTTAAAAACAATATACTTAATTGCTATGAGTAATTTCAGAGCTCATTAATGTAATAAATCTCTGGAGAGAAATATTCTTAGTTAACGATCAGCATAAAATCAGAGAGTCTCTCCAAGGCAATGAAAGCTGCTTCATTCAGCGGTGGAGACGGGATGGTGGACACAGCAGAGGTGCTGTCTGGCAGACGACACGTGTCAGAGCCTGTTCACTGGCTGACAGCTTGGCGCGGGCGGGAGCTGGCATCTGCCACATCATTGCCTGGACCTGGGGTCTCCGACGTGGTCATCAAAGGGCTTTGTGGTCTTGAGATTTTAGAGCTTCACTTTGATGACTTTTGTTTACAATGGAAAAAAAAATGTCCCTAAGGGACAGGGACCCTCCCTCAAGCCCTCACTGGACACTGTAGGGATTTCGAGTTGCCTTTGCAGCTGCTGGTTCTCTGAAGGTTCCGGGAGCCCCAGAAGAGTGGGGATCAGTCTGGGCTGTGCCATGGCAGCCGGGTTTGATGGCCGACCCTGGCAATGCTGGGTTTGGGTAAGAAAAAGAACCACGGCAGTTTTGTTGGTTTGAACCTGGCTGGCGCCGCTAAACCCCTGCATTCTGGCCCACAGCAGAATGCTGAGGGAAGATTGGGCACGCTGAATCCTGAGCTGGGGGGAGAAACCCCACCCCAGACTTCCCCTAGTCTGTGATGCGCTTTGCTGGGTTGGGGGCTGGGGGTCAGAGAGAGGGGGTCCGGGAGATGCTGTGTAGTCCAAATAGTTATAACCTTTGCACTTTCTTTCTATATACTGTGATCACAGAAATGCTCACACCAAAACAAACAAAAGAGAAACAAATTCCAAAATGACAAGACTGAATGGTTCTACCTGTTTCCACGCGCTTGGTGAGCTTTCTGTAGGGGGAGATCAGACTACAGTGTCCCCAGTGGGCCTGGGGTCCTGCTTGTCCCTCTAAGGTGCCCCTTGACACACAAAGGGAGGTATTGGTGGTCAAACTGTTAAGTAGTTGGATGATTCCTGCAGATGAGCTGACCGTGTCATCTGGTGCTACCTGGTGCGAGGAGATGTTCTTGCAAGGCTGGAGGGTTACCTGCCGGGGAGCGGTTCTGTGCTGGAGGGACGGGGTGACACCCTGCATCGCCGATGTGTCCCAGGGGCTTTCCGTTCAGCAATGACTTTCTGAGGGGCTTCCAATTACAGCCCATTTAGGGGCTGCTTCAATAGCCATAGGGGGCTGTGGTGTCTGGCTGGGTGCTATGGACCCTCAGGTGTCCACGGAGGTTGATCACTGTGCTCAGCTGGGCAGGGACGCTGGGTTCTCAGGCACCCAAGATGCCTTAAAAAAAAAAGATTTATTTATTCATACAAAACCAGGGTACAGGCCAGAGGTGCAGGGGTGGTGAGAGTCTTCACCAGAGACAGAGTGGGGAGCAGACAGGCCGACTGAGAAGTACACTGCTGAGGGGAGCAGCGGGCGGGTCAGGAGGGGTCTGCCATGCCATGTGGGTCACTCCCGGGGCCGGGATCGAACTCGCACTGAAGCGGCTGCAGTCAGCTTGCCGTGCTGCGTCCTAACCCGTTGCGCCACCAGGGCGGGCCCGATTAGCAGTTTTAAAGCAGCAGCAACTGAGTTTCACTGTCACAGAGCAGCTTCCAGACTGCTGCCTCCCGCCTGCTGCCCAACTACCCCCTCATCTTCTGGGTGTTTACTCAGGGGCAACAGGGCCCTGTGGCTACACGTCTTTGGGGGGCTGGAACCTGCCTGGGAGGGACTGCCCCCCACCCCAGTGGCCATTCTGTTACCCTGCATCACCTCCCTTTTCTTTCCTGTTGGTTCTGGTGGGCTCAGGTGCTGCTGCGGGCTTCCAGAAGGCGGCGGCGGCCTGCTTTGTAACCTGTGCGTGGGAAGATGCTAGTGGATACTGACAGGAGGGGAGCGTCACGGGGCCTGGGGCGCCAGCATCTTTGTCTGCTCCATCTCATGGGGCAGGGGTCCGCTGACCCCTGGAACCCAAGAGAAGCTGGGCTGCACCTCCCAAGAGCCAGTCTCAGGCAGCCCCGGGATGGCTCAGAGAAGCGTGCTGTCTGGGAAGGAGGAAGCTGTCTGGGAGCAGTCCAGGCTCCAGGGAGGTCTTCTCACAAGATGTCTGCAAATCTCCTCTTCAAGTATTTCTGTCCTATGCACTTACCAAGAGGAAAGACTTCTGTCACTACCTGTGGCTCTAGAAGCTATTTAGATGCGGTCTATTCTTTTATTGACTGCCCAGGGTGACAAGGCACACAAGGAAAGGAAGGATGAGGGGGGAGCCTGGATGGCGCGAAGCTCAAGGTTAGCTAAACCGTGCCATGGGGGTTTGCCCAGGCCTTCTCTGTCCATGTCGCCTCAGGGGACGCTGTGGTGGCTTTTGAACAAGCTGCAGACATGTTGTCGTGGGTGGTGGAAAGAAACTCGGAAAAATCAGACTGATCTGAAGCGTGTGTTTGTACTTTAATTAAGGCTTTCTGCTGCGAGTTAGCAAACTGTCTCCAAGAGACCAAGAACAGGGAGCTCTGTTCGAGCCCTCGAGTGATCCCGGCAACTGGGAACTTGGCTTCTTTACTTTCATTATTCGAAGCTAGCTCCGTACTCCGCTTGTAAGTCTGGAGAAAATGCCCTAACCCTCACACATTACTGTCACCTGCTTAAAATAGTATGACGTTCCTCAAGTCTTAGCATGCTCTCTAGGGCTCTCTGTTTTCCATGAAAGCATTTATTTCAGTCAAAATACTTCATGTTATTCTCCACTCCGACACTTCACCAAAAAAGAGTTGCAAGAGAATACAGCAGCTCAAAACCAGGGTGTCATTTTTAAAGGAACTATTTCCTCGCTCGGCGAATAAACCCTGTCTGCTGGCATTGACACGGGACACCCCAGAGGACGAGTCAGCCTCGGAGCTCCCCTGTGGCTACATGTCTTTGGGGGGCTGGAGCCTGCCTGGGAGGGACTGCCCCCCCACCCCAGGGGCCATCACTGTCCTGTTACACCTGCACTCTCCTCCCTGACGGGGCCAGGTACTCCTCCCGGCCCCCATGCTGCCTTTCTGGAAGGCTGAGGGGCCGTGTTCATCACCCGCATGATGAAGCTTTTGAATATTCGGACGTGGGCTCCTGGCTGGAGATGTCATGTCTTCCCCTCTGCTGTTAGTCCGGAGACAACAAGGACTCCCTGGTTTACCTGTGTAGTCCCTGGGCGGCTCAGGTGCCAGGAGCTGCATCGTGATCGCCTCTTCTCCTGTCAGATGTGGTTGGCGAGAGATGAGGACAGCATGACCACTGGGCACCGCTCACTACAGAGGTCAGCTTGCAAGGACAGCGGGACAGCGGTGATGCCCCCGTGACTAGTTGTCAAGTTAGTGGAGGAAAAAGCTGGGGGGGGGGTCGGCCGGGGGACGTGGCAGGCGGGTGATGGCGGGGGAGGCTGGGAAGAGGGAAGTCCTGTCATCCCTGATGAAAGTATTCAGTGTTGTCTCCATGTTCCACAGGCTGTTTCCCCCAGGGGGTGGATTTCTAGATCATTCTTCAGGCCCCTCACAGGCGACTGAAACACTTTGTTTAATAGATTGGCGGTGTTCCTCGCAGACATCTGTAACACCCTCCGCGGCTCAGTGTCGGGGACGCTGGGAGGTCCGACGGGCTCAGTGTGTGAGCGGCGCCGGGCACCTTCGTGTGCAGCCGCCCTCGCACCCGGGACCCGGGTGATCCCCGCCCAGGATGACTCTGGCCTCTGGCGAGCCACCTCTTGGAGCCTATAGGACTCCGATGCTGCTGTATAGTCACCAGCGTGTGAGATTTTGGAAAGGAAACCGCGGTAATGATGCCAGTTCTCATGATCATAAATAATCATAATTAACAGGACTGCTGTATATTTATGTTGGTTTGTTTTCAGACACTTTTCATTTTATTTTGAATTTTTTCATATTGTGTTGACTTGAAACACTTCTGTCTGTAGTGTGGCGTGCTCTTGTAGAACGCTGGAGTACTTTCCTTGTCCTCAGAAACAGACCACGATGGTGCGGAAGCTTCTATCTGACAGGTCCGCACAGCGGCGGTATCCGTCTCGTGGAAGCGGCTGTACGTTAGAGACACAGAATCAAAAGCCAGCCGATCCGAGTCCGCCGCTGGACCAATAACGTCTTTCCGACTTCCCTTCTACAGCGAGAGTGTTCCCGGGGGAAGGCACATATACATATTTCTCAGCTTAAATTCTTGATAAGCTTGGGTAGGATAACTTGACGGTGAGTAATGGCTCTTGTCTGAAAATGGATGAAGTCTCATGGCTAAGGGCCCGGGAAGGAGGACGGCAAACCTCGTTCTGACATTGAGAGAGAGGCGGCTGTGGTCTGGGTCCTCAGTGATCAATAATCCATAACCTATACATCGATTTGGGGGGGGACGTCTGATGCAACACTCAGGAAATGTACTGCCCCATGGCAGTGCTGACGTGCCCCGGATGAGAAAGGAGGCCTCACTGGTGTCCATAAGCTTCCATGGCTTTTCTGGGGGCACAGCACCCCCATGGCGTGCCCTGCTCTGCATGTGAATTTATGACTGGCTGTCTCTCCCTTGATTACCCCCCCCCCCGCCTTTCCCAGGAGGGTCTTCTACCTCTACCCTCCATCTGTGACATGTACCCCCTCTTTCTCCCATACTCGGGGCTCCAGCCTGGGGGGGGGGACTGGGCAGCTTCAGAAGGAAGCAAGAAAGAAGCAAAAGTTTATGGTAGTTTGTTTCTCCTTCTTTCTCACCTTCCTCGGGCTTGTGACTTTTGAAATTTTTTTTTTTTAAAGATTTATTTATTTGTACATACAGAACTGGGGTACAGGCCAGAGGCTCAGGGGCGGCGAGAGGCTTCACCAGAGACAGAGCGGGGAGCAGAACAGGCAGATCGATGAAGTACACTGCTGAGGGGAGCAGTGGGCGGGTCAGGAGAGGTCTGCCACGCCATGTGGTCACCTCCGGGGCAGGTGGGAATCGAACTCATGCGGAAGTGGCTTTAGCTTCTCAGTGCTGTGCTTTAACCCGCTGCGCCACCAGGGAGGGCTGTGACTTTTGAACTCTTAATATGTAGATACCAGTGACACATTGGCCGTGCTTACATGATCTGTCTCCCTGTGTGGCAACTTGAACTACTCGTATGGCCCTGAGAGTCACTGTGGGCTTAGGGTGGAGCCTTAGGCCAGGTCTGTGCAGGCAAAGACCATGGGGATGACGATGATCGTTTCAAGCTCCCCTTTCCTGCGATGATGAAGCGATTTCAACCGACAGAAAGCGATTTTATGCTTTAAGGTTTTTGAATTGTGCACCCTCCAACCAGTGGGGCACCCTGATCATGGCTCAGTGAATGTGGGGGTGCCTTTTTCCATGCTGATGCATCAACTGTGGGGAGCTAGACCTGCTTGGTGTAGGAGTTGCTGTCAGAGTGGCTGGGGAGGGGCCACTGGGGCTGGCCTGAGGGGTGGGGAGGCCTGGAGTGGCTGAGGGAGTGACCAAGACTGAGCCTCCCCTCCCTCCCTGCAGTACTATGTGCAATCTGGCTCCCCCTGGAGGCCTGGGGAGGTCACACCAAGGCAGTTACCATGGAAACGGAAGGGCGGGGCCCTGTGTGGTGTCTGCAGTGAGGTGGGATGGGTGGAGGAAACTACGAATGTTTGAAAAACTCCACTGAAGGTCCCAACGGGGGTGCTTGGGGTGGGGTGCTTTGGGTGGGCATGAGGAGCAGGCTGATTCCAAGAATTGAGGCCACGGGGTCTGTGGCTCATTGCAGTTTCGGTATTCAGAGTCGTGATCTCATTTCAGACTCTGGATGCTGTGGCAGAAGAACATGCCAGGCCCACAGTCTCACCCATGACCCTGGTACGTGTCCAGGGTGGTCAGTGCCAACGTGCACTTGTGCTTGGCATGAAATGGTGGCCAGAGCTCGCTCCCTTGATTCTCAGAGTCCCCCCGTTGTGTTGAATGCCCCAGGGAAAGATGGGTGTTCAGTGTGGCTGAGAAAAGCAATAGGCCACTGGTGACTGGTGTCCTGGTGGACTAGCAAAAATGGAGATGTTCTTATTGCTTACTATGTGGCAGTCATTTCCAGAAACCAACAAAATCTTTTCAGTGACCCTCAGTAGGTAGAATTCTTAAAAAAAAATTATTTATTTATGCATATAGAACTGGGGTACAGGCCAGAGGTGCAGGAGGAGGGGGTAAGAGGCTTCACCAGAGACAGAGTGGGGAACAGAACAGGCCGACTGACAAGTCCACTGCTGAGGGGAGCAGCGGGTGGTCAGGAGCGGTCACCTCTGGGACTGGGGATTGAACTTGCGCTGAAGTGGCTTTAGCTTCTTAGTGCTGTGCTTTAACCTGCTGCGCCACCAGGGAGGGCTGAATTTTTTTGTACCCATTTTACTGATGAAGAAACTGAGGCTTAGAAAAAGATGAAGTGTTGTGCCTCAAGCCACACAGTGCGTACGACTAAGGGTCAGATGCAACAGTCAGGTGCTACAGCCTGTGCTTGTGGCCGCTTTCTGTTGTGACAGGGACCTTCTCCTCACATAGGGCCTTGAGGACCTTGCTCGGTGGGGTGAGGAGCCCTGGCGAAGGAGTGAGGACGCCCCCTTCTTCCATCCCTGCCTTGCTCTGTGCTCTGACCACAGTCTTGGGCAAGTTCACATCCAAAGCTCCAATTCCTCAGCTGTCCACCTGGAACTGGATTCAGGCTCAAGATACACCCCCTCACCAGATCAGAATTTTCTGGAATGAAATTCTAGGACAGCTGGTCATCTACTGAGGATTTTCAGGGTGAAACGGGTGTCTGGGTACACCAGTCGCTGTGTTGCTGCACAGCTGCTCCAGACTCACATCTCTCCCCGACCCCAGGCTGCAGCGGGGTCTGAGCTGTGCATCTCCTGCCTCCCTCCTCTAGCCCCAACGCCTCTGACTTCAGCGAGGTCCGGCAAGCTGCTAACTGACCCCTGGGGGGTGGAATCCTTGAGCAAAGTGTGGGGCGACCCCTCTGAAGGTTACAGCCTATGGCTAATCTTCAACTTTGCTTCCTTGGAGACTGAAGTGTTTGAAAGTGGGGTTCATTAATTAACACTGACTGAAAGCACAGGTCCCTTTGTACTCAGCGCCAGGGGCTTTGGTAGTGAGAGGAGCTGAATTCTGAAGCATCTGGATGACTCTTTGCAAGGAAGTGCCATGCTCTTCGGAGCCGGGGCTGAAGGGAGATTTGGTCCCTGCAGGGGCCTCCTGTAGCTTAGCACCCCTACCCTGGATGTCCAGCCTTCTCTGCGTGCTAGGAGGCCCTTGGGGGTGGCCCTGCTGACTGGCTTCAGCTAGAATTTGCCACTCGGTGCCCCTGGAGGACATCAGAGGCTGAGAGGCTGAAGGAGAATGAAGTGGGCATGCTGTCTCTGTCCTTCCTGCTTTGGGGCTCCCCCCAGTTGCAGCTCAGGCAGGAGGTCCTTCCTCTGAGCTCCTTGTTCATACGAACTCATGTACCCCCCACCCCCCGGATCCCTGGGACCCCAGTGTCCTCCTCTCTTCCCTTAACCAAGCCCATAATCTCGGTGGCCCCATGAAGAATTCTCTGGACGGACTGGTTTCCTGTCACTGCCTGGCTCGCTCAGGAGTAGGCACCTGCTAATACTCCTCATACAGCTGCCAGGTGGGGTGTCCCAGGTCACTGAGGAACCACAGACCCACGCAGTGTGAGGGCCAGCGTCCCTGGAAGGTTTACGCACGAGCCGGAACTCAAAGCAAACTCAACTTCCCAAACTCAGCACTCAGGCCATCATTCAAATTTGGTGTCATTCCCCCCCCCTTTTTTTTTTCCACAGAATGGTTAAGCTGACGAAACTTTTGAGCGTTCTTGACAAGGGGGCTTTCTTAAGTGTTTAGCTCTGCAAATCGGAGCAAACCAGCCATATCATTCACACATTTTCCAATTGTTCTTCCTGCCATAAACAATATCCCTCTTTCAGTCTTTTGTGAGAACCTATACATTTAAAAGAACGTGAATGATGTTGAGATACGTGGGAAGACGGTTATTTACCCTGTTGACCAACACGAGAATATACAGTAAATGATTAGCGAAAGACAAGTGGAATGTGTATTTACATGTTGTGATATATCCAGGGGTAAAATGAGTAGTACAAATGTATTTTTAATTTGAGTGTATTTATTACTTGTGAAAGTGAAGACTAATTATGCTGTCTGGATCCTGGCATTAGGAGAGAGGTTCCTGGCATGGCAGGCTGCTCCCTGCCGCTGGGGGTGCTGGGATGGGTTTCTAGAAGGAGACTGAAAGGTCGGAGGGGAGATGGATTTGACTTCCCTGGTCACCTTCTGCAATTGCCCATCTAGGTCTGCATAATTGCGACTTCCTCCCACAACTTCCCCATCTTGCCTCTCAGGCCATC
>NW_004567140.1:6669776-6744533 GCF_000260355.1 Condylura cristata
GATCTGGGCTTTGAGAAAGCCCCAGGCCCCATGTGGTTCCCTGGAACAATTACTTCTGAATCTCCGGGTCAGTTCTAGCTGAGGCTGCCGTGTGGCCGTGCGTGAGTCACTGCTCCCCGCTTCCCCGGAATCTGGCAGGGAGGCGGGACCCTCTCTCTGGGGTGGTCTATTCCCTGGTAGTATTATCACAGCTTGAGGTTTGATTCCCAACCTCACACATCCAGCAACTGGATTTATTTCGATTCTGAGAGTCGATCTCTGTGTTAGGTGTGGACTCACATTAACAAAAGTCACAAGACTGATGTGCAAACCCAGAACTTCAGCTTGTTACCTCCCAGTGAGAAAGGTGATGGTGTAAGACTGGGATTCTTGCATCACCAAGAGCTGCCAGCTATTTCCTCGAAACTCTGTCTTTTCCCTCCCCCCCTGGAGGTGGTTGAAGAATGGCACAGACCATTCTTCTTAAATCACAGACTCATTCAGGCGGGGCCTCTCCGGAGAAGTTTATTTTATTTTAAAGATTTATTTATCTATGCATACAGAACTGGGGTATAGGCCAGAGGTGCAAGGGCGGTGAGAGGCTCCACCAGAGACAGAGTGGGGAAGGAACAGGCTGACTGATGAAGCACACTGCTGAGGGGAGCAGCGGGGAGACAGGAGAGGTCTGCCACAGCATGAGGGTCACCTCCCTGGCCGGGGATCGAACTCGCGCTGAAATGGCTACAGCCAGCTTTGTAGCATTATGCCTTAAACCATTGCACCACTGGGGTGGTTTATTTATTTTTGGACTCTGCTGCCTAAACTTACAGAAATTTGCTCAAAGAAAAAACCAACTGTGCTAGTTCCTCTGGCCCTCCTAGATGCTGGGAGCCTTACTGCCTCATGGGTCCCTCTTTGAAAAAGTAGTAAAGAAGAGGGGAAGGAAAGTGGGGAGAAGGGTAGTTTTGTGGGGTGTGTGGTTATCTTCCCAGGCTGCGGTGTCTCTCCACGGGAAACCAAGCTGGCAGCATAAAAGCCACCAGGTGGGCGGGGCTAAGGGCGGGTCTCAGGCAAGAGGCAGCTAAGAGGCCCAGAGAACATGCCCTGGCCATGCAGCAGCGGCGAGGACTCATGCTGTGCAGAGGCCAGGCGTGTCTGGAGTCTGCTCCAGGCCAGACGCACAGCAGAACATGTGTCCTGGGGACAAGCAGGCAGCTCGGTAGGTTCCAGCCAGGGGCTCCCCTTTTATAGGGGGGGGCTCCTTGCCCTGAAGCTGCCTTCCCTGCCCATGATTTTTTTTTTAAAAATATTTATTTATGTATACAGAACTGGGGTACAGGCCAGAGGTGCAGGGGGCAGTTGAGAGGCTTCACCAGAGACAAGAGTGGGGAACAGAACAGGTGGATCCACTGAAATCCACTGCTGAGGGGAGCAGCGGGGAGACACAAGAGGTCTGCTGTGCCCGGTGGGTCACTCCCTGGCCGGGGATTGAACTCGTGCTGCAGTGGCTGCGATGGCTTCATAGTGCTGCGTTGCACGCTCACCCGTCGTGTCCCTAGGGAGGGCCCGTGACTTGGATGGGGATATAACTGTTCTCCACAGGGGGACCTGAGCAGGTGTGTGAGTGGGGCGCGGGGTGCAAAAGGCCAGGCCGGGCTTGCCTGGGTCCACACTGCTTCCTGGTGCAGGTTCCCAGGGCCAGCAGCGGCCCACAGAGCAGTGCTGGCATGAATGGGTCTGTGGGCTGATTTAGAAAACAAATGAGAAAAACTACCCCTTGCATTGTCTACAACAATCGCACTCAATAATAGCTATTACTAATAGAACCCATGAAAAATGCATTTCTTGAACGCCGTCATCTCTCACGGCGATATGCATCTTGAGCTGATTTGCAGACGCGCGTCTCTAAGTGGTGCGTGATCGGAAGCAGTTAGCTTCGAATGTTCTGCTGCCTCATGGGCAGCGCCGAATCTATTAATGAACTAATCCCAGACTCTCCGGTGGATGCCGTCTGGGCTCCTCTGTGCTCTACTTTGCATTTTAGCTAAAATCAACAATGTTAAGGAAAAAAAGAATGTAAATGGGTTAGGTGGCTTCTCTGCCGAGTCGGAGTGTGTCCTCAGCCACGAGGACGACTGCCCAGCGTGGCGATGAGTGTGAGTGGGGCAAAGAGAGCACAGCTTGGCCGCCCTGTCCCTGGACCGCCTGCTCCAGGGCCAGGGAGTCAGTGGACTCTGAGTTCACCCCGAGTCTTCGACCAGATCTCTTGGTCTGACCGTTTCTGCTGAGTAATCGTGGGCTGCTTAGCCTTCCCGTGCTTCTGTTCCTCACCTGTGGGATGCAGTCATGATAGCATTTACATGAGGGCTGCTTTGAGGCTAAATGCATTATTATTTTCTTTCTTTTATTTATTTAAAAGATTTATATATGCACATAGAATTGGAGTACAAGACAGAGGTGCAGGGGCGGTGAGAGGCTTCACCAGAGACAGAGTGGGGAGCAGAACTGGCCAACTGATGAAGTATACTGCTGAGGGGAGAAGAGGGGAGACAGGAGAGGTCTGCCACACTGTGTGGGTCACCTCCGGGGCAGGGATCGAATTTGCACTGAAGCAGCTGAAGCCAGCTTGCGGTGTTGTGTCCTAACTTGCTGCACCACCAGGGAGGGCCCTCTTTCTTTTTTTAAAAAGGTTTTATTTATTTATGCATACAGAACTGGGGTACAGGCCAGAGGTGCAGGGGCGGTGAGAGGGTTCACCAGAGACAGTGGGGAGCAGAACAGGTAGCTGGACGAAGCACACTGCCGAGGGGAGCAGCAGGCAAGACAGGAGAGGTCTGCCATGCCCTGTGGGTCACCTCCAGGGCTGGGGATCGAACTCGCACTGAAGTGGCCACATTTGGCTTAGCTTCTGAGTGCAGGCTCCAACCTGCTGTGCCACCAGGGAGGGCTCACGTTATTATTTTCAAGCCGTGCATACGAATGCTTGGCCTAGGAAACCTGCCACCGAAGGGTCTGTTATGCCAGAGTTCACTTATTCCTAAAATATCACTAAATTTCTATCACATGTCCAGCAGACTTCTTAGTATCTTAGCAAGAGAAAGTTCTTGCCCACGTGGAGTTGACATTCTAGTTGGCACGAGACAATGCCAGAGGATAGTAGGCGTGATGGAGATACTGGCCACGACAGGTGGGCAGGCACAGAGAGCCCCTTGAGCTGGGGGCGTCGGGAGGGCACCTTCCAACCTCAGTGCGGGGCACTGAAATGGTGTCCTCAGGCCACAGACACGCCAGAGAGGCAGCTGGGGTCTGGGAGGCTGCGTGTGGCGAGTGCCTGTGTTTCCTCCTCTTGGGCTCACGTAGGAGAGAAATATTTTTCCAAGTTACGGGCATGTCAGTCTCAGCTTGGGCCCTGCAGCTGCTTGGTAAAGTTGCCTTTTCCGCCTTACTGGGTATCTTCAGAGCCAGGTTTTAGCTAAAGCCAAAGGCGTGGTTTCAGATCTGCAGCGTGGGGAGGATGCTCTATACCCCGCTCTCCATTGCCTTGGAGGAGACGGCTGGAGAGATTTCTCTTGGTGCTCAGCTGTAGACAAAACAGACTCACTGTCTTTTCGGCTTTATGGACAAAGTTCTCCTCAGTGGCTTCTGTTTCCCTGTTTGCCTTGGCCTCCCGGGCAGCTCAGAGCTGTGCTTTCTGGGTCTCGGCTGCACTGTATGTCTGTGTGACTAGCAGGGGCCTTATTTACTTCTGGCTCCAGCATTGACCTGCTACTGTTGCGTTACTTGGGTCCCCTCATCTCTTTACTTCCTCCTTTTGAGGAGCTTTACTTGCAGGCAGGCAGGAAGGACATCCAGGAGGTGTGGCCCTTGCCAGTGGAAGCCGTGTGGGGGTGCTCATCATCCAGGGACATAACCTGGAGTGGGGTGCAGACACAGGTGGCTTCTGCTGGTGTGGAAGTGGTGACTGTCTACCCTCAACTATGGGGTCTGTCATTAGCATCCTCAAAATGGGGGAAATGTTTTGCTGGATATAACAGGCAATTGTTTATGCTGAAAAAAATGAGCCTGGTCCCCAAGACAAGCAAGCCACAGCAGGAGGGAGCGGGCTGAGCTGCATGAGCCGGGGAAGGTATATCCGTCTCCAGGCTACGCTGGCCAAGGGACTTTCCAGGGCCTTTTGGCCACACACAGACCTTCCTGTGTGTGATGACTTTGGAATCTAGCGTCATAGAAGTTCTGAATCTATGGGCTGTGCAGGCGGGGAGGATGGTGGGAGCCTGGGAGGGGCTGCTGAGCACAACATAACCCCCAGAGCTCGCTTATCTCCGGGTAGAGCTGTCCCTGGTGGGCCTCGGGGAGCCTGGTGGCCAACTCTTGCCAACCTGGCCTTGGCTCCCACTGGTGTCCCAGCCGAGAGAGGGGCACCTCAGGCCACTGTTCAAGCCAACTTGTGGCCACAGGATCTCGCAAGTTACCTGTTGGAAGAGGAGGTTGAGGCAGGGGCCGGGGGAGGGTCGTTTTGGCTGGAAAATGAGTCTGGCCTGGTGCCATCTTATTGACGCAAGGTGAAATGTGCAGTAATTCCACTCCTTTGTTGCTGGCTATTTCAGTGCTACCCCCGTGGGGCCCTTATCTGGTTCACCTGATATTAGCGTAGAGGGACGCTCTGGCTGCTCAAGGCATGATCTTTCTTCTCCAATGAAGAAGTCACCCCCTCGGGTCTTGAAGCCACTGAGTGCAGCAGAGCTTGGGTTGCTCAGAAGCATCCAGATGAAGTTCGAATGTCTGAAGATGGGTCCATCAGCCTTAATTTGCACTGCATCACATTTGCAAGTTGCAAAATGGAATTTGCAATTGCTTTTCGGCAATGTTCAAATTAGCACTTCTTAGCATATTAATGAACTACTTTTTTTTTTTTCATTATGTGACCAATTTTAATGTAAGTAGCAGTCTCAATGTAAGGATTAGGTCAGTGTTTTGTGAGAAGAAAGTTTCGAAGCCTCTTGTGGAGATTAAGACTCTGGCTTTAGAGGGGCAGGACTTTAGTCCAGAAGCACCCAGGAAGTGTGAGGTTTTCGTGTCCCCTGGCCTGGGATGAGGTCTGTGCCCTGTGCCTCCCAGCAGAAGGGATTAGCCAACCATAGGGGGAAGTGTAGTTCTGTTCCTGAAGAGACAGTGACTCTGACTCAGCCAGTTTTTTTCTTTTCTTTTCTTTCTTTCTTTTTTTTTTTTAAGATTTATTTATTTATGCATACAGATCTGGGGTACAGGCCAGAGGTGTGGTGGGTGAGAGGATTCACCAGAGACAGAGCAGGGAGCAGAACAGGCAGATTGACAAAGTACGCTGCTGAGGGGAGCAGCGGGCGGGTCAGGAGAGGTCTGCCGCGCCATGTGGGCCACTTCCCTGGCTGGGGATCGAACTCGTGCTACAGTGGCTTCAGACAGCTTCATAATGTGGTGCTTTAACCTGTTGCGCTACCAGGGAGAGCCTCAGCCAGTGTTTTGAGGATTATGCAGAAGAACTCTTCACATCCATGATGGGAGTGATTTTCTTCAAAATAGGCCAGAATCAGCCCTGACACTGCGCTTCTTTGTGAATTTCCCCTTCTACGACATTTTCCTGTGCTGATGCTTCTCTGGGCCGCACTTGGCATAGTTGGTTGCAAGTCTTAAGGGCTCCTTGTCCATCATCCATATCCTGGAGTCTTGTTAGGAAACATGGAAACACCTCTTCCTGCAAGGATCTTGGAGCTTCTGACCACGGGTGGCCCAGGAGTGGAACCCAAAGCACAGAGGAGGCAAAACCAAAACACAGGGGGTGCAGGGACTGCCCCCAACTTGTGCACCATCTGCCCTTCTGCAAGAAGGGTCAGAGGACCGAGAGGCTTCAGGATGAGCTCCCAAAATACTGGTGCGAGGTGGGAAACGTGAGCCTCAGCAGCCTGCCTGGGTGGTCTCCTGTTGCTGGTAAATGGCGCTGTGGCCAGGCCCTCTGCAAGGGCTATTAAGTTCCTGCATGAGTGACACAGCCACTCCCGGCTTTCAAAGACAAGAGTGGACCCCAAGTTTTCTAAATGGCACTGCTCTCTTGGTTCATTATTCAAAACAAACTGATTTTTCATCCCCAGCTTGAATTACCAGCTAAATAGTATTTTCCTGCTGAGTGTACATTTGCAATGCTATCTATTTCACCCTGCACGATAGTGTTACATTCCAGGGGCTTCAGCTACCTATTCTTTACTATCTATAGATAGGTGCGTGGGTGTGCTGATTGCATTTTAAAAACAAGAGTTTGTGTATCTGATGGATCTGGAAATAATCAGTAACTAAGGTAGCGGGTGGGAAGGGGGGAATCCAGCTCTTGATGAGTAATTTTAAAACTGTGAATACTTCACAGCTTGATAGATTCTCAGGGAGGGAGTCCTTCAGTTATGGTGTCTCCCATAATGCAACTGGGCCAGCAGGTGCTTGTCTTCTGAGACCTGGGAAGCTGGGAGGGTGACCATTGCCCTTACGTGTTCACCAGTCCATCAGTGAACAACCACCCAGAGAAGCCCAAGTCAGATGGGCTTGTTAACGGAAATGTTTCAGGCGGGTAGAGCTTCAGGTGTGGCTAGATCCAGGAGCAATGTTGCCGTCTCCCTGACTCCGTATTCAGGCCGTTTGGACACTTTGTGGTAGCAAGATGGCTTCCAGCAGCTGCAGACATGAATCCATCTTCTCAGGAGCTCCTGTGAAAAGATCCTCTCTTTACACAAAGGCCTGTTGTTGCGTCAGGCGGGTCCTGATTAGGTCGTGTACCCAGCCCTGAGCCGATCACAGCGGCCAGGGGGATGTGGTGCTCTCATTGTCTTTGTCTGGGTCACTTGCCTATCCCTGGCGCTGTGGGTGGGTGGGTTCAGCTCCACCCAGGACCACATGGCTTCAGCATGGGGGAGGAGTGATTCCTGAAGGAAAATCGGGATGCTATTTCCAGTAAGAGGAGGAAAGCGGCTGGGCAGGCAAAAACAACAGATGTCCACCCCAACAGCTTTCAGTTAACTATTCACAGAAGTCCAGGAGCAAGTTCTATCCAGAGAACAGAAAAGGAGGCTGATTCTACTGATTTAACCATATTTTCTCAGTGAGAGGTTGGCCCCACTCTGTGGGTTTCCTTTAAAACAGAGGCTAGTAGGTGCCCTCACCCCGACCCCCCACCCCCCCACCATGCGTGTTCATGTGTCCTTTGGGTCCCCCTGGCATGAGCTCCGAGCTCCCTGACCAAGGCAACCTGGGCAGGAAACCGTGTTTTATCAGTGATTGGTCGGCAGTGCTCTGCTCCAGCTTCCTGACGGAAATGGTGTCAGAAATCAGTTCTGGGGAGACTCCTCACACATGGCCCCCACATTTTTAAGACCATGTGTGTGTGAAAGAGATGCGCGCGTGCACATACACACACACACACGACACACGCACACACACACACACGCACACACAGACACAGACACAGACACACAGACACAGACAGACAGACAGACACACACACACGGCTGCACTCCCCTGCACCCATGCCTTGGATGTTGGCTCCCAGGATGTTTCTGGAAAGTGTGGCTGTTTGACGGCTGAGTCCATCTTTCTTCTGTAACTTGTGCAGGTTTAGCCATCTGGGCCCTGGGAATTCTGGTGAGAGCCACAAGCTATGTCTCCATGCTATGCCGGAAGGGGTTGTAGCTGGGAGACTGCCTCTGTGCCACTTCTCGCCACCTCGCTTCTCTACTTTCTCTTTCTCTTTTCTTTGCAAACAACCTTCCTTCCGTCCTTCACCTCCTCCCTGGACGGATTCTGGAGGGAATGAATGCCCGTGGCTGCGTAGTTCCTCAGGTGGTTTCCCCGCTCCATTTTCCCTGGGTGGCCACGAAGAGAGGGGTGGAGGTAGGTTCTGAGGAGGGGGGCCCCAGGAGAGCTGGGGAAAGCCACTCAGGGGCCACCCCTTTCCTGGCCACTTGGACTCCACAGCTGCACCTTGGCCCACCCGGGTGGCCGGGACACTCGGAAGACTGAGGGGGCCTCCCTTTGGCTGTGCCTTGAAGGGAAGGATTCCCTGGCTGGTTCAGGCCCAGAAATGACCTACTTTAGGCCAGAAGTGCCTTCACTCCAGGTTCTCAACCGCTCATCCCCGCGGTCCAGCCAGAGTCCACCATCCCTCCCAGAGGCTGGGTCAGATCCCAGGGGGACAGTTCCTAGGTGAGGGCCGTGCACAGCTCCTTCCTGTTTATTAGGGCAGACACACTCGGGAAGGTGGTGGAGGCCCACCAGCGCCTCATTATTTTGGGCTTCATTGAAATGCACACAGAGCCATCCCCGGTACTTTATGTACTAAACTTAACTACGTAATGTATTCAAATCATTCTGAATTTATCTAGACTGAGCATCCTCCTCTTCTCCTCCTCCTCCTCCACATTTTTTTTTTAAAAGATAGCAAATGTGCTTTTTGAGACGACAGCCTGGGGCCACCTAGCCTGTGAAGGGGGACAAATGACTCTGTGCCCGGCTTTGGACACTCAGGGCTCACCTGATGGTGGTGGCACTTTGGCACCCGTCTTTTCTTCTGGCTCCCCATCTTGACTTCCTCACCCCCTCCCAGGCCCCTGCCTTGCTGGGCAGTGCTCTGGAGTGGGAGCCACTTCTGGAGATCAGATAGCAAACTCCTGCCCTGGGGAGGGAATACTGAACATGGGAAGGAAGGGGCAGAGAACGGGGGGCACTGGGGATGGGATTTGTCGGGGTGGGGTGAGGGTGGTGGAAACCTGTTCTCACCCCAGTTTGGACAGTGACTTTTGGGAGGAAGATGGGTGACACTCATCCTGTTATGTGGGCCTCGGTCTCGTTGATAGGAAAGCTCATGTTGGAGGGGTGCAGTCTGTAAGCCAGTTCAGGTTCCTGGGGCTTCTTGAATTGTAAGAAACGTGGCAGTGTGTTTTGGGGAGGCAGTACTCAACTTTTTTATTTTTTTAAAGATTTATTTTATTTATTTGCACAGAACTGGGGTACAGGCCAGAGATGCGGAGGGTGAGAGGCTTCACCAGAGACAGAGTGGGGAGCAGAACAGGCAGATCAACGAAGTACACTGCTGAGGGGAGCAGCGGGCGGGTCAGGAGAGGTCTGCCACGCCATGTGGTCACCTCCGGGGCAGGCAGGGATCGAACTCATGCGAAAGTGGCCTAGGCTTCTTTGTGCTGCGCTTTAACCTGCTGCGCCACTAGGGAGGGCCGACAGTACTCAACTTTTATTGGGATTTTTCAAAGGGCTCTTGTCCAGCAGGGGCGAAGGTCT
Organism: Condylura cristata; assembly: GCF_000260355.1. Classification (NCBI taxonomy): domain Eukaryota; kingdom Metazoa; phylum Chordata; class Mammalia; order Eulipotyphla; family Talpidae; genus Condylura; species Condylura cristata. The sequence goes on from NW_004567140.1 coordinate 6,679,065, forward strand.
AGACACCCGGGACCCAGGTTCCTTCGGGGCACCTTCAGTGCCCTGGTTTGACAGATGGCACCAGTGAGGCCCAGAGAAGGGCGATACCAGGAAGTGGGCACCATTCTTATAGTGCCCGTGGAGACAGGTCCCAGCAGAGACCCAAGGAGAGGGAGGGAGGCTGGGAAGACCAGCTAAGTCCTGTCAGGCCCTTTGAACATGACCTTCCAGAGTGGCCCAGGGAAAATCATGGGGAGGAGAGATGTAAAGTCAAGCAAGATGACTTTGGACTAAGGCGGTCAGAATTGTGTGGACTTGGCCCGTGACTGCCAGCGGACGTGGGTCTTGATGTCCACGTCTGCCTCTCCGCTGTGAAGGGCAGGCTCTGCCCGCCATAGAGGGGACCCTGACCATAGATGGGACCCACAACAGGTCTTCTGGCTCTGGGCCAGGTGCTTCCCTTCCCCTCGCCATGGGCCTGTTCCTGCGTCGTCAGCCTCTGTGACTGCCTATAGGCCAGGTTGCATAGCCACAGGAAAAGCTGATGTAGGAGAGGACACTGCTGTTACCTTTCCTGTGGGCCTCCTGGTCTTCCTGCAGCTACTGCTCTCACTGCCTCCTGCCCTGTTGAACTCCTGGCTGGAGATCTCAGACACTGTGAGTCATGCTCTCCATGGTCCTGGGTGTCTCTTGGTGCGAAACAGGGGAGCGCCTCCCCACCCCCCAGTCTTGCCCAGGAAGGGAGAATTTGCGGAAGTCCAGCTGTCAATACCCCATGGGTGTCTGGGCAGCTCTAGGTCAAGTGTGGACCCCACCAGGAGATTCCGTGCGCCCCAGATGCTGTCAATGCCCCTGCCTGCTTAGAAAGTTCTGGAGCCTTCCCACCTGGCAGGCTTTGGTGGGGCCCCTCTTCTTATTCTCGCCAATGCTTATGCTAAATCACTGCTTTTGCTCTCCAGTCATGGAGGGACTGTTCACCTAGAGTCGTCTTTAAACATTTAGTAAAAACATATAGTTCTGTTGTCTTTCCGAAGGCCAAGGCAAGTCCTGACTGTGCAAGTGTCCTGGACAACCAGGGAAAAAGTTCTGTGTGCTCCGCATTAAATAAAATTTTATAATGAAAATTTTGTCTTATGAAGGTGAAACTTTGAGAACATATTAGATTTCTCATTTTTCTATGCATAGCAATCAAATGACCTTCCTATACGGCCACATAAAGTATAGATTTAAAGTTAAATGACCCAGTCAGTCATTTAACATTTCCTTAAAGAGTAATTTCTTCAGTAGCTGTGGATGTTTACATATGGTTTTCTTTTTGGTATTTACCTTTTAAGAATTGAAGAAAAACTGACATTCTTTTTTGGAACTGTTCTTTAATAGCCTTTGTTTATTTTTAATATGTGGCGTTCCAGGCCCTTGCTCTAATGATTTTTTTCACACTGCATTGATAATTAAATTCATTCATTTTCCCAGCTGCACAATTCCTTTAAATAAAAAGTTATGGGTAATAACACCTCTTACGCTCAAAGTACAGAGGAGAAAAGGGCGTAGCAGGAGTTCTTTATGGTGGGGAAGATGCAGGTCATGGGTTAAGGCAAAACCTGTGTATGATTCTTAAGATATTCGGATTTCGTAATTCATAGGTTATGACCTCTGGCTCTGCTTTTCTGATAACTGGAAAACATGCATTTCTCCCCTGTTATGTTCATAAAGACATAATTTATCTCCATCTATCCTGTTCAGATTTTTAGTTCATAATTTGCAGTAATCGTATCTTCAAAAGCACTAAAAGTGTTGGTTTCTCTTAAATGATTGGAGACTGTTTGCATGCTGTTACCAACTAGCACATATATAAGGAGGGCAGTAAAAGTGAGCTGAGATATTTAGTGACATAAAAAGAACCATGTAGATTTGTGAAAATGTAAAACTGTGATCACGGAAGAGCTTCTTGAAGTAATGAGAGAAATGCTTTGTCCCTGGGCTAGTGATTCACTTGTAGCTTCTATAATTTCATGGATGCTATAAGGATTTGGTTTTTACACATTTTAATTTAGTCCAGAGATGTTCCTATTTTAATTATCCATACACAAGGGCACAGTATCTTTCTACAGTTATTGCTATATGTTACATTTATATATAGCAATAGCAATTTGAAAAAAAACCCAACAAAATGCTTTCACCTAGCTGACCAAAGGGTTATAGTCATTTGTTTTAATGACACTGTATGGACCTCTGCATCCCTAAATAGGATTTTTAAATACACGAGATACAGACGCTCGAAGATGTGCAGACAGGCAGTCACAGACTAGAGAAGGGACGAGTGTGCTATGTCCCCCTGCGCTGAAGGGTTCGTGGGTGCTCGGCGTCACCGAATGGGGATGCCTGGAGCCCCTTGCTCTCTTTCCTCATTGAAATCGGAGGGCACCGAATCAGGGAGCTTGAGAGCAAATTGATTTCCACTGAGTCTCAGCTATCACATTTCAATATAGGAAAACTCATTTGGAGAAATGTGATATTTTAACTATATAGCATTGGGCTCAATCTGTAGATGTTAGTTTAGCAAGAGGAGAGACAAAAATATGTGTAATACATAAAATGAATACAGATACAAAAATATATACCTAAATATGTTTACACTGATTGACACAATTATACATACATGCATGCATGCATACATACATACATATATACATGCATACATATAATATATAAGAACAGCAATCTGATGAAAGCAAATGTTGACAAAAGTGAAAATTTCAATCACCCAGTTCACTCACTCTGGTGCTGTAATGCGGGGTGATTCTCTCACAACCAGGAAGTAATTCTACCACCTTCCACAGAGACACAGCAGCAAATGCTGGCTCCTTCTCTGAAAACAGCTCACTGAGGGGTTGCAGGACGTCACGCTAAGCTGGAGGCCTCGCCTTGGTAGTTCTGCCGGAATGGAGGGGCTCTTCCCAGTATCAGCACCCACACCCCAGGTCTCATGCTCAGAGGAACGCCCGTGACCTCTGCAGAATCACCTGCCCCCACAGACAGTCCCAGGCCCAGTGGACAGCTTTGCCCAGCTCGTCCTGTTCAGGACCAAGCCTGCCTTTATCCCCCTTTGCTACCGTCATCTGAGGCTGTCCCCCTGCCTTGGGGAAAGTTGAGGCGCGAAAGTGTCCAGTGAGCTTCCAGGATCCCCGGAGGATGGCCCTACGCCAGAATTACACAGTGGGAGTGTGTGTGGGGGGTGTTTCTACCACAGATGTATTTTGCTCAAATGATTTAAAAGCAGCATGCATTGGTGGCAAACATTTAATAATTGGAACTTTTGCCTAATTCGCTGGATTTCTGGCTTCATGTGAGTGTTGGGAAGGATGTTGGAGCCTTGCATCCATGCAGAACAACCCCCTGGAGCTGGCCATCACCCTCCAGATGGTGCCGAGGCCTCCTGGGCCCCATAAGCCCTGTTTCCAGGGTCTCCCCACTTGCTTATCTGTCTGGCCCTCCTGCTGCTGCTGGTTTTTATAAAACCTTGGTGTCTGTTTGGGGACTAAGTTCCTTGCCTTCTGGGCTGGGTTGACCATTGCTTTGGCCAGCCCTGCCTCTGCTCCCAGTGGGGTTTGAAACAAGTGATAGCTGGGCTAAGGAGTGTCAGTCACTTGCTCAGAGTGGGGCTTTCCTGTTATCCACCGAGTCTGTGCTCTTCAGCCCAGAAACAACCATGCTTCCGACACCACGGGTCCTTACTGCCTTCTGGAAGGGCCGCAGAGGTTGCTGTGCGAGGGGCTGGCTGTGCAGCTCCCAGGAGTCCAACCGCAGGGAGTGGGGAGTGGGGGGGAGGGAGGTGGCGCGAGCGGGGCGGGGATGGGGGTGGGGGGGTAGGGTGCAGTTCCAGCACCGGCCTCAGGCGGCGCACGCTCCTTCCGCGTTCAAAGAGGCTCCTGCCTCTGAAATGGACACCTGCTGAAGTCTGGGGTCTCATAAAATTGTTGTTCCCGGGATCTCTTTTTATTTTCTCTCCCCGTGGTGGCTGTGTCTGTGATTCCTGTGCGCGCGGGCGTGCGCCTCAGTGGGGTCTCTGTTAGCCCTGCTCTGGGCTGGCCCCGGGGACCCGGCTGCAAGAGCAGGACTTGGCTCAGAGGTCCTATTTGCTGTCACTGTCCCCAGCTGGACCCGCGCTGTCTGTGGGACAGGGCCTGCGTCCTTTCCGGCGGCGTCTGTGAGGAGACAGTGACTGGCATGGCTGCAGGGACACGTGGGGCTCCCGCTCTCTTCTCTGTGCCTCTGCAGGGAAGTTGCTCAGCTGTGTGGCTGCAATGCCTCAGGGGCTCCTGGGTCAGACAGGGAAGCAGCCTAGACTGAACGAGGTGGGCCAAGAGGGCCTCGGGCCCAAGGCCTGGATTCTACACTGCCACTTCTCACCTGGTTTCTTCCCTCCAAGAAGGAGGATTCGTGGGATATTTTTTTTTAAAGATTTATTTATGTATGCATACGGAACTGGGGTACAGACAGAGGGGCAGGGGTGGTGAGCGGCTTCACCAGGGACAGAGTGGGGAGCAGAATACCCAAACTGGCAAAGTACACTGCTGAGGGGAGCAGAGGGAGAGACAGGAGAAGTCTGTTGTGCCGTGTGGATCCGGGGCTGTTGCACCAAGCGGCTGCTGCCAGCTTGCAGAGCTGCCTGTTAACCCCGTTGTGCCACCAAGGAGGGCCTCGGGCACATTTTTAAGGTTGCTCTGCCTGCCCAGCACTACCACCAGACCTGCCTCAGAGGCCTCCAGGAGGCCTGCTGACTGAGCTGGGGGCCCCTCTCAGCCCCATCAGCAGCAGGCTGGTGCTGCACAACCTTCATTATTGCTGAGAACTTGCTGCCCTGGTGAGAACACCCGTCTTCTTTTCCTGCCTTCTGCATGGAGCGCCCAGAGCAGCAATCTACTACAGCTGGTGTTGGGGTGAGGGCAGGCTCCTGGGAAAATGGGCTGGACCCCATTTTCACACCTGGCAGGTGTTGGCTGAGATGTGGTGAGTCACCTGAGGGGAGCTGGCTTTGGCTTTATGGGGACCCCTATTCAGAAGCTAAGTTTTTGTTCGCTGCATCTTAACGGGGATGAGGAAGGCTCATTTGAGTTTGAGGCCTCAGTAAGGGCGACGTGGTCTCACCACGGGGCCAGAGGGTCCGTATCGAGGATACAATAAAAGGGATTTGGAGTGGTTTGGGCTTCTTTGGCCTCAGCCAAGGGAGAACAACCTCTAACCAAGGAACTTTAGGGGGAAGAAATATGGATTCATTAATGAAGTCACCAATGCTGTCATACTGAGAAGAAGAAATGGAAGAAAGGACATTCCCAGAGTGCAGAGAGGAAGGGGCTGATCTCAGCAGAAGGAGACCCTTCTTTGATAAAGAGAATTCCCAAAAAGGTGTCCGACGAGAAGGTGGAGAGGGTGGAGCGCCTGTTTCCACCTGGCCTGGAGATTCTGCTGGCTGCCAGGCCAGGTGGGCATGTGGGTGAGGACCTCCTTGGGCCATTCTCTTTGTCTTTCCCTGGTAGGTCGAAAGGTAGTAACCAAGGGAGGAAGAAGAAGGCACAGGTTATGCCACACGTCTTCGGAAGTGCGTTTGTAACTTCTCTCTGCCACTCAGGCCCCCGAGTCCCTCCCCACAGCGTTGGCAGCTTAACCGGGCGCGTGACCCAGGCCTGGCAGCTGCTCCCTCACCTAGACTTGGCTTTATCTGGGCATCCAGGTTTTCTTGCCTGGTGATGTCAGGAAATAATTGTATTTTCACGCCACGCTGCCTCTCCCCCCAACACTACCCAGACTGGCATCTTCCAGGGTGAGGCGGGGTATCCCTGTCCCCCAAGTGCTCAGCATGGGCCAGCTTGACTCTTTCTTTGCTAGTGGACTGATAGGTCAATGAATATTTGCTCTTGGAGTTTTGCTGGCCTGGGGTTCTCATTCTGAAGGCCCTCCAAGACACACTAGGAGCTTGTTGTAAACCCGTTACCCCAACTTTGACGCAAGCACTGGGTCTAAAGAGGCGTTTGGGGCGTCGGGCTTCTCAGTGGGCTGCTGTTAGCTAATTTCCTGAAACACAAGGAGGTGCCACGTTTCCAGCTCTGTCCACCCCAAGTTACTTGCTTTACATGCTTTCCCAATTAGACAAAGAAGCCTGGCGATTAGAAGACAACCAGAGTGCTCTGTATTTAGGGGTTTTGACATATCTGCCTGGTAATTCCCTATCTGCGCAGTATGTCCCGAAGAGTCTTGTTTGGATTTTCCAGTCCAGAGTAACTGCTCGAGCCGTAAGCAAGTGCTTGGCAAAACTCAGATTTATTAGCCTTGCCGTTCACACCTGCAGTTTCTCTCCATCCAGGTGTGGGGTTAACATAAGCACCTCGGTTGTTTGCAGGATTCTTTAGGAAAAGAGAGAAAGAGAGAAAAAATAAATAAAAAACATGATGCCTAATCAGAAATTACCTTACTGATAGTAAAGCCTCAATTCACAAGAATTTATAAAAATAGATTTCTTTTAAATGCCAGGGAAGAGATTTGGAAGCATTTGGGCAGATTGGGATGCTGGGGACCGACCTGTTCTTCTTACATTAATAAATATTCATTTTGTTTTTTGGGGGGGAGTCCAAGTTCTAGGCAGAGGGTCCATGGAGAAGTGAGATCTATTTCTATAGCAAGAATCTTGGACTCTTAAGTATCAGGTATTCTTTTAGTGAAATGTAACTCTTTCTTAACAATTCAAACCTTCGGCGGATGTCTGCTGGTGGAGGTGGATTTAACCACAGCCTTCTCCCATGCAGCTTAAACACAGCCAGGTATGGAAAGGGTGCTTCTCTCCTACCCAGTGCTTTCTTTGGACCTGCAGAAATAGCTTTCAAATGGGTAGTGTTTTGCTACATTAAAATCAACAGCAAACCAGTCATCTTATATAAAATATACAGGTGGTATTTTTCTTTGGTTTCATTCTTTTTTTTTTTTTTTTTTGACCAGAAAAGTCAATCTTCTTACAGGGACTTCATCTCCCTTTAAAAACTGTGGTCTATCTTGTTTTCATAGAATCTGTGTCCAATTGGTACTGAAGTGGTTCCTTCCCACATCTCCATGAAGTTGACATTAATACTATAAAAAAAAATCTGTTTTCCACGCATGTTCAAATTAGCAAACTGGGAGCTTGAAAAACCTTAAAATAATTTCCTTCCTCTGGCAGAGAGTAACATTGTTCCTAATAGGTAAAAATAAATGCTTTGTCATTGTAAAAAATATTTTCAGCCCAAATCAGCATAGATGTTCTAAGTAGATTTTAAAGTCATCCGAGAAGAAGAAAGAGAGAAAGAGAGAGCGAGGGAGAGAGAGAACGTGGGGGAGACCCCTTCAGTTGCAGCTGTTTGCAAAGATTTGGGGCACAAATATTCTTTCATTCCTTTGCATGATTTTGATAAAATTAGGTCAAAGAAATGTTCATTTGAAAACAGTGCTTTGTCATATTATCTACAACACATGTCGAGCAAATTTATGAATCCAGCATTCATCGGCACGGAGTTCCAAATCCTAATGAATGGTTTAGACAGCATTGTCATCAATTTTCCACAGGTGCAGCTGAGGCAATCAGTCACTTCAATCAAAAGCCTCCGTCAACTTGCGTGGCGCTGTCATTTTACACTCGCATTGCTGAAATTAACAAAAACGCTCACTCCCTGAACGTCTTTACACCCCTCCTGCCTTTGGGTGGTGCTTTTGAGCAGTGCTTTACCGCAAGCTGAGCTGGAGTCCTCAGCATTTTTTTTTAACTTTATACTAACATAATATTTCTTTTGTGATATTATGGAGATAAAATTGCACTGTGTGTTTTAACACACATTACAACAACCTCTTAAGGCAAAAAAGTAAATTCATGCAAATGAGTTATAGTAAGTGGGGAAAAAAAAAAAAAAACCCGGCTTGGGTGCGGTGCAGATTTAGCCCACGGCCGGCCGAAGTGCTGGATGCCGGGAGTCTCGCTGGCGTGGCCGTGAGGGGGCCCTCCTCGCAGTTCACCCTTCCTGGGCAATTTGGGTTCTGAACTTTGGAGCCATTGTCTTACTGATTAAGATTTCAGAACCAGGCCACCTGGTTCCTTTTACTTTGTGTTTCCTGTGAGGTTTACCTTTCACTTGCTTCCAACAGTTTCTGGAAATCTTCTCCAAGGCAGACTTTATTAGTATTGGGAGAGGCACGTTTTATCACAAGATGGGTGAGGAGAATTATATTCCTGCCTCTGCAGTTATTGAACTTCTTTCCTTAAAGGGTTAACGGCACCTTCAAAGCCTCTCACCCACCTTAAAAGACTCCTGAGACATCCAAAAAAAGGAGAGCACTTTAGCTTTTTATAAAACTGAAAAATAACCCTGTCTCCAAAACCCGATAGTCCAAAAAATTTTTTTGATAGCGCCGGCAATATAAAGAGAACACTGCATATTCCGGAGAGGAACACGCCTGTCTTTATCCTGAGAACACCACCAGGAGCCTTCTAAATCTTCAAAATATATGGACAGACAGAAAGCACTTAGCATTCCTGCCTCCATGATGAATAGAGTTAACCTTTGTAGTTTGCCAAAAGTCAGTAAGTTTTTCTTTCCCATTTGTTTCCGTGGAATCAGCACCAGAAATGCAGGTAGGACCAGATAAACTCCCACAGCCTTGCTCTGTTTTTTTTTTTTTTTTTTTTTTTTTTGCTTAAGGACGGCAGCTGGACGGCTTGCAGCAGCTGGTAAGAGAGATGTGCTAATACTAACTGATTAAAATGATCAGGCTACTTTTATCGGCAGAAGTGCTTGAATTTATTCAACAGACGTGGAAAATATTTAGATGACTTTTCCCTTGCAGATGTCATTAACGGTCGATTACCCCAATGTTCCTGGGGCCACTGCAAAAAAAATACATGTGGTTCCTGGAAAATGCAAATTTGAAGGAACATAATCAAAATGTACTTTTAAATAACTAGTTGTGTCACCTGGCAAAGAGCTTTGATGGAGGATCTCTGCCCGGTCAAGTTGCAGCTACATCCGTGTCATCTGTACCTGCGGTTATGATACCTTCCCTGAGAGAGCAATTAGGGGCTGGTGGAGGCTGCAGTTCCAGCTAATATTTGAAACTACGTGTGTCTGCAGCTAAAGGGGGGGAAAAGGGCTGTGATCATCTGTGAATAGAGAAAAGAATGTGAACAGCTCCCACTTTTTAGACCCTGATAAAAAATGCAGTTGGGGGGGTGTGCCCAGAGAGTCTCCTGGGGGTGACATTTTCCACTGAGAAATGCAGCAGCCAGCCTGGCTTGCCGGGGGAAGCCTGCTTTTGACTCTCTTCAGAGGAGTTTGAAGTTAAATGGTCCTGTCTGCTTCTTCTCTTGTTTGTGTCACTTGTTAAAGATCCCTTGAAATGCACCATTACGGTTTCCTTTTAGTTTGTAACAACAGAGTGAAAGCAGTGAGTGTGCATTCTGGCCACCCCTAATTTCTTCTAAGGGCCTAAGAAAGAGATCTTTTTATTTTATGACCAAACGGTAAAAACATTTGATTTGCTATCAGTCTTAATGTAACTGTAGATCTTGTAATAAAAGGTGAAGTGAAATCGAGCTTCCATAAATCAGACAAATGAATGCACAGCAAAGAATTAACAACATGAACAGTTAAAAATTTGTATCATCTTCAAGGAGGAGCTTTGTATCGTGTGGGTATTTTATTATCATGGCTTCTCTGTTTTACAGAGAAGGCAACTATTTCCATATTTGATTTTTTTCTCTCTCCCAATCCAAAAGAGAATTCCTTTGTTGTTGTTGTTATTTTCTTTCTAAATGGAAGGAAATTAACATTGTTTTTTCCCCCATGAATATATGTGGTGAAGAGATTGCAGTGTGTTTTGACTAAGCATGCAAAATGTTTTATTAATCAGAGCAATAGAGTAGAAATGAAAGCACTATGTCTTTAAAAGTGCCTGCGTGCCCAGGTACGCGAGGAGATCAGTAAAAGCGTTGACCAAGCACAATGTTCCCAGATAAATGTCTTCTCATTGTGTGATGCGTGAAGGCCATGATAGATGGCTTCTAACAACAAAGCGTGGCCACCGAGACAAAATTAGTGTTGTTTTAATTACCAGTGTCTGTAATGTTATGTATCCATAACTGTCTGAAACAGACGGTCACCGAGGGTCAGGGGCTACCCCGCAGCTTCCGCGCACCCGAGTCTCCTCGGCTCCTCCGTCGCAATCCTGTGCTTAAAAGAAAGTTTAATGCTTCACTTGAAACATTTACTTATAGCAAAAAAAAAAAAAAAAAATTGTTTCTTGTTTAAGAGAAGTGCCTTTATCTTTCTCTTTCAAAGCGAAGAAACAAGCAGATCTTATTAAATGCTATTTGGAGGTCAGAGTAATGGGCAGAAAATGGAACCCGCCTTGACATTCTTCAACGAAAGTTTACACTCTTGGAGTGGTGTTTTTTGTCAGTCACAAATAGCATTATGACACTAATAGGAAGGAAGATTCTTTATTTTTGAAACCTCCTTGAGCTGAGATGGGCTGTTCTTCAGACATTAGTAAGTGTGTATATTGTGAAGATGAAGTATCCTTTACTTTCTGAGCTTGCGGGAGATGAAAGATAGGCCAGCTTTTGAAAATGGCCTGCGTGGCACATGCTATAAATGAGCAGGGAAAGCAATCGAGCTAATAGATTACAGTAATTATCCAATCTTTGGCTAGTTTGTATTGGCAAACTATAAATACAGTACACATTAGAACAAGGTGCTTACAGAATGTACATGAAAGGTCATTGTAATTTGCAAGTCGCTAGTCATTAGAATATGCTAAAAACCATTGCTTCAGGGCTCAGATTTTAATGATGAATACATTGATTATTAAGTAGCAGAGGAAAAATGTACAAGAGCTGCTGTGGTGTAATGATAGGTCGCTTTATTTTGGGAAGGAAATCAACTCAGCTTCAGAATGCATGCATTGAGGAATATAATTGCAGTGAGGAAAATTCCTCAGAGGAGCTTGGCACATATTAAAAGCAAAAACTTGAGACATGTTTGTGATAAGATTACTAATAAATCTCTGGTAAGTCTTAGACTCCTGACAATAATACAGCAACAGAGTACTTCATCTTCTCCAAGCTTTAGAATTTAAGATCAGTCACAAACAATCTAAATTACGACTGATGCTAGGCAGATGCAGTACTGGACGATGTTGCTCGTCATAAATCTCTCGTTCCTTATATGCAAATTAAACTCCATTTTAAAAGATAATTTTTCACATGGTGATCGCCTTTATTTGTGGAATGCTGGTGATTTTTAATGGGGAGAGAAAAAAGTCAGGCTCCCGATCTAGGGATGGTTTTGCGGGAGAGGAGCAGCGAGAGCCTGGGATCCCGGGGCTGTAGGTGGGGCCCCGGGCTGACTTTGGAAGAAGTTAGGGACCCGGCAGGACTTAGTATAGCCCTGCCCAGCTGCCTTGGCCACTGGCTACTTGAGTTTGCTGATTCTGTCTGTGCTGCAAGGCCCTCCGGCTTTCTCACTGCAGGATGGGGTGCCAGTTCCTGTTTGTTTGGGGAGGGAAGCGTTTGCTTCCATTGCTCCCTCCCCGCCCTGGCAAGCTCCACCCAGAAGAGGGCTGTACCATGCACCCCGTGCCTGGCCCTCCCACTTGGTGTGACTTTCCTCCGTGTCTTGGGGGCTTGCATCCATATCATTCCTCCTTTTGTTTCTTTATGAGCATTTTAGAGGTAAAGCACCTTACCTCTGTGCTCTGCTGTAGAGGGGGAACGGGTCACTTCTCATCCTTACCTGTCCTCTTGAACTATTTGTCTTCACTGAATTTTTACTATTGGTGGGAAACTTGTAAAGAATAAAGAAGAGTTTTTAAAAGAGTGGGGAGTGGCTGCCCTTTCTGCAATCTATCACCCACCCCATCACCATGGGTGCCTGGGCAGTGACTGTGTCTTTTTTCTGGGCAGCAGCACTGGAGTGCAAATCTGGGTGCAGTCACAGGCTGGCAAGTACCTATTTCCCCCCCATGCTTTGGGGATGGGCCACCCACCTATTTCCCCATTCCTGTCTGGGATATAGAGTGGCAGGTCCCAATAAGTGTCATGAAGTCTTTATTTGTGCTTTTCATTATCATTCTCCCGTACTCCTGTACACACACACACACACACACACACACACACACACACAAAGCTCTTCAAGTGAGGAGACTTAAAACAAAAAGCAAGGGTGGTTGATTGGTCTCAGAGACCATCTCCAGGACGAAGGGGGCCGTGGTGGGTCAAGGCGGGTGCTCTGAGAAGCGGGGGTCTCAGCCCAGCCTCAGGGTCCCTATCGCCAGTGATTTCATCAGCTTGTGCATTAAGCGTCAACACCGCACAAGGGTAAGAATATAAATATGCTTTACAATTCTCAGCTTCCTATCCTAAGAATACTTCCTGAGTGGATGTAAATTTACAACAGGTGCTTATCAAATGTGAAAATGCTTGCAAATCAGAAACAAACTTTAGGGCTGGGAACATTTTTCAGCGATGGCTTTTGTAGGGCTGTGCTTGATGTCGGCTGGTAACGCTGTTCCCCTTTCGTCTCCTCGTGAAGTGAAGCATCTTTCCATGGTTTGCCACAGGGAAAATGAGGATGGTTGAGCCTCGGATTCCGATGTTAAGATGCAGATTTGTTTAATGAAATCCATATTTACCATTGGGGCACAAATACAGCCAGTGCGCCCTAAATTCACAGGAGAGATCTTAACTTGCAGAAGAACTAATATTTTCCTTAATTGCTTGCTTCTACCGGAAGGCAAGCATCCACTAACCATCTTTGTAGAATCCGTTAGGATCTGTGAGCGAAGCCTCTCTCAACTGTCCCATTCTCAAGACCAAAAGGTGTCTGTCAAATCAGCGGTGTCTTCCTTCTTGGTTCTTCTGCCATACCCAGGGAATTCCTCGGACCAATGGGGCTGCCTTTTTTTCAGCTTTACAGCAGTCCCCACCTTCTTGCCCCCCAAATCTTAAGGTTTACTTGCAAGATGTACTTGTTGTGCAGGGAGTAATTAGCCTGTTACAGAGATATTAATTAACATGTTGAAAATGTTTTCTTTATTAATGAGAAATTCACACATTCTATTTAAATTAATTTGTATAGTTTAAAATTAATTTATCGTGGCCTTTGATGACCCCAAATCTACTAAGACAAAACTGGAGTATTGTACTAACTGTTAAACCATTCATTAAACATTTTATGCAAATAGTGTTTGTTTATAAACAAATTAACTGCAAGGATTTTCAAAACAGGTGCTGTGTTGTGAATGCGTACTAAATGATGTGGTACTGAAAGAATTAATTAGACCTTCAGATGTAATTAGTTGCAATAATTTGCGTGATTAGCGGCTTGGTTAAGAAGCAAGACACACACATTGTAATGCATGGAAGAGTCACCGCGGTGGTTTTGTCTTTCATACGGTGAGGATGAGCCTTCTCCATGTTTGGGAAATTTTTCAAAAAATTGCTGACATAGCTGGAGTGAATTGCCAAGTGTCTTATGGGGGGGGGGAATAGTGTGGTTCCCCCTTTCTCTCTAGGCTTCTTCCTCTAGAGAAGGCCCCTGGATGGACCGCTGTTTGTTCGCACCTTTATGAATTTTTAAAAGAGAAAGTTGTTAACCCCAGATCTTTTCATCCCCAGAGGAAATGACGACACTTAACACTTTGTGGGTTAAAAGACAGAACACAATAATTATAAGCCAAATGAAACATGTCCTGCATTTCAAGATGGGCTGTTATCACTCGGGGAATAGCGGCAGTCATTTTTTTTGATGTCAAGGTGGCAGTGTCTTGCCTGTTCTTTCAGAAGATGGGCCGCAACTGTGAACAGTTCAGCCTGATGGCTGCAGAAACTGGCGATTGTCACTGCGGATGCCTTGTTTACATGACACTGGCGTTCCAGAGGCCACGCCACCGAGATGCCTGGACCACGGCATTCAACTAGGCTTTTCCTCTCGGGCCACGTTACCGAGAGCTGGTTCTGTGAGCCTTGGGGACCCACAGACTCCGACTTCCCTGCTCAGGGGTTTTACTTGGCATGCAGAGTCCTGATGAAAAATAGACCATAAATAGTTCATTTATTCCAAAATATTTTTTTGTTGCTTGGGGGATGCAGTAGTGATTAATACAGATGAGGTTCCTTTCTGATGGAGCGTTGTGTAGGGCAGAGACAAACAAATAAACAAAACACCCCTGATGGTAGGTTTCAGCTATGAAGAAATAGGAAGAAAATAAAACATAGGAGTCTGTGGTAGACTGACCCAGTCGGGAGGAGACAGGCAAGCTCAAACAGTTTTGCTGGGGTTCTACGTGGGTCTGCTTGCCTGCAAAGTTCGCTCCATTTCATTTTCATATGAAACCCCTATAACTCTAATGTATGTTAATTTATTTGTGTGTGGGCGTAAATGACATAGTATATGCATGAATAACCAGCACGATGCCTCTTGGCAAATAGTAGGTACTCAATAAATGACTACCAGCTATGAATCTGAATCTTGTTTCATAAGACCCTTATGCACATGGTCATGATTTAGACAAGTTCTGGGGAAGAGCTTGGGATGGTCAGGCCTCATTCTAGTGTGCAATTACTCTTGCAGTCCCTTTGAGAAGCTCTTTCTCATGCCTTTCCCTAAGCAAGAGTGGCTCCCTGTGCTGAAGGAGACAGGGTAGAGAGCAGGGTGGGCCTAGGTTCTAAAATGAGCCCATTTGCAAAGTGTGTGTGTGTGTGTGTGTGTGTGTGTGTGTGAGAGAGAGAGAGAGAGAGAGAGAGAGAGAGAGAGAGAGAGAGAGAGAGAGAGAGAGATGTGCTTTGCTCTTTCTGGAAAATGTTACATATCAAAAGGATGTGAAATATATAGTTTTACATTTTACACAAGGCTGCTTTAACCAAAGTGGACCAAGAGTGGGGGTGGGGGTTGCACTCCTAGACAGAATGACCTTGAAATCAATGATTCTACACTTGACCTTGAAGAGGTGGAAGGTTTAGAGGCCAAAACCTGTGACATTCTTAGGACCAGATCTCTTCTGCCTCAGAATTTCTTGGTGGTGTTTGATTCGGTTCCTCCTTGTTTTCAGCCGGTGTTTGCAAAGGCAAAACAGTCTTTAAAATAGGCCCTTTGGGGATGTTGTTTGAACTTGACCAAAATTAACATTTGCATGTCATTGGGAGCTGCAGTGCATCATTCTGGGCAGTGAAGGATGAAAAGTCAAAGAATGTGGTCTGCTTGATTAAAATGAACAGTCAAGGAAAGTTCTGAAGATGGATATGTATAGCTGGCCTGTTAATTTACGGGGACTTGGTTCCAGTTGCAAAGGGACATTTTTTTTCTCTCTGAAACTTTTAAGAAATTAGGTTTTAAAGCTGAACCGGTGCACCACTCAACTTAAAATAGAAGAGAATTTGATTTTATGTGGTGCCTTTCCCATCCCAGCACTCTGTAATATTGCACATCATAGGGCTTCACTGCAGGGTGGCAGGACAGATTTGAATGACTCTAGAGATGCTGATGAACAACTGGCCCTTGGCACTGCGCTCGGAGCAGCACTTCCTGTAGGTCTTAAAGTCTCCCATCTGGGCCTTGCATGTCTGTCCCCTCTTTGGATCGTTGACAGATTTTTATTGCGGTCTTAGGAGCTCTGCCCGCTACTTGTCCTTTGCCCACAAGTACCATCTCATCTGGCAAGACTCAACACGAACGTCGTCCCTTTCTCCCTCAAGTATCAGGATTTGTTCATCCTCTGGAGTAATCTCCACAGCAGGAGGTTATTATTCTTTTTTAAAGATTTATTTATTTATGCACACAAGAACTGGGGTACAGGGCAGGGATGGGGGTGACAGGTTTCACCAGAGCAGAGTGGGGAGCAGAACAGGCCGATCTACTGAAACACACTGCTGAGGGGAGCAGCGGGGAGACAGGAGAGGTCTGCTGTGCCCTGTGGCTCAGCTCCCTGGCCAGGGATCAAACTCTTGCTGCAGTAGCTGTGGACAGCTTCATAGTGCTGCGCTTTAACCCGTTGCACCACCAGGGAGGGCCCACAACAGGTTATTATTTTATCACTGTGTATATATCCTTGGGGAAGCAGCTGGTCTTAGTGCACCATGGAGCCATGAGGAGGACGTGAAAGTCAAGAGAAGGAAGCAAGAACCAAGCATGTGCCTGGTGGGGTTCTGACCAGGTCAGCCCGCTTCCTCACCCCTTCTGCCTCTGCCTGGGAGGGGAGCCGACCGGCAGACCATAGATGAATGGAAGGTGAAATCCCTCTTCCTCTCCAGCTTTGGCTTCATGTCTTTCTCTCCCAGCTGTAGGAGGGCTTGGTGACCCATCAGGGATGGTTCTGTATATGCCATATTCTGACATCTCATGATTGCAATAATTACTGCCTTTTGAAAACATGTGGCCAAAACAGGACCCCAAGAACAACCGGAGCTACGCCTCTCCTTGGGATATTCCTTTTCTGTTCTGAGCCTCAGTTTCCCCCAGGAGAATGAGCAGTTCATTCCTGCTCTCATACTTTATGAGCCAATGTTTGTCTTGAACCAACTATAGAAAAAGAGGATCAATTAGATCAAGGTCCTTTGATCTTTGCCCTCCATATCTCCTCTTTAAATTTTGGCTATACATTTATTTTGGGTCATTCTCTTCCTCTGCCCCGAAAGTGTTTACAATAGACCTTGCTGAATAATACTTGGATTTGAACAGAATTCATGTGCTTAAGCATGTTTGGGGTGAAAAGACTTGAAAGAGGAGATTTCCTTTGACTTACATAAGTGGAGGTGAATTGCACTTATGTAAGGAGGAAATAAGTAGATAGAGAAATCCAGCACATTGTTTAGAGTTTGTCTACCTAGGACACAGAAATAGTGATTCTCTGGTGGGGGGTGAGGTTGGCAATCTTAAAAACGAGGAAATAATCTGAACAACCACAATGATTAATACTAACACTCGTCTTCAAAGAGCCCTGAGATCTTTAGTATCTACAAAATATATGAGGCTTCAGTTGAAGTTTTTATTGGAGAGATGTATCTGGGCTCTATTTCATCTTCATGTAGCTGAAGGCAACCTTGAGGCTGGATGGAAGAGGGTTGAGGTGGGCGGAGAGAGGTCTGAGGATAGAGAAGCAATATCTTTGTCGTGGTACCTTGAAAACTTGGTGCCCTCTGTTGGCTTATGGGCATCAATGAGGGGAGGCTACTGGCTTGAGTGACAGCAGCTCTGGGTACTGGTCTCTCATCTGTACTCCTTACTTGCTGAGTTTTTACCAGTTAGTAAAGTAAGAATAGTAATCTCGGGGCCTCCTGGCTGGCCTAGGGGTTAAGTCTTAGTGCTATCATCACTATGGCCTGAGCTGCATACTGCTCCCTGGTGAGGGAGCTGACGCACACATGGAGTGGCAGACTTCTCCTGTCCTCTCGCTTCTCTCCGATCAGTGTAGTTCAGTCGGTCTGCCTGTCCTGCTCCACTCTGTCTCTGGTGAGCCCCTCACCACCTCACCTTTGTCTTATACCCCAGTTCTTCTATGCATAAATAAATAAACATTTTAAAAAACAATGGTAATTTCCTTTGCAGGGTTGTTGCAGGGAATAGAGAGAATCCTTGGAGTAGCTCTCAACAAGTGCATTATCATTAACTGTAGGGATAATGTCTCCTCTGGCTTTCAGATGCCTGTTCCAGTCGGGGTCTGTGCTTTCCCGCCTTCTCTGCCTGTCCCACCTTTTACTGAGGTGCTCGTTGCTTCATGAAGGAGTTATTCATAGGAAGGTGCCTCAGTCTCTGTAGGCTCCAGCCTGAACTTCTCCAAGAGAATGTTTTGGAGATGCACAGGGTAAGTGTTAGAGGTCTGAGGAGATTAGTAGTTAAAGAAGACTCAAGAAAAAGTCATGTCATCTGATTCATGGAGGAAAGTGCTAATGTTGATGCAGAGGTGGGGATGGTCAACATTCTTGGTTTGGTAAATGTCTTTGGTCAACACTCTTGGTTTGGCCGATGTCTTTGGATGGAAGGGGAGGACCTGTCCCTCACCGAGTGGTCGGTTCTTGCTTTGTTACTTGGGAATTCCTTTCCACATCTGAGTGGTAGAAATGACTTACCTGGCCATCTACTTTCATCTAATTTCCTTTTGGGAAGCTCTCTCTGGACTCCACGTCTAATGCTTCCTACCATTGGCAAGATGGGAGGGATCCTGGAGAAAAGTTTCTCTGGTTCCTACGCATCAGCAAATCTGAGTACGTGTCCAGGGGTAATTGTATTAGGCAACATCCTAGTTCTTCTCTAATGGTCTTTATGAGCCCCAATGATAAAGTGTGTATGTTCCGATGATTATAGAAATTTTATTTTCATCTGGTTTTTATATTGCTATAAATATTTTGCATTTACCAAATAAAGTGGTTGCTATGTAGAGATCATAACTTCTGGGACCTAAATTTGCTTCAGATGATAGGCAAATTATAGACTACAATATGTGATCAAACAGCAGTATGGGGAACTTAAATAGAGTGAGCCCTCAGGACGAAGGCTGCTTAAAACTATGGGGGATGGAATAAATGGGAGTTTTAGCAAAGCTATCGCTGATTCCAGCAGATAAATTATGCTCTGCCTTTTTGTATCTCTTTGGGACTGTACTACATAAATTATGACCAAATATAATTTAGGCTATCAGCCTATATTTCTGAACATCCATCTTGTACATTTTAAGTACAAAATTACCATTTTGCAGAAGTATAAAATTGAGACAAATTTTTTTCCATCTGTGCATTTAACTTCTGCATACTTTATAGCAGCTAAAGGGTTCGAGAGGACCTCATTACCATCCAGAGGGACGTTAGCCCCGCGACTATATAACTGTATTAAGATCTACATAAACGGGAATAAAGTTCGAGGGACAGTAGAATGTGGAATTATATATTCTTTCTTAAATGGAGATGTAACTTTTATAGAAAACTGCTCCTCTCTCTGCTTTTCTGAATAACAGTAACTATTTATAAATTCAAACTCACTGATGAAGGAGTCTGTCTGATGAACATTCCTTTGAAAACATGCAGCAAAGGGCAGATTCTCAGTGGCAAAGGGAACATTCATGGGAATCTTCCAGAGACTTCTAGGTCATTCGTCTGCATGTGAATTCTGGTGTGGCCCATGAAGATGGCGGGGGACCCTGAGAGCCCCACTCCTTTGTTATCCGGAGACCGTCTGCCTCAGGTCTCGGAGTGATGTCAAGGGGCTATCAGATGGCTTGAGTGCTGCCTGCCGGGGTGGCACCCACAGGATGAGGCACAGGGCCCCTCGCTAGGCCTGCAGGGCCCTGGCTGCTCAGGAGGCTGCCCTTGACTAAGAAATAGGTAGCACAGGTAGGGAGAATAAGTTGGTTTCTTTCTGTCTTCCTGGCATACAGCCTGGCAGAAGTCTTCCAGAGATGCTTGACAAGTGTCTGACAGGGACCAGAGCACCCCCCGCCGGCTGTGTGGCCACGATGGTATCTAAGTGAGGTTTTTACTATGTTGCGCTGCTGGGTTATCTGAGCTGGGCTGGAGTGATGGTGGAACTGGTGCTGTGAGACCTTAGACCTGCCAGGCCTTGTGGCAGTGACTTTTGACCTTCAGCCCCCAGGCCTTGCTCTCTGGCACACCACAAGTCATTTATTTGAAAACTCTTAGTGAGCTTTCTCTTTTAATCTTTCTTTGCTTCTAAATATGAGTCCTCCCCCTCTCCTCAACTATTGATAGTTTCTCATTTTTCTTTTTTTAACTCCTTTTCTCCCTTTGCTCCGTTTTGCCTGTCTCCCTTGCTCAATCTCTGTTCGGGCCTCTCATCTCTCCCACTTCTCCCCAGATGGCCAAACTGCAGAACGGCTGCATATTTCAGCCAAACAAGGTTGGTCCTAGACAGCACTCGCTTTGAGGTGCTGTCATAATTGCTTCAGAATACAAAGCCGAGCAATTATTAAACAGTGACTGTTCTTGCAGCCACACAAGAGTGGCAGGAGGCCCTTTCTGGGAGGTGGCTGCCGAGTGGAAGCCTGAGAGACAAGAAGGACCAGAGGGGCCCTTCTGGGAAGCTACAGCCCCCTAGACTTACACGCAACTCATTGCCAATAACCACTTTCAAGACTTTTTAAGAATTTATCAAGCATACAAGAACCAGGGTGTAGGCCAGAGGTGCAGGAGGTGAGAGGATTCACCAGAGTCAGAGTGGGGAGCAGAACAGGTGGATCTACTGAAATCCACTGCTGAGGGGAGCAGCAGGTGAGACAGGAGAGGTCTGCTGCACCCTGTGGGTCACCTCCTTGGCCACAGTGGCTGGTGACAGCTGAGATTCCCTGCACCATTAGACAGCCATGCTAATTACTACTTTAGAGCTTTGATCAACTTCCCCCCCAAAGCCACATAGCCGCTGAAGGCCTGATGGGCTTCTGAATGCAGCCTTCCCAGTTTGGACTTCCTTCTGCTGCCTCCTCTGTGTTACCAGACCCCGGTGCTAGCTCTAAGAGGTGCAGTAGAGAGACGAAGCAAGGGCTACTGACCTCTTTCTGCTCAGGATATTGTCAACCAAGAACAGCAAGTTTGAGCTGAGGAACACCAGCCCTGCTCAGGAGGCTTCTCCCAGCGACCGCCTCTCAGCCCTCTCCAGCCCTAAAACTGTGCTCCTTTCCAGCGTCAGCCCATGGGATGCTCACATGTGCCCTGCGGTGGCTTTTCCTATTATTATCAGTGCTCAACTCTTCTCTCCTCCAGGGCTTAGACTCAGAATGGCTGTAGTGGCTTCAGCTTGGAGCAAGGGCAGGTGAGCGCGGCCTTGGCCGGCCGACCCCTACCCTCTCAGGCTTTCCCTTGGCAGAGCCTACATTTCTAGGGCTGAGGTGAACACTCACCACTTGTAGGTGCTGGGGAAGTGACCATTACTTGGATGTGAGAAATGAAATGGCCTCTACCCGGAAATCACCGATGGGTGTTATCAGCACAACTCATCTCACTCCAGAGAACCAGGAGGTAGCTGGAAACCACATTATCAAATGACCATGACAAAAGGCCCAGCACTGAGCACTTATCATCAGCATATTTTTTTGTGCAAAGGTCATTGATGATGACCAGTCAGCTGGAAGCTAAGTCTGAAGTCTGTGAGAAGAGTGTGGGTGGGTGTCTGGGGCAGTCAGAGCTGTGAGAGGGGGAGGATGTGTGCAGAGAAGTGGGGAGGGTTGGCAGGAGAGCCAGGGGGACACCAGAATCAAGGTGTGGGAAGCCTTGCCTGGCACTGAGTCCGAGCGGTCAGGGACATAGGAAAAAACAGACAGACAGAGGTCAAGGTATTAGACAAGGTGGCAGGAGTGGTCTCCTGTGGGGAAGGCAGCAGAGATGTCTAGCAGCATGGGGACACAGAAGTGTCCACTGGATCGGCTCATGGATGACTTGTGCAAGTGGGGGAATGAGAGAAAATGTGAGTGTGTGTTTTTAAAGATTTATTTATTTATGCATGCAGAACTGGGGTACAGGTCAAAGGTGCAGGGGCAGTGAGAGGATTCACCAGAGACAGAGTGGGGAGCAGAACAGGTAGATCGATGAAGCACACTGCTGAGGGGAGCAGCGGGCAGGTCAGGAGAGGTCTGCTGCGCCATGTGGGTCACCTCCTCCAGGGCTGGTGGGGATCGAACTCATGCTCAAGTGGCTTTAGCTTCTCAGTGCTGTGCTTTAACCTGCTGCACAACCAGGGAGGGCCCGTGGTTGGTTTTTTAGGGCAGAAAGCCATGTTGAGTAGTGGAGCAAGGACCGAGGGAGGTGTGGAAGTGCGGGGTGGGAAGGCTGGCCTGCAAAAGAGCCATGGAGGAGGAAGTGAAAATTGGCAGAGTGAGTGGATGAATGGGAGGAAGGCAGAGGTGGGGCTCCGGGCAGGCCCGACCTCTCCCTGCGCGGAGCTGAGATTCTTCCGCCGTTAGTACCGGCCATGTGCGGTCGGGAAGGAGATTGCAGGGGTTGAACTTTGATGGAGGGGGTGGGGGAACTGAGTCAGACGAGCAGTGTAGATTCTGGGGTGGGGGGCAGGGAGCGGAACGGCCAAGAGGGGCCTGGTACAAAGAGGGGAGATGTGGCAGTCTCCCCCGTGTGTTGGGGGGCTGGGAGCCGAACAGCTGTGGTGGAGAATGAGCGGGGAATGTAAGAATTTGAGGTCAGCTCATGTGTGTGGTGAGCACCCTGTTCTGGGGCCACTCCGGGCAAAGATGGCTGGGTCCTGGCCCACCTGGTGCGAGTGACCACGATGCTTTACGTCCCAGGCATCCCTGCAAGGGGGAGCTGCGATGGCCCTTCTCTGTGAGAAGGGAGATATGGGAAATAGTCAGGGACCGGATGAAAGAATAGCCGGGTAGTTGCAGTACTTAATAAACAGTTGCTGTTATCACCATCATCAGTCATGGAACCAGCGCTCTAGAAGGTTCTGTGGTAAGGACTGGGAGGGTGATCAGAACTGGGGGAACGGGCAGTGGGGGTTGGGAGAGGGTCAGGGCTGGGATCTGGGCAGGAGGAACGACGGAACCCTTAGGCTGTGTTGCAGGAAAGGGAGCTTGGGTATCTGCTCTGGGTCCACCTGGGGTTTCCGGTGGAGTCTGGTCAGGTCTTAGGTCAGGGGCGGTGCTACCACTGGGTGGGGCCGTCCAGTGTGGATAGGCACTTACTGATCTGTGTCAGGCAGGCTGTGGCTAGGCCCAGATGGGCTGTGAGAAACTTCAACCCTGTAGACCCGTGTCCCTCCGGTCCTGTGCTTCGGTTTCCTGTGTGAGGTGGTAACTTAGCTCCTTCCAGCAACTGCCACCCTCTGATTCTCTCTCCCTCTCCCAGATTTGGCTGAAACATCACTGCACTGCAGGGTGGGGTGCTCTGGGAGACGCCATGTGGTTCCCCTAGCTGAAGACGCTGCTCAGTGGTCAACCATAAGCAAACTATTTGCCCAGAACTGGGGTGTAAGGCAAAGGTGGGGTGGTGCTGGAAGGTGTCTCATCTGAGGAGTCCTTGATGGCCTTGATGACTGACGGCAGGGTCATTCAGAGAAGCCGAGGCCTGCCAGCCACCATCTGCCGCAACATACATGATGCTAAGACACAGGATGCCAAGCCGTGAACTTGCGGAGCCCAGGAAGTCAGCCCCAGAACCTCTGGGGGAATGTACAGGGGGAGGAATAGGAAACTGAAATACCAGTCGCCAAATCCAAGTTCTTCAAGGGCAGCACCACCCACAACTTCAGGTGCCCCTCTGCCTGACACAAAGGTGCTGGGGTTCCCAGAGAGCCAGCAAACACCTGGACCCCAAAACCAAAGCCTTGGAATGAGGGGTGAATATGACCCGCCTCTTCTTACACCACAGGCCTTTCTGATTTTGTTTCCTATCCTGTGGTCTGTTATGGGGTCCAGCTGCAGAGAGAGATTGGGGTCCTGCTGGGGACGCCATCTCCCCTTGCACCCCGGCACCCTAAATGCTTCCCACATAGAACAATGACCTCTGTGAGCCTGTGCTTTCCAGCCTCACCGGGGGTTACTGTGCAGCCCGGATCCTCCCCTGATTATCTTGAAGCCTGTCAAGCTGCAAGGTTCTCCCTCCCCTCTTTGCTCTTTCTTCCTAATAGACATGAAACAGTCCAGTCAATAATATTTTACTTGTCTTCCCACTGCGTGTCTCTTCTTCTGATCAGTTTAGGCGGGTTTGACTGCAGAGAGTCAGAAGGGAGGTTAAGATCTGAAAAGTTCAGCCAAATGTTATCAGCCTCAGAGATGTTGCTAAGGGAAAGGCCCCCAGCCCTTGGCGACCGGAGCCAATAATAGCTGCGATTCACTGATACCATCAACGCCTGTCAAAGATCCAGGCGTTTGCGGTTCATCTGTAAACGCAAACACCTGTATCCAGTCAGGCTATGATGGTTATCCTCTCTTCCCCTGTCATTCCCCTCGGTTCCTTGAAGGGGCTGCCAGGATGTTCTAAGCTGTGAGTTGATTTATAAAGTGAAGGGTCTCTCGGAAACTTTGGCACGGATGGGGAAATTGACTAAGGCGCGCCTCTCCTTCAGGGGTGACATGGCGTTTTGACAATGGTGAAACAGACAGTCTTCTTTTAATTACATTTCTGAACCCCTGGCACCAACCGCCCGAGCCGTGGGAAAGAGGGGTGAGGCGTACTTTTATAGCCGACATGCCCTCTCCCACCCCCCAGCACACTTGGTACTTGTTTGAGATTTTTGCGCATGATGGATTAGATCAAAGTGACTAGTAAATAGTGTCCGAGGAAGCTGTTTACAGCACAGTATATACATATTTGAGATTTTTTTAAAGATTTATTTGTACATACAGAACTGGGGTACAGGCCAGAGGCTCAGGGGTGGCGAGAGGCTTCACCAGAGACAGAGTGGGGAGCAGAACAGGCAGATCGACGAAGTCCACTGCTGAGGGGAGCAGCGGGCGGGTCAGGAGAGGTCTGCCACACCATGTGGTCACCTCCGGGGCAGGCGGGAATCGAACTCATGTGGAAGTGGCCTTAGCTTCTCAGTGCAGTGCTTTAACCCACTGCGCCATCAGGGAGGGCCCATATTTGAGATTTTTCAAGATCGAACAGGCAGGGCGCAAACTGAAGTAAACTTCAGTCACGGGCATGACGACGTATGTGCTGACCCTCCGGCCTGGCAGATTCGCGGTGGGCATCAGGATGTCTGCTGTGGGGCTTCTAGGCTTCGCGCCTGGGTCATCAGTCAGGCTGGAGCAGAGGGGTCAGGGGTCCCATGGTGTCCTTCCAGATTTCTCCCTTGACCCCTCCAGGGGCCGCTCTGTGAAACAAGTGACTCTCCGAGGGGCTCTGGCTGCATCTGCCATGAGGGGCCACACACCCAGTTTTATAGGCCAGAGTAGGGTGAAGGGGCCCCCTCCCAGGGTGTGGTGGCCTGCACGCTGTCCCCTCATCCAGGGACCCACAGGCTCGTGACTGAGCCCCGGTCTTCTGTTGTCTGCTCATCCTCGGTTTTTGTGGCTTGTGGTTTGGGGAGTGGTAGGGAGAGGACAAAAAGAGGGGTACTCAAGGCTGGTGTGTGGGGTTCAGGTACTGCAGTTAGACCTGGGGCACACAAGGGTCTTCCACAAGCTCGCACCCCCATGTGCTTGTGTGTAGAAAGGGGGTACAGGTGGTGTTAGGGGACTTTTGAAGGTGATGGGTTAACAAGGCGAAACTGGACCCACAAAAATGGTCATTTCTTAGGACTGTAATGTGAGAAGCGCTTAGAAAACATCTGGCACATAGTAAGCGCTCTGGCGAGTACTTTCTCCTCACCCATTGCTGTTATTCTCCTCTTTGTTTTCCAAGCCAAGGGAACCAAGCAAGGGATCAGGAGAAAAAAAATAAGTCAAAGACCCAACAACATTAGCAGGCAACTACCAATTCTGCAAGGGCGCGGGGAGGAAGAGAGATCATAATGGGACGATGGTGATGGCTCATGGGTGAGCTGGTGGTGGGACGTATGCAGGGAATATACAATAATGTAACAGATATAAATACAAAAATAAATTAATAAAAAAATGCTGATTTGGACTTGGGTGTTCAACAGTGTCAGCTTAAAGCATACAGCAGTCAGCCAACGGTGGTCCAGCTCACGTCCACCGTGTCTCATGGGGGCTCCCCAGACCCCCTGAAAGGCCTGGGTGGGTGATGGGGAATGTGGCCAACATCCTCACCCATTTCCATGCTGCAAGGCCATTGGGTCAGTGTGGAGGAGTGTGGGACACGCAGGAATTTCAAAATTTGCAAGAGTGATCATTCTCAGCGCTTTCAATATGCCAAACGGAAACTGATTTTTTTTAAAGATTTATTTATTGATGCATATAAAACTGGGGTACAGGCCAGAGGTGCAGGGGCGGTAAGGCAGAGTGGGGAGCAGAACAGGCAGATGGATGAAGTACACTGCTGAGGGGAGCAGCGGGCAGGCCAGGAGAGGTCTGCTACACCTTGTGGGTCACCTCCGGGGCAGGCGGGGATCGAACTCGTGCTCAAGTGGCTTTACCTCCTCAGTGCAGTGCTTTAAGCCGCTGCGCCACCAGGGAGGGCCCAAAACTGGCTATTTTGTGCTGTGAGGTTGAGGTATACTAGTTTGACTGTTGTTTGTTCCTGTGTATTTTAACTAATAAAATAACTCTGAGGATAGTGCTCAGCCACACAGGCTGGGGAGAGGGATGCCATTCACGTTGGAGGGTGAAAGATGGTCTCCGGTGGGGCTGGCGGGTGAACATGATGCAACGGCGGAGCTGGAACCATCTGGAGCAGACTGTGCCTGTGCAGTCCCTGGGTATCCCCTCCGTCCGCAAGCCTCTCTGTGCGTGGGTCAGCAGCAGCACCTGACACCTCTGTCCTCTCGCTTCCACACCAGGTGCGTTGGGCTTCACCTTTGCTCAGGGCCGGGTAGGACCAGCATCTGGCGAGCGCCCTGGTACAGTTCTACCACCAAATTGTGCAACCGGTTTTAACTTGTGACGTTTTGCTGAGACTTAAATGTTGGTTTAACAGTAGAGAGCAAGTTCCATAGTTTTTTTTTTTTTTGCACTTTCCTGGGTTTCACTTTGAAAGTCTCCTGTCTTGGGACACCCCTGATGCAAGGCAGGAGGGGTGGTCCCTTGAATGTGGTTCCAGAGAAAAGCATCTCATTCCTTGACATGTTGAGGGTAAAGCAGAGCTTTAGGAGAAAGATAAGAGCATGGCCCAGTGTGGGGAGCTCAGTAGAATGGGGTGCAGTCAGGCCAGTCCTTAGTGACAGCATGTGGGTCTCTCTGGAGGGAGCTGGAGTGAAATTTCATTCTGAGTGTGAAGTATGTGATCAGGGAAACCGTGTTCTGTCTCATCTCCACTGACCTCTTAGCCCGTACCCTTTTACCTCCTTCCTAGAAATACTTAATTCTCCCACATTCATACGCTTTGAGTGGCTTTGTCCCCCAAAGGTGGATGTCGGGATCAGCTTGTGAGCTCAGACCCCCAGAACAGAAGGGGGTTCAACCAAGGTCGGTGGGTTTAACCCACCTGCATCTAAAGTGAGCCAGCTCTGGAGAAGGGGTGCATCTGAGATGAGCTAAAAAGCGGGTGAGCAAGTAAAGGGAGAAGTGTCCACTTTCTGCCTCGATTTTGATTTTTTAGACCTTTCAGTTAATACCAACGCTAAAGCTAACAGGCGGATGTACGTAATTAACACATCATCAGTATTTATTTTATTGACAAAGAATCCTCCTTTTTTCTTGTTTTTGTTGCTCTGTGTAAAGCTTAGCCTCTGGGGGAGTTTGGAGTCCAGCCTTGCAGGGCTGGTGGACGGCTGCGTGGGGGTGGGCACGTTGGGCCTCAGGTCCACGGGGGCCGGGACCGCCTGCCCGCAGGGGCGCACCCCTTCATGTCAGAGCAGAATTCACAGTTGCTGCACACCAGGCCCTCATGCTGACAGCCAGCAACTACTTTGGGGGTCCTTCCTTCGCGGGAGAAAGTGCTAAGTCCCTCTGCCCGAACTGGTCTCTTTAAGTAGTGACCTTTGAGACGGTGTGTTCAGTAGTGCCTCTGGTTTTGCTTGGTTAAACATGGAACAATGTTCCTCCGGATAGAAACAGCTCCCCATTTATTTCAAGCACCCTGTCTCTGACGTAATGCCGCCTGGTTTATGGCCTCGTTGCTCTGCGTTTCAACTTGAGTAATGCCTGCTGGTGCCTGAGGCAACGCCTACGTAACCACAGGGAAGGGGCAGCATCCAGGCGAGTCTCCCAGGCAGCTGCTGGGAACTGACTTCCTTTGTGCCAGACAAATGAATGTTTTTCATATTTCTCACAAAAGGAAAAGGGTTGCATGACGAAGGTTAACATAACAATCTTCTCTTATTACAATGATTTATGTGTGCATAACTTCAGCAGCGGAATGTCATCGAGGAGGTCCTTAATTGGCAGACTTTAGGGACCACAGAGGGAGATGACAGAGCGTGCACTGGAGAAATGAGTGTCGGCTGCCACTCCTGGCTCATCCCCACAGAGGAGGTCTCAATAAATCTCCGGGGGAAGGCAGTCAACTTTTAAACTTTTTATTAATCTCATCTCTGCTAATGAAATACAAAGAGGAGGGGATGCTGTTCAACTTCAGATGATTTGGGTCTTGTGATGTGGCAAATGACTGCCTAAGGTCCTTGAGACAATGGAACTCGAGTCCTCTGGCAATTTTCATTCAAAGACAACAATACTGCAATTTGTGGTGATTATGACTTCAATGAGTCACTTGGTCTCATCTTGCCATGTAGGAGATGATCATGTATTTTTAGGAATGTCAAAAAATGTATTTTCTTTTGTGAGTATGTTCGAAGCTCTGGGAGAAAGGTGTTGTTTTACAATGGAGTCGTTTCTGCGTTTGGGATCAGAAGGTGGTCGATTCGAGTGGGCAGGCACCCACGACGGGAGAGGGACTTTTTCGGCAGCAGCGCTGATCTCGGCGTGGCTTTCAGGAATGCAGAGTCTTTCGAAAATCATGACGGATGACTTTGGAAGCATCTGTGTTTATGTGGCCCCAGAGATAGACTGTGTGGGCCTTTCTAGGCACCTGTGATAACAATGGTTCCCAGATTGTCGGCCAAGCCCTGCACAGATCTGGCCTTTTGAAAGAGGATTGAAAATACATGACCTCGCTTTTATACTCGAAATCACCATCTTTAAGTTGGATCCCCCAGAAATCCACCATGTGACAATAACTTGGCTATTTATCTGAATGATGATCCTGGGCACAGGGCTGTGGAGGGATGGGGGGCGGGTAATGGTCAATTGTATGTCAATTTTATGTGTTCACTTGGCTGGACTATGGTGCTCGATAGTTGGTCAAGCATTGTTTTGGCTGTTTCTGTGAGGTTGGTTTTAGGATGAGATTAACATTGAAATGGGTTGAGGCCATATCTGTAATGCTGTGGACCCTCTTCCAATCAGTGGAAGGCCTGAATAAAGACTGACCTCCCTGGAGCAAGAGCGAATTCTGCCAGCAATGGCCTTGGAACTTGACCTGCAATCATGGCTCCTGTGAGTCCAGTCTGCCTGCCCACCCTGAAGAGTTTGAACTTATGCACACTTGTGACAGCACTAGGCAATTCATTTACATTACGTTTACCTGTCTTCTTCTGTCTCTCTCTCTCTCTCTCTCTCTCTCTCTCTCTCTCTCTCTCTTTCTCTCTCTGTCTCTCTCTCTCTCACACACACACACTGGTTCTCTGGAGAATCCCAACTCTCCGAGGAGGTTTTTAGGTCCTGATCCCATTTGGTTCAAAAGTGGAAGTGAAGGAAGCCCATCAGGATATCTCAGCCAGAAGCACAGCTTCAGACTTGTACCAAGTGAGTGGGAAGATTGCTAGGGGGTAAATGAACAAGTCCCCTTTGCTACTGGTTGAGGGCTGTCCTGTCCAGATGCCCTGACTCGCTGCAGGACACCTGGCATTGTGCCGGAGCATGGTGGCAACAGAGGGCTACATGCCATGGCCAAGTTAAGGGTCTGTAGACTCCGAGCTTAGAAAAATCTTTATCCTTTGGAATGGTGGGGAACATATACTTGGTAGTGTTGGGGAGGGGGCAGGATCACCAAGAATATGTCCCATGTCCCAAGCTTTGCCTTCATGAAATGCAATGCTCTGTGTGCTACCTTGCCATGCTGCAGCTTGGCTTTGGTTGACACAGGCCAGCGAAAGCAGGGTGTATGTAACTCCTTGATGTGAGTGATCGGATTGTACACACTGGTAAAATCTGGTGGCCCATCCACCCGCTCACAGGATTCAGAGGAGTCACAGCTCATGCTGATTTTGTTTTTCTATCGGATGCATCCTGGGCACATGTCATGAAGCATACACTGTATTATAGCCAGTATACGTAGCTTCTTCTTTATAGGCAAACTATTTTCATGTTAATTTCAAAATACCTGCATTCCTCAACCATCCCACGTGGGAGTCTTTCCACCTGACTCTTTCCCGAACCCTGTGTTGGTAGCAGAGACTCTTCACGCTTTCCTTCTCCAAGCAGACCCTTCATTGGCTCTCTTGAGATGACCCTTTATTCACCTCAGTGGAGACTCTTTCCCACCGCTCCCTGGAGTTGCAGCTGAGACACATACCTCCTTTGAAGACGCGCTCCATCTCTGTAACCCCGACGATGGTCATCATCTTATAGGAAGCCGAGTTGCTAGCCTACACTTCACGTTAAATAAGCTCCTTCCTTTGCTCAGATGTTTGAGAGGGCTACCCGGCAGAAGGTAGGCCGTTCTGGGATAATGGCTGTACCGTGCCTACCTGGAAGCACAGAAGCAGCGCATACATAATAGGTGGTAAAATGCAGCCAGAGCAATAATTCCTTGTGTTTAATAACCAATGTGCAAACAGCACTGCCTCTCTGTTACAGCCAGCTCCAAGGGGTGCCGTCTTTTTATAATCTTGTGGGTTGGGGGAACAGGCCCTTTAAAACTCAAAGTGGTTTGAGTGTTCTAACGGCCCTCGCTTCCCTTTTCTAAAAACCCATGTGTCTGTGGGGCGTCTGTGCCACTACTCACAAGGTGACAGCAGTGATCAGAAACATAATTTTCAATATTTATGATTGAAAATGTAATTTAGAAATGAAAGAAAGGGCACTTGTTCCTCCTTAGCTTGAAGTGAAATCATTGTTTTGAGACGTGTTCTTTATACAGTTAATCTGGCCAGTGTAATTTACCACACTGTGGCTGAATTGTAAGTCTGGTGCTCTATTCATCAAGTAAGAATTATTCGTGCAAAATGCATATGAATTAGTAGGTGTTGTGTGGTGCTGTGGTGGGGTGATTTGATTTCAGAAATTTGGAAAGGCTTCATGAGCAGGGGGTTCAGGGAGCTTCATTGGTGGCAGGTGTGAGGTCCCATCAAGGGGTCATTAGTGAACGGGCCCACCAGTGGGGTTCAGGCCCTGATCCCTTCCACCTGTCCATGGCAGATGTGAACTTGGTCAAGGGAGAAGCACCAGTGTTTGTCCTGTTTTTTCCATGTGTTTAACTTTAAAAACAAATTTCACAAAAAGCTGTAAAAATAGCCCAGAGGGTTCCTGTCTGTTCTTCCCTCTGTTTCCCCTGATGACAGTATCTTACTTAACCACAGGATGTTATCGAAACCAGCAGCTGACGTTGGTATATTACTATAAACTAAACCATAGACCTTAGTTGAATTATATGTGTAAGTTTTACAAGCCCCTGTGGGTGTAAGCATTTCACTTTTGGGAGGGGGTGTCACACAGAACTACATTCGTTCTTACTGAATCTGTGTCATGCAGGGAAACAGTCAATGACAGCTGTGTAATGGTGCCGTTCATGGACCAGTGCTTCCTAGTTTGCCGTGGACCTCACCACTCCCTATTGCATGCCTCTTCTTGCTTTGTTCATTTACTTTACCTGCCATGTCACGATAGGTGTTTGAGTTTGTGACCCCTGTAATAACTTCATTTTTTAGATTTATTTATTTGTGCATACAGAAATGGGATACAGGCCAGAGGTGCAGGGGTGGTGAGAGGATTCACCAGAGACAGAGTGGGGAGCAGAACAGGCAGATGGACGAAGTACACTGCTGAGGGGAGCAGCGGGCGGGTCAGGAGAGGTCTGCCGTGCCCTGTGGGTCACCTCCGGGGCAGGCGGGGATGGAACTCATGCTGAAGTGGCTTTAGCTTCTCAGTGCTGTGCTTTAACCCACTGCGCCACCAGGGAGGGCCCCTGTAATAACTTTTATGAGCCCCCAGAGGCTTTCTGCTCAACAAGGGAATTCCATGTGGAGAGGAGCTTCTGTCTCAATGCAGGGCACACGTGGTGGCCACTTGCTGCTTGTGGGGAGGCATTCAAGAGACTCAGCATATGCAAAATATTGATCAGAAGCTTCTGGTATTGCTTGGGTGGGGGGAAGCACACATTTTGGGTATTAGCCGTGCCCTTCCTGTTTATACTAGCTCTCTGTTTTATGGTCCATGGCTTCCTTTTCTGAAGCATTGGGACAGATTTGGAGGACACACACATTTCTTTGGTGGTGACATTTAATCCATAAGTAAAATAGGCAATACCTTTTTTGGTTCCAAGGCAGCTTCTCTCGAGCCAAGGACAGGAGATGGTAGAAGATTGGATGGAGGTTCTAGACGAACCGAAATCTAAGAGACACTGACCTTGCAGAACAGGCCTCAACACCCCAACACAGGAGAGGGCTTTGTATACACAGCCCCTGGCCTTTTTACACATCCATCCAGCAAAGACCATTGCCCACCATGCACTGGGGGCCCTGGGTGTCGCAGATTAACAAGGCATTTCCTGTCTTAGAGCACACTCGTCTGCACCATCAAGCAGGCTTGACCAGCGTGGCCTAGAGGGAGATGTGAGAGCTTCTGCTGGCCACCAGAGGCTGGGCTCTCCTCCAGCTAGCATGCCCAGGGCACGTGTCTCTTGCACCACAAAGCAGAGCAACAAAAATGGCAAGTGTTTTCTAGAAGGCTGTGTGTGAGGGAGAAGCACCAGGTGGACATGGCAGTGGAAATGGAGAAGGAAATAAAATGAACATCTGGAAGGAACGACACGTAGCATTTCCTTAGTACGCCTCCCTCTCTCACGGCTGCTGTTCCTCACTGGCCTCACTGTGTGAGAGGATTAGCTCTGGATTCTCTTAGTAATTAATAGCATTTAAGTTCCAGGGCAGTCAGTTTTGATTAAGCAAACATTAAATTAATCCAATCTGCAAACACTTACTCTCTAAGCACTACTGGGGGAGAGAGGCGGCTGGATGGACAGAAGGATGCGTCCTCATTGGGTTGCTGGCCGCCCTGAGTAGTTACGGACGGATCAATACAGCTCCTAGAGCTATAATAAAATGGCTTCGACATGCTCATCTGTGGCTGAGAACACAGTATACACATTGATTTCCTGGCCTGATATAACCCATTTACCTATTCAGCGCCTCCGTTCGGGAAGGTGGAGGGGTCCCAAGGCCCAAGGGAGCAATGATGCCTGTAAGTAGGTTAGCAAATGCTTGGGAAATGTCTTAATCGGCTGCCCAGCTCCTTCTCCAGGAGACGTGTTTCTTTGGAAAGAAAGGACTCCTCAGCAGCTTATTGGCTTCTTCTAGGGGAAACATTGGAAGTGGGGGGTGTCACCTTTTCTGCTCATCTCCCCACTTGTAAGCTTTGTGGGGTGTACTTACAAATTCATTCCTGCATGTCTTCGACTCTGACTTAGGTGAACTTGGGGGAATCTCAGAGAGAATGCAGCGGGAATGTACAGATAGGGGGTATGCCTTCCCGTGTCTCTGTTTTAATTTCTAATATACTTTTCAAAGACAAAGAGGCTGTTTGATAGAAGTTAATGAGACAGCATGGCATATCACATTTAGTGCTCTGTGCAGTTTTATTAAAGAGACTGCTACTCAAAGCCAGCCACTGAGAATGGGCTCCTATGAAGTAGTCATCTGATTCATATCCTTTTTTTTTTTTTTGGCTAGAACTTTTATTTATTTATGCATACAGAAATGGGGTACAGACCAGAGGTGCAGGGGCAGCAAGAGGATTCGCCAGGGACAGAGTGGG
The DNA here is from genome assembly GCF_000260355.1 of Condylura cristata. NCBI lineage: Eukaryota > Metazoa > Chordata > Mammalia > Eulipotyphla > Talpidae > Condylura > Condylura cristata. Next base: position 6,712,659 of record NW_004567140.1, read on the forward strand.
GAGCAAGAACAGGCAGATTGACAAAGTACACTGTTGAGGGGAGCAGTGGCGAGACAGGAGAGGTCTGCTGCATCATGTGGGTCACCTTCAGGGTGGGGATCAAACTCTCAGGGTTAGAGTTAGGGTTAGAGTTAGGGCTAGGGCCAGGGAGCTGACCCACATGACACAGCAGACCTCTCACTGCTCTGGCCTGTACCCCAGTTCTGTATCTTTAAAAAGATAACAGTATATTCTGAGTCATAAGAAGCTCAATATTACAAGCATTTTCGAACCTTTTGGAAGAGATTTGCTTTTGCATAGTTATCTTTGGGTTGTGATTTTATGCTCTGAAGATGCATATTTGGGCTTCAGTCTTGCCAGAAATCACTATGGCGGTCAAGTTGGGTTTGGTGACTGTTGGAAAGCGATTAATTCCCCAAGAAGCGAAGCAGATGGTGGCTGGTCAGAGGGCTTTCTTTCTGTCTGTCAGTGTCTGCCAAGTGTTCTGGGATTTCCATGGCAGACGAAATATGTCTAAGGCCTGAGAGTGGTGGAAGAGGCCTCGTCGTTGCCCCAGAGACCCAGTCTCTGGAATTTTCCCCTGGGGTTTTGTGGGCCACCTTGTGAGTATGTGTGAACGTTAAGCTTCCCCATCGAAAGTGGGACTTTAGTTGTAGAGTCATCTTAGAAAATCCAGTTTTTATCTTTAAATGAAAACTCGTTGAGTGAATAATTCTTAAGTGTTCTCACTCCAAAAATAATGGTAACCCCTGAGGTGATGGATGTGATGGATGTGTGAACTGACATTTGTAGCGATCACTTCACCATGCTTGTATATATCAAACCATCACATTGTATAATCTATGTACTATTTTATTTGTCAATTACATCTCATCAGCCTGAAACAAAAATGTAAAATGTCACCACTGGCCACTGTTTCCTTCAAAACCATGTTCTCCTGAGAGATCAAAAATGTCCAGAGTTTAGCCTTCCCAGTCCCCATCTGGCATCCCGGGGGGTCTTCGATATCTCTCCTTCCACCTGAGCTCCCTGTTTCAGTCCGTTTCTTCATCTCAACAGAACCCTGCACCTTGCCACAATTTGGAGGTGATTTCATCCTGGCTATCTTCCTCCCCCTGTTTGGGATGAAGGTTAAAAACTCTCCCAGAAAGCACCCTAAAGGCTCGCTCAGTGTGCTGGCTATTTCATTTGCAGCCTTGGATGGCTCATCCTCCCCAAACGGTGTCCCAGGAGTCTCGGTCACTCAGGAGAGATTCACACCCTTTCACCCATTAAAGTCCGAGAGAAGCAGAGACCAGGTGACCTTTGTTCATCTCCCTTAACTGACCAGATAGCTTTTCATTCCAGTCTGCTAACATCCTGAATGTTCCTTGAAACAGTCTGGGAAATACATGATTTGCCCTAATGAAGAGGATGAATGTCTGTCCGTCATTTCCTAGATAAGAGGCAACATGCTGTGTTGCAAGGACTAACGCTTTTAAACCACACAAAAATCCTAGGACTGGGGCCATTGGCACCCATGGTCCCGAGGCAAGGACATGCATTCTGCAATCATTCTGGCCTGGTAGCTTAAAAGAGAAACTTGGAATCCTTTTCATCAACCCCACAGGTTTTCTAATAGCACTCAGAGGAAACAAGCTGGCAGGGAGACAGCAGCTTGGGCCCCGAGACTCTCCAGATACTTTTTCCTCTTGTAGCGGGCCTCCAGCACCCGTTCTCTGTGGCACTGCCCTGATAGCCTCAGTCTCAGCTGAGGCATGCCCGCTTAGGCACTCCCACACCATACCCCAGTGTCCACCATCAGGCATGCATGCCCTGTGGCCACGCTCCTGAGCACCTCCTGCATTTAAAGCTGCAGCTGATAGCCCCAGAGGCCAGTGGCCCAAAAGCCTGAGCAGTTCGCTTACCCTACACCATGGGAGCTGCAGGGTTTAGCCTTGGCCTGGGGGGTCTGCCGCAGAGTCAAGCACCTTAACATGGCCATCATGTTCCTGGGCAGCGCTTGTTCTTTTCTTTTAAATTGCTCTGCGGCCCTTCTGCTTATCAGGCTTGGGCATGGGGTTGACTTAGGAAAGATATGACACGTCCCCACAGAATCATTCTTCCTTTGCATCTGGAGGGCACACAGGTGCACTGTCTTTCATTTTACTGTTGCTGGGGTTGGTCGGTGTTTTCAGAGAGAGCTGAGACAGGTGATGACAGAACACAGGCTGCTCAGTGGCCTTCACGTTGTCATAGTTCCTGTCTTGCTACCTTTTTGTTTAGCTTTGCCCCGGTGGTTAGAGGTTGTGTGCGTGAAGACAGTTAGCTCACACCCATCTCCCACCAGTTAATTCTGATCTCTTAAATGATGATAGTACATTAGCTGTAACTGGTTTTTGCAGGAACATCCCTTTTATTAGGGTGTATAGAATACAGCTTTCAATATCAATGTGTGTCTTACACATATGTTCCGAGAGCACATTATGTTATAAGGTGCTGGACAGAAAAAAAGACGCCAGCGATCTTAAATGCATCCAAGTACCTTTGTGAGGGGCAATCAACCGTGTATTAATCCTCTCTATCCATCATTAGTTGAGTGGTGAAAATATATGCAAAAGAAAATGGAATGCGGGCAGTAAGGTAGTGAAGAGGTTTTACAAATTAGATTATTTGGGTATATGATTCCTCAGACAGAAGGATATTGTCCAAAGGGCCCTTTAATTATTATTCATTTCCTTTGAGGCAGCAGAGAATATTGTTAGGGCTGCAAGAACACTTCACTGACATTGAATTAAAAGGATGATGGGCTACCTCGGGCTGTGTCCACACTGGTGCAGGCCCTGCAGGAAGACATCTCCCGACTCAGTCTGAGGTTGTCGGCTGCTCTGGCCTCCTGGGTCAGGCTGGGCCACTGTCCTCGCCCTGCAGGTGACAGGCCTCTTCTAATGGCACGGGCTCTGGTCTAGGGGACAGACATAACCACGGTCTAGCACTTAACCTGGACAGGCCCAGCCTTGGAGACAATTTCCCATGTTTGAGACCTGTGAGTGGTTACTCTAGAACTAAAAGAAAGTAAAGAAAACCAAGAGCTTCCAGCTCCTGGTCTTGCCATTTCTCTAGCAGGTGGCTTGCTCCTTGTATTTTCTGCCGACGCAAATGTTCTGGTGCAGAGTCACCATCTTGGTACCTGGGCCCATTGCCTGCAGTGTTTGAGGAAGCAACCTCCACTTTCGATGAGTTTCCAGAATGACACAGGTCACTGCATGTGGAAGAAATGCCTTAAGGGCAGTGGGAGTCAAACCACCCGGGGCACCGAATGGCGCGAAGGCAGTCACAGCACGGAGGAAAGCAGTGCCACCCTGCGGAGGACGCACGGGACAGTGGCCGAGCTGGACCCAGGAGGCCAGAGCAGGCAACGCCCTCTCCCTTCACATGCATCCTCACCTCATCAGACTGAGTGGTGAGGCGTCTTCCCTGCAGCGCCTGCACCAGTGTGGACACAGCCCGAGGTTGCCCGTCTTCGTTTTAATTCAGTGGCATCCTTCAGAACCGACAGCGTGTAAGTCAGAACTTCTTGGACTTTCTTGAATTTCAGGTCTTTAGATTTTTAAGTCTGTTCAGGTTTTTCAGTAAACACATCAGGGAGTGGAGCCAGGCACTCACTCTGGACGCTTCCCCATCGTCTGACCTGGGCTGTGCCTTCTCTGGTGTGGATTTGACCCTGGGGAGGCCTGCAGGGCACCCTCTTGCCATCGGGTCTTCCCTGGACCCTCCTCTCTGCTCCTGTCCGCGAGGCGTCTGGGGCCAGCGAGACAGCTCTGGTTGCTCACTGGGCAAAGAGGCTGAGGAAGAGCGAGTGAAAAAGTGGCTGGTAGGTGGCTATTAGATGCAGATCAACTATAATCTTGACTCACCTCATGGGCGTAATAATTACCAAATGGCGCCCCTTGCCAGAGTGCCTTGGAGTGGAGGAATTAAATGAAGGCCTTTATTAATCTGCCCCAGAGCTTGGGGGTGTGTGTGTGCACAGCTGTCCCTATTCACTCCTGAGAGGGGTCCCGATGTTTTGGGGGCTTTGGCTGTGACTTCATACCTTTAAGGTGCTTGTTTGTGTCTTAGTGTTATTCATGACATAAAGTTAAACTGAAAGAAAATCTGACCAGTGGCCAAAGAGTAACAGCACCTGGAGATTTTTAGCTTCCACATTTACTGACCACAACTAAAAGCATGTGCATTTCCTTCGGAGGACATCCACACCCCTTGCTTCCTCCTCCCCTGTGAGTTTCTGACACGTGGACAGAAACTGGAGGTTCCTTCCTTTGGAGATTTTTATGTTTCCTGGTTTCTATGAGCCCAGTGATTGGGATAAGGACTCGCTGTTCTGCAGCTAGACAGGTTAGGTGTTGACTTGCTTTGTTTATAAAATGAAAGACTGTCTTCATAAGGGGTGAATGGCTGGTGGGTGAAGAGGGAGAGGAGGAAGCAGTCACCTTCTCTGCCCCTACCAGATTCCTGCAAGCTTCACTATGCTGACGATTCTTGGCCTCTCATTAAAAACCAACATTCGGTTCCTTTTTTCCATATTCATAACTAATACATGTTCACTGTGAAAAATTTAGAACACACACACATAAAGAAAATTATAAAATTAAAATCATCTGTAATCTCAGCTCCCAGAGATGGGAACTCAACCTTTTGAAATAGATCATCCCATTGTTTCTTAAGCACAGATATAAATACATATCCACATATAGATTTCTTTTGTTTAAAATGGATCACCACTGATAATGCAGTTGTATAGCATGGACTTTTCATTTAATATAGCCAGGGTTTCCCAACCTCCCTCCCTCATATTCAAATAGTTTTATGACACGTATTATTTACTTACTATGTCACGACTAGGATCCCATGTCACAAATACTATCTGTAACATCACTTTTAATGGTTAGTCGTTGCCTATTGCATGGAAATTTCCTTATCATTGGACAAACGTAATGTATAATTAAACTAACTTTTGGGGAGTCTGGCAAGATGGCAACAGAGCGAAGCTGCCAGGCTCGCTTCCTCCAGACACTCGCAACTAGACTGCAGCAGAACAAAGCCAAAAAGGCCCCGGAGGGAGAATGCGCTACACAGCACACACTAGCAGCAACTGTCTGGCGGCAAGATGCACACGGTGTCAGTGGTAATGCAGAGGAAGTGTGGCCACGGGAGGAGGGGTGGCTGCTGCCCACGGCCCCCTGCGCTCGTGGGCGTGAGCGCCTGAGACTCACTGGTGCAGCTTAAATGAAACGATCAGGTGTTTTGTGCGCTGACCCCTGCGGCTGCCTCTGTGGCCTTGATCCTGGTCATGCAGAAGGGGCTTGTGAGTATGGGTGTGGGTGTGGGACACGTGTGCCTGGTTGTGGACACCTTGAGTTTGGGGGTGTGGGCGTGTATGTGTGCACACCTGAGCCAGAGGTCAGGGATGTAAGGGTGGCATCACAGAGAGAGATGGATGGTTACGGGAGGAGGGCTGTGAGAGGGCCAGTGACTACAGAAGAGGCGAGAACGTGAGAGAACAGCAGAGAGAGCCCAGAGGGTATGTGTAAAGATTCCTGGAGGGCTGGGAAGCCTGCGTGCCAGCCCGCCTACCAGGCAGTCCCTGCCCGGCCTCTGCTGCCTCCTTGAATGCCAGCGTCCATTCCTGATGTGCCTAAGTACTTGGTTTCCTGAGCCTTAAAGCCAGTGAGGGCTCCAGAACTGTCCTTTCTCTGTCTGCCTGAATCCTCTGAATCCTGTGCCTGCTGGCACAACAGCTTGGTAACTCAGGACAGGGGTGCACTCTTGGAGAGCTCCAAGGAAGGGTGGGGGTGCAGAGTGAGGATGGCTGGCTGGAACCTGACTCTCAAAAAAAAAAGAACAGCTGAATCAGCAGCGGGAAATAGGTTGGATCACCTGTATTTTTTCATATTAGAGGCTGGTGTTTAAAGCTGTGACCCAGATATTCAAATCCATTGCCATAACCCCCTCCCACTCCAGGGCTAAAACCAAAACCAAAATGAACACTTGAATAAACGGCAGCTCAAGCACCTGCTAGTAACAGCTGTTGGAAAAGAGAACAACTCCCAGCCTGTGGCCCCCTATCCACTATAACCTTTAGGCATATAGAGCTCAGAGATAGCCTAGGGGACCTTGTTGGTGGTGTGGTGGGTAAAGCACAGCACTGCAAGCTGGCCACAGCCGCTTCAGTGTGAGTTCGATACCTGACCCTCGTGGTGACCCACATGGCACGGCAGACCTCTCTTGTCTCCCTGCTGCTCCCCTCAGCAGTGTACTTCGCAGCCTGCCTGTTCTGCTCCTCACTGTCTCTGGTGAATTCTCTCACTGCCCCTGCACCTCTGGCCTGTATCCCAGTTCTGTATGCACAAATAAATAAATCTTAAAAAAAAAAAATCACCTAGAGTGGAAGCAGGCATGAGACTGTGAGATGCTAAGATGGAGGAGCTGGCCCAGTTGAGGGGTTGGGGGTCATGCATACCCTGGTGTCCACAGCCCAGTCGGAAGCTTGAATTGTGCTGCTGGAGGTCATCTGGGGCCCTGCCTTGGTCCTTTCGCATGCCTACTACCCCTCACTCAAAATAACTAGCCTGCCTAAAATGATATACAGATTCAATCCACAAGTACCAGCAATATTGTTCAAAGAAATTGAACCCCAAATTTGGCATTTACCTAGAACCACAAAAGGTACTGATTGCCAAAGCAAACCTGGAGGAAGGGGCAAAATGGAGATGCCGTGTTACCTGGCTTTAAGCTTTGCTGTAAAGCAACGGGACTAAAGATAACATGGTACTGGCACAAAACTAGATACATGGAGCGATGGAATAAAATCAAAATCCCAGGAAAAAAATCAAGTATGTAATAGCAGCCATCTGTGATAAAGCTGCTATGATCTGCAATGGGGAAAGGACAGTCTCATTCATCCTTGGTGCTGGGTAGGAGTTTTACGGGGACCACAGCTGAGAGGAGGAAGCGACCATTGGACAGAAATGAGCAATGATGGAAAATATATGTTTGCATGTGTGTGTCTATGTATATATACAAATATATGTGTGTATTGTAGCTTTACACACACACACATGCAAATATATATACACATGTGTGTGTGTGTATTTTAAATTGAACAAAAATGGTCCTGGGAAAATTGAAGGTCGCACATGAAAGAATGGAGTTAGATCACTTGCTCACCTTCTATCCAAAAATAAACTCCAAATGGATTACAATTTAGATATGAGATCTGCAGCAGTAAAATACATAGAAGAAAACATTGATGCTATGTCCCATTATATCAACATTAAATATATTTTTGGTGATTTGATTTGTATGGCAAGGGGATTAAAAACAATAACAAACAAGTGGCATAACCTCACATTAAAATGATTTTATGCATGAAAGAAAATAACAAGATGATGAAAAAGACACCCTATTGAATGAGAAAAAAATATTCACAAAATATAGAACTGATCAGGGATTAATATCCAAGATATATTTAAAAAACACTCACAATTCTACTAACCCAATTAATAAATGGGCAGTATATATTACAGATAATGCACCAAATAGGCTGTTCAGAAGGCCAATAGGCATGAACATATGTTCATTCTCCCTCCCAGTGAGAGAGATGGTGGTTAAAACCGGAATGAGATTCCTTCTCACACTTGTGAGAATGGTACATATCAAAAAGACCTCCCACAGGAAGTACAGGAGTGTATTCAGATAAAAAGGAACCCTGGACCTTTCCTGGCAAAGGGTTAGGACACAGCACTGCAAGCTAGCAGCAGCCACTTCAGTGCGAGTTCGATCCCCAGCCCTGAAGGTGACCCACATGGTGAGGCAGACCTCGCCTGTCTCCTGTACTGCTCCCCTCAGCAGTGTATTTGATCCATCTGCCTGTTCTGCTCCCTACTCTGTCTTTGGTGAATCCTCTCGCCACCCCTGCAACTCTGTCCTGTTACCCAGTTCTGTATGGATAAATAAATAAATTTTTAAAAAAAGGAACCCTATTACACTGTTGGAGGGGGTGTAAACATGGGCAACTATTACAATAAACAATCTGGATTTACCTCAAAAACCTAAAAGTGGAAATATAGTGTTGCCTACCATTCCTTCTCTTGGGTGTCTTTCCAAAGAATATGAAACCATCAATTGAAAAATCCATATGTTCTACACTGTTCATTATTTACAAGAGCTAGGACACAGAAGCAACTTAGATGGCCAGTGATGGCCAGTTGGCTCAAGAAGATATGGTATAGCCAAATTATGAAGTATTATATAGTGCTAAGAAAGCCTAAAATTCAGTCATTTTCAAGAAAATGGAAGGAGTTTGTGAGAATTGTGTGTAGTGAAGCAAATCAGGATAAAAACAAATATTGACATGTACCCATCAAACAATCTGAAACTGTAAAACACTTCCGGAGACCAATGGCCATCAATAAATACTGAACACTTTGAGGTTAGAGGAAGAGGGGAGGGAAAGGCACAAGAAGATGTAAGCGACGGTGGTGGGAAAATAAATTAACTTTTAATTAATTTATTAAATTTTTTTTTTACATCATGGTAGTCCCCATAGTTCTCCTGACATGGTGTCACCCATGAACCATCACCATATTCTCCCATGTTTTGACACCTTCTTTTGTTGTATTCCTCAGGTCTATGGTCAGTTTGCTAGTTTTGATTTTTTCTTGAACTTTTGTTAAATAACCCACATATAAGTGAGACTTTCTGGTGTTTTTATCTTTTGCCTTCTGACTGGTTTTGGTTAGCACAATCCCTTTCTGCTACATTCATATTGCTGCGAATAGCATGACTCTATCTTTTTGACAACAGAGTAGTATTCCATTGTAGAAATAAACCACGACTTTTTTGATCTGTTTGTCTATTTTGGTGCACTTGAGTTGTTTCTGTATCTTGGAATGAAAGTTTTTTGCTTTGCTGTATAATTTATCACTTAGACATGTATTCCCAAACACCACAACATCATCTTTTGAACTTTATATAATGAGAACACACGAAGCTTTGTATTTGCTGTCTATAGGTGCAGTCATTTTTCATTGCTTTGTATGTTTCCATCCGATGACTGTCCCCCAATGTCTATTTCCATTATTGGGCATTTAGATAATTTCCAGTTTTTGGTGCAGTGGATAATGTGCCTATTAATATTCTTGGATAGCTGTCTTGCTGCACATACACACAGAAGCACACACATATTTCTTTTGGGTATATAACTAAAATTTGCAAATGTGTAGGTTCAGTTTAGGTATATACTGCCAAACACTCTTCCACCGTGGTTGTATCATTTATACCCCACACAGCCTAGCCAAAATATATTCTTAGTTTTAATTTTTTATTATTAATAACTTTTTTAGTGAAATAACATCGTTACACATCCTCATTAACAGTTTGACAATAGAGGATTTCTCCTAGCGGTTGTTTCTCATAACAACTCTTCCACCACCAAAACTCCCACAGTACTTTCCCACAGCTTTCTGTACACCCTCTCACTCCCCATTTCTTCCTGTGGTGCTTGCCTCTGATGCCTCAGACCTACGGTCAGCTTTCAAGGGCTGGCTTTAAAGCTGGCTGTTGTCTGACACTTGGTTTGGTTTCTCTAGATTCTGCATGGATGTGATAACACCCAGTATTTCTCTATTTCTGGTTTATGTTGTGTAGCATAGTATATTATCTTTATATATTAGCTTTTTTAAAAAAATTATTTATTTATTCATACAGAACTGGGGTGCAGGCCAGAGATGCGGAGGGTGAGAGGATTCACCAGGGACAGAGCGGGGAGCAGAACAGGCAGATCAACGAAGTACACTGCTGAGGGGAGCAGCAGGCGGGTCAGGAGAGGTCTGCTGTATATATATACTGTATATATATAAAACCTATATATTAGCTTCTAAAAACTTTTTGAATAGGCCCTCCCTGGTGGCGCAGCGGGTTAAAGCACTGCACTAAGAAGCCAAAGCCACTTTCGCTTGAGTTCGATCCCGCCGGTCCCGGAGGTGACCACATGGCGCTGCAGACCTCTCCTGACCCGCCCGCTGTTCCCCTCAGCAGTGTGCGTCATCCATCTGCCTGTTCTGCTCCCCGCTCTGTCTCTGGTGAAGCCTCTCGCCACCCCGGAGCCTCTGGCCTGTACCCCAGTTCTATATGCACAAATAAATAAATCTTTAAAAAAAAACTTTTTGAATAATTTTTTTTTGAATTGCAGGTGTATGCATAATGGCCTCTTACTGTGGTTGTAACTAGCATTTCCTCCATGGCTAATGTGGTGGAACACCTTTTCATATGCTTATCGGCCCCTAAGATCTTCTTGTGTGAGTGCCTGGTCATTTCTTTCAGCCTTTTGTCTTTCTGGGTCCCTGTCTATTTCTCATAGCTGTGTGGTTAAAAACCCATAGTTGGTTTTATGTATTACAGATATCTTCCGATGGTCTGTTGTTTTTTCGCTCTGCTGATGGCGTCTTTTGATGAACAGAGGTTCTTTAGTTTAATGCAGTAAAACTGCCCTCAAGGTCATAAAGATACTTTCTTCTGTTTTGTGTTTTTTTCCCTCTGCAGCTTTATTGGTCTCCTTTTACGTCCAGTTCTACAATCTTCTGGGAATTGATTTTTATGTATTGAGAGAGGTAGGGGTCAATTTTTCCTAATTAATATTTAGCTGTTACATTACCATTTCCTTATCTCTCTGAAGAACATTTTTTATACTCATAAAGCAAGTGAATCTATGCCTGTGTTTTATCTTTATCTTATTCTGTTGATCAGTTCATCTGTTCTTGAATCAGCCCTGCATTCTTTTATTTACTGTAGCTTTACAATAATATCTTGATGACTGGTAGAGTGAGTTCTTCTTCCCTTTCTTCTTCAGGACTGTTTTGACTGTTTGCTCGTATCAATACATATTGGGATTAGCATGTGAGGCAGACTTTTAAGATGTCTCCAGGATCTTGTCTCCTGTTATTAACATTCCTGAAGAACTCCTTGAGTGTGGCAGGACCTATAATTTGTTTCTGATCAAGATAGTCGATACATACGTTCATTGATGTTTGCTACAAATGGTGTTTATTAATTGTGTTTCATGTCTGTGACTGGTAAATAAACCAGCAACTAACTATTTTTTTAAAAGATTTATTTATTTATTCATGCAGAACTGGGGTATAAGCCAGAGGTACAGGGATGGTGAGAGGCTTCACCAGAGACAGAGTGGGGAGCAGAACAGGCAGATCATCAGAGTACTAAGGAGAGCAGCGGACGGGTCAGGAGATGTCTGTTGCGCGATGTGGAATCCGCTGGGGCAGGGGGTTGAACTTGCACTGAGGTGGCTGCCAATACTGTGCAGTGCTATATCCTAACCTGTTGCACCACCAGGGAGGGCCCCAAACCCAACAACTATTTTTTTTTTTAAAGATTTATTTATTTGTGCATACAGAACTGGGGTACAGGCCAGAGGCTCAGGGGCGGCGAGAGGCTTCACCAGAGACAGAGTGGGGAGCAGAACAGGCAGATCGATGAAGTACACTGCTGAGGGGAGCAGGGGCGGGCCAGGAGAGGTCTGCCACGCCATGTGGTCACCTCCGGGGCAGGCGGGAATCGAACTCATGCGGAAGTGGCTTTAGATTCTCAGTGCTGTGCTTTAACCCGCTGCGCCACCAGGGAGGGCCCCAACAACTATTTTTATATATTCATCTTCACTATAACAATACTGAAGACTCGTTTATTAACTTTATGTATTTTTAATATTTTTGGATTTTCTGTATCTACTTTTTACTAACCTTCCATTTCTTACAGTTTAGATTTTTCTCTTTTCTCACCAATTTGAACTGCAAAATGTTCAGTAATTCTTTGTTGAGAGGCACTCTACCTTGCTGAGTTCTAGCTACCAATCCTTGGTGGTTTGGTGAGGCAGTTCAAAGCCTCCTCTGGGGTTGATGGTGATACCAAGTTAAAAAACAAAAATAAGGGCCCTCCCTGGTGGTGGAGCGGGTTAAAGCACAGCACTAAGAAGCTTAAGCCACTTCCGCATGAGTTCGATTCCCGCCTGCCCCGGAGGTGACCACATGGCGCGGCAGACCTCTCCTGACCCGCCCGCTGCTCCCCTCAGCAGTGTACTTCATCCATCTGCCTGTTCTGCTCCCCACTCTGTCTCTTGTGAATCCTCATCCTCCACATCTCTCGCCTGTACCCCAGTTCTGTATTAGTAAATAAATAAATCTTTAAAAAACAAAAACAAAACCCTCTGAAGCTAGGCTTCCAAGATATGTTCCCCATTGATTATGGCTTATTACTAGCATTTCACTATTTTGTTCATTTTGTATTTTTTTAAAGTTTTTTTAATTAAAAATTTTTAAAAAAATTTGTTATGAAATTTCTCATGTGGCTGACTAATCGAAGAATCTACTCTATCATTACTAAAAGTGGCAGTATCGCAACAATTCTTTTAAGTTTAACAAATTCATTGAGATTTAATACATATACTGTGGCATCTAGATATTATGAATAAATAATTTAATAAGTCTAAGTAATGTACAGAGTTGTGCAATAATTATCACAATCTAGCTTCAGAACATTTTCTTCACTCTCTAAAAGTTCCCTGATAAATAGCTATTTGCAATCAGTTCCCGTTGCTAGTTCTTAGTCTCTGACAACTGATTTGCTACATGTATCAGAATACATTTGCAATTTCAATAAAGTTGATATAAATTGAACCATACATCATTTTTTCTTTTGTGTCTGGCATCTTTCACATTAGCATAATGATGTCCAACTTCATTTGTGCCATTCCATGTCATGATCTGTAGTTTTCAGTATATACATTTTGTAGTTTCAGTGCACAAATCCTGCATTTCTCTACCCCCAAGTATTTGTTTGAAATCTTTTGTGAATGAAAGTGTTTTCTTAATTTCCTTTTGTGTTGCCACTATAGAGAAAAACAATTGATTTTGATATATTGATCTTTTATTCTATAACAATTGTATTCATTCTAGTTGCTTTTTATATTCTCTCGGAAGAGACATTTACTCCTTACTTTCTAATATATATGACTTTTTAAGTTATTATTTTTATTGAATATGCTTTTAATTTCTTTTTCTTGCTGTGTTACATTGGCTAGATCTTCTATTGCAATGGCTTATAGTGAGAATAACAGCAGACATAGTTGCCGTATTCTTAGTGAGAAATCATGTATTTTTTCATCAAATGTTTTGATATTAACTATAGGTTTTTCATAGATGCCCTCTACCATCCTTATTTTCTGACAGTTATTACCATAAGTGCATGCTTTTTATCAAAAGGAGAAAATTGCGGTGAGTTTTGATAGTCTATTTAAAAAGGATGTTTATTTAAACTTGTGTTTCTGGGATAGATATGTTGATTTACTTATGAATTAATATTACCTAATATTTTGTTAAGGATTTTTAAAAAAATTTTCATTAGCAATATTGGCCTACAGTTACCCTGTGAATTTTTTTTCTGATTAGTATTATCATTATCAGGATAATACTAATAGTAGTAGAATGAGTTGGAAAAGGTTTCTGAGAATTTCTGTAAGACTGGCATTGTTTCTTTAGTTTTGGGAGAATTCATTAATGCAGACATCTGGACCCAGGCTTCAATTTGGTAGAAATTTTTTGCTTATTCAATTTATTTACTGGTCGTGCTATTTAGATTTCCTTTTTCATCTTGGGTCATCATATTCAAGTACTTTCATCTTGGGTCAGTTTGGGTAATTTGTGTCTGTCATAGGAATTTATGTATTTTATTTTAGTTGCTTAACTTTGTTGGCATAAAGTTGTTTCATAATCTCTCTTTATAATCCTTTTAACTTTTATAGATTGTTAGTTAGGGAGTTCTTTCATTTCATTTCTAATTTTGTGGAAAATGCTCATCATATGGCACTATGATCATTCTAAGTTTAGTTTTCATTTGTGACTGTACCACTTCATGCTCTACTAGTAATATATCACTGTTCTGATTTCTCAGTATCCTTTCCAATTTATGTTATTTTCACTGTGGTGGAATGTATTTCTTCCTTGTGGTTTTGATTTGCCTTTTCCTAGTGCTCATGTTATTGAGCTTCTTTTCATATACCTATTGGCTATTTTTCTATCTTCTTTGGAGAGAGGTATATTCAAGTACTTTGCCCATAATTAAATTGGGTGTCTGTCTTTTTGTTGTTAAGTTATAAGAGTTCTCTGTATGTTTATAACGCTAGGATCTTATTAGATAAAAGATTTGAAAGTATTTTTTCCCATTTTGTAGATTTTTTCTAAGCTACTTTCCTTTGATACACAAAAGTTTTTGATGCAAAAATTTTGACAAAGTCCAATTATCACATTTTTTGTTGTTGTTTATGGCTTTGGTAGTTTATCTGATTTTTTTTTTTTGTCAAATCCAAGATTAGGAAGACTTATCCCTCTGTTTTCTTCTAGAAGTTTTGTGGTTTTAATTCTTATTTTGAGGTTACTGGCTCTCTCTTGGTTAATTCTTGTTTATGATATGACATAGAGGTTTTTCCTTTAAGTCTTTAAACATAATAACCTTTAATTCTTTGAACATACTTGTTATAATAGGTTCTTTGAAGTCTTTCTCTGCTAAATCCAAGTTCCACATCTGGCCTCATTCAGCATCCCGTTTATATTGATTCCTTTTCCCTTGAGCCTAGTGCAAACTTTCCCATTACTTTTGTGTCTTGTAATTTATTTTTTCTTGACTAAAAACTGGACATTAACAAAAATTGTAGCAACTCTGGATTGGGATTTTTCACCTGAAGCTCCTTCTGCCCCCAACCTTTAACCACTTATTTAAGCTTAATCTTCAGTGTCTGTCTTCTAAGCAGATGAGGCTACTGCTTATTTCTGCCTAGATTTTGAAATCATTATTTTTATTATTAAGTCCATCTTCCCAAGAGTTGCTCCTGTATTTGTATAGATTAGTAATTAGCCAGTGATTGGGAAGATTTTATGTGTAAGCACCTGGGGTTCATAAGAGCACTATACTCTGCTGTTTGATTTGCACTTAGAGTGGTGTGTGCATCCTCTGTTCAATTGTTTCCAATTTTGCCTCAAGATTACTTTAAGTTTCTTCTTGCCCTCTTAAATCTAACCACACACTAGAGGTTTTCTGGGTAGCCCAGGGTGTGTGGATAGTTTAGTTAGCATTTCCAGGATCTCTCCTTTAAATCTCTAGCTATCCTACCACTTCCCCCAAATGGGACTGCGACTTAACATCCATTAGCACAACTCTCGTTGACCCCCTTTAATCATTTTCTGAGTCTGTAAGACTCAGAACCACCAGCTGTAGGTTTGCCCTCCACTGCAAAGACAGGTCAGCTCCCTTTGGCAGTGGGGACGTTGTTTCTCATGCCAGCTTCACCCTTACACAACTACTGTACCAACCAAGTTGGGGAGGTGCAGGAAGCAGTTTGGGGAGGAAACTAGACTGACTGTTTTTACTTAAAGTTAAAGGAGGTTTTTTTTTTTTTTAAATATTTACTTATTTATGCGTACAGAACTGGGGTACAGGCCAGAGATGTGGAGGGTGAGAGGATTCACCAGAGACAGAGCAGGGAGCAGAACAGGCAGATCGATGAAGTACACTGCTGACGGGAGCAGCGGGCGGGTCAGGAGAGGTCTGCCGCGCCATGGGGTCACCTCCGGGGCAGGCAGGGATCGAACTCATGCTTCTCAGTGCTGTGCTTTAAGCCACTGTGCCACCAGGGAGGGCCAGTTATAGGAGTTTTTAATGAATAAACACGATTTTTTTTTGTTTGCCTTGAGTCAATTTCTAGAATCCCAAAAATGTTTGTTTCTGACAATGTGGACAAGCTTTGTGGGGAGAAAAGTTATTGGTCCCTATTCACCACCCTGACCAGAGGCCCTAATGCCATCATCACTATTTTTAAATTTGACTTCTTTGTTTTTTATAGATTTTGTTTTTACTGTCATACGTAGAATATCTTATGCCAAGATTACATTGCAGTTAACAGAAATTTTATTCTTGAAGAATATGCTTTAACTTTCCATTCAAGATTTTAGTCATTTGCAATTTGCGCGTATCTTTGGCCATGAATTAGAAATGCAGGTGTGTGTGAGCATGTGCTGTGTCCTCGGCATTGCTGGCAATAGGGTGACTGGGGTGCAGCAGTGACCTAGTCCCTATTCTGCCAGAATGGGCATCCTGGAGACAGGACAAAGGGTAAGTGGGCAAGTTAATACAGTAACCAGAAATTTTCATGTGATGCAGTCAGGGTGCTGGAATGGAGAAAAGCCGAGGGGACCTCTTTTAGTGGTATAGTTGGGTGGTGGGGGACTTCTGGTCAGGAAATTGATGTTTTGGGGCCCTCTCTGGTGGCACAGTAGGTTAAAGCACCGCACTGCAAGCTGGCTGCAGCTGCTTTCAGTGTGAGTTCGAGTCCCACCCCGGAGCTGACCACAGGGCGCAGCAGACCTCTCCTGTCTCCCTGCTGCTCCCCTCAGCAGTGTGCTTCATCAGTCGGCCTGTTCTGTTCCCCACTCTGTCTCTGGTGAAGCCTCTCACTACCCCTGCACCTCTGTCCTGTACCTTAGTTCTGTATGCATAATTCAATCAATCTTTAAAAAAAGGAAATTGATGTTTCTGTGTCAGAATTTGCAGGGTAGCTGGGAGTGAGGCAGGAAGTAAATATTTTTCACTTCTAAACACTTGTCTATTTCCCCCAAGACCACTGATGTAGAATCTACCTGTTTCCCAAATGGGTGGCAGGGCCAGCCCATGCTCACATCCATTTGCTGGCAAGGGACCCCCAAAGAAGCCAGGTACCCATCTGGTTTAAAGACAGCCTGAGACAGCACAGGAGAGAAGCAGGTCACAGTTCTTGCCAGACCCTGTAGCTCAGAGAGTAAAGTTTTTTTTAAAAGTTTTTTTTTTTTTTAATTTATGATACAATAACGGGGGTTAGGTGACAGGTGTGGAGGATAAGAGGTTTCATCAGAGATACAGTGGGGAGCAGAACAGGCTCTACTGAAATCCACTGCTGAGGGGAACAGTAGGAGAGAAAGGAGGGGTCTGCTGCACCCTGTGGGCCAGCTCCCTAGCTGGGGATCGAACTTGTGCCGCAGTGGCTGGTGATAGGTTGATAGTGTCTCGAGACTCAACCCCGTGCACCAGCAGGGAGACTCTAGAGAGGAAAGTGTGGGTTGCATTCTTTTTTTTTTTTTTAAAGATTTATTTATTTGTACATACAGAACTGGGGTACAGGCCAGAGGCTCAGGGGCGGCGAGAGGCTTCACCAGAGACAGAGTGGGGAGCAGAACGGGCAGATCGACGAAGTACACTGCTGAGGGGAGCAGCGGGCGTGTCAGGAGAGGTCTGCTGCGCCATGTGGTCACCTCCGGGGCAGGTGGGAATCGAACTCATGCGGAAGCAGCTTTAGATTCTCAGTGCTGTGCTTTAACCCGCTGCGCCACCAGGGAGGGCCGTGGGTTGCATTCTTAGTGCAGTGAGAAGCCCCCTAAGTCATCCGCAGGGGAGTGATGCAGGATGATTTCAGAAGACCTTCTGCTGCCCTGGTAGGACAAAGGACTGCGAAGGAAAGGGAGGAAGGGGGCTCGAACTCTCGCCTGGTGTGGTGACTGTCCAGGCTGGAAGGAAGACAGTGTGCTTGCTGGGGGTGGTGGTGGGGGGTGGTGGTCGCACGTCCTACTGCTGAGCCAGACATGGGACAGATGGAAAGATGGGTGAAGAGTGTGGGGGAAATTCTGTCCCCTTGCAGCTTCTGGAAACAGCCATTTAGTTATGAACTGGGAACAGGCAGAGAAGAATTTCTGCTAGGCGTGAGTGGATGAACAAAAACCAACACGGGCTGCTTTTTTGCAGGCAGCTTCTACCCTGTGATTGCCGCATAAGCTGTGAGCGCCTTGCAAGATGATTGACATGGGGATGTAGCACACTTCATTGGGAATCAGATGGTGTGGACAGTGAGGGGGTGACTCTGAACCTCTTGGTAAGCATCACACACCAGGATTGGGGAGAGCCAAGAACGCAGCAGAAAAGGCGATCGGTGCGAAAGAGAGAGATGTAAACAATTGACAGAATGTTATGGGCTCAACAGAAATGTCAGGGTATTAAAGTGGGTGTCTGAGAAAACAGAAAGTTGCAGTCTGAAATGATGAATAAGCTGCTGCCAGTTGTCACAGAATGTGTGAGGAGCGTGTGTGTACAAGAGGAGGCCAGGCTGCACTTCTGGGCGGCAGGCGCTCACCCAGGCCCTGAGGTCAGCCAGGAGAGGAGTGAGGTGCTCTCTGTTGATGCCTGTGTTATGCTCACCACCCTTCCGATCACACGCACAGTCTCTTGGTAGAGGGGAGGGTTCATTAGTGCAGTGTGGCAGGTCCCTCCCGAAATTTCTGCTCCCAGGTGTGCACACCTGTACAGCCACTGCCACTGGAGTAGGGCTGAGGCATGTGAACATGGCCAAGGAGGAGGAATTTTGAAGGCGCACATCAGTTGATTTTGAATTAATCCAAAGAAGAATTGTCGTGGGTGGGCCTGCCCTAATCAGGCGAACCCTTAAAAGCTGGTGCATAAGTCAGAGACTTGGGACAGCAGAGATGCTCACTCTCTGGGCTTGAAGATCTGTGTCATGTGTTGTCGAAAGGGCCACAGAGTGGGGGGTGCGGGGAGCTGAGAGACTCAGTCCTACAACCACAAGGAACTAGGTTCTGACAACCCAGTGAGCCTGGGGAGACCGGACCGTGGCCCTCAGGTGGCATCACTGTCCTGACTGACAGCTTGACTGCAGCCAGTGAGACCTGAACAAAGGTGCCCTCCATCCCCCAACACACACTGAGCAGTGTGCAGACTCCTTCAACAGAGACTGACATATGGAGTAGCTGGTGAATGGCTATTTACTGACTGACGTGTTCATCACCATATCCTGGGAGGTGGTCAGGCCCATCATGGAGTTTAGTGTTGTACACGGAACAAATAACTGGGAGTAGTGGGTACTCTGACAAGCCCCGGGGGTTTCCTGTAAGTGTCCTAAAATGTCATGGGGGTGCCTGTGTGCAGCCTACCACCTGTGGGGCTCTAGCTGCCTAGGAGCTTGGTGGAAGGTGCCCTGTGATGGGATTCCTAACAGATGCCAACAAGAGCAGAGGTTTGCATAGGCCCCATGGGGCAGGGTAACTGCTGTCGGGGCTGGAGTGAATCCCTGTGCAGCAATGCCTTGTCTTCCAGGCTGAACAGTCTGGGAGTTTCCAGGGCGTCACCAGAGGGGCTTAAGGCTAAGACTCAAAGATGGCAGACTGGGGGGTGTGGCCATGACACAACAGACATGGGGCTGGTGGGTACCTCTATCCTGTGTGTGGGCAGTGGGGAACTGTGGTTATTGAGCCCAGGGATGGGTGCAGGCAGAAAGAACCTTCAAGAATGAGGGTTAAAGTCAAGTCCTGACTTTTTGGTTCTTCGCACATCAATCTGAGTTCGGCCTCCACACCCATCACCTTGGGTTCCTCCCCTGGTGGTTCAGTCCACCCAAGTCTTGGAGGGAAAAAGAGGTCTTGGAGGCAGAGTCCAGCACCTGCTGATTAAAGTTTCTTTATTATCTTTGGTTTACTTTATAAAATGTCATCTAAAGACTTTTAAAAGTTCACATTCTATGCGTTAATTTCTAGGGATGTTTTAATGTGTCAGTTGATGTTTGAACCTTAGATCCAAGAGGACATGACTTTCACCCTGTGACTTCATCCCATGTCTCCCCTGCCCCAATCTGCACCCCCAACCTCATGTGCTTGAGTTCTCTGTTTTTAGAGATGCTGCTGAGAAGATGGACTCTTAAAATGCTTAATGAGCCTCCCTTCTTCTCTTCCGTGCTGCCTGGTATAATGTTCTGGCTGTGATCTTTCAGGGAAATAATTGGATTAGTCACGGTCTCCAGAGAGAGCAGTGTCAATAGAGGTAGATGTGTGTCTGTGTGAGTATTGTGAGAAGTAGGCTGGCAAGTCTCAACTCTGCAGAGCTTCTGTTCTGGAGACCAGCAGGCTGCGGTAGATCCCTGGAGAGCTGATGGGCATTCTGAAGGCTGCCAGGCAGGAGGTGGCCTTGTGCTCTAGCCAGGCCTTCAACTGATAGGATGTGGCCCACCCACACTGGTGTGTATAACCTGCTTTACTCAGTCTACACACTTCTAGATGGAATATAGAGAAACCAAAGGGTCAGACAACTTTAAAACCAATCCTTGAAAACTGAGCTCAGATCTCAGGCATCCAAAAGGGGAGAGCATGGGGTGAAAGGGGGAAGATGCAGAGAGGGAGAGAGCATAGTGGACTATGGTGGAGGATTATGGGTGCTCTTTGGTGGTGGGAGAGCTATGGTGACCGTCACTGATGGGAGAAAATAGTAACAAGGATGTAAACCAAGTCTACTTCATTAAAAAAAAAAAAACAAAACTTAAATATCACCATAGCATTTAGGGTGGGAATTAGCGGCCCTACGAGTTTCCTCTGGACGCCCGTTGAGTTTCTCATACTGGGCATCAGACCCCAGCCCGCTTCACTGTGCTCGGTTCCCATTAAGGGAGATAAATCTGAAGCACCTCCTTGACCAGGGGCGTGAGAGCAGGAGCTTAAGGATGAAGAAGTACTTACTGTTTTCTTCTCTGCCCAGGAGGATGCGAGTTAGTGGTGATGGCACAGAGCTTGAATGATCTGTAAACTCGAAGGAATTTCAGTTTTAGGGCAACAGGAAGTCGGGACTACTTCTGACCCTGACCGAGGGGAGCCCTGTTTACTCTGGGTCGACTCCCATCCTCGCCTCCCGGGCCAGGGGCTCTCTACACAGTACAGTCGGGCTTGGGGGCACTGGAAGGCAGTTACCTGAGTGATGTAGCCACAAACAAAATAGAATCATTCTTCTTTGTTGTAGTTTCCCTCTTTTTCCAGCGAGGAGAAAAGATGTTCCTTTCAACCTCATTGTGAGGGTTTCAGCCACACAAAGAGCTGGATTTTTGATCACTCCTCACATTCCTATCACAGCTGGCTGGGAAATAAAATATCTTTCATCTAGATAAACAAAGTCAGAAAATTAGTAGCCAGAAAGATACACTCGTTTTATTACCCTATTTCTGAAACTAAACAAAACACAGACTCTGTAAAAGGCAGGTTTATGTGGTTGGAAGAATGGAGAAGACCCCTGGGGGGAACTGGGAGGCCTACAGGAGCTGGTCGAGAATGGGCTGATTGTGGGGTGCTGATGCAGTGGGCCCCTATCTCATCAGCTTCCCATTGGGGTGGGGGGTGAGGGGCCTCTGTGAATCTGGGCCAGGCATCGCCCTGCAGAGGGGCCCTCAGAACCTCGCCACCTAACCCCAGGATGGATCCCCCCACATCAGCCCCCAATGCTCCTCTTGCCCAGACACTCCCTGGGTTCTCTGTTACCTACACTTCTGGCCCTGCCTACTTCCGGCATCATTTCCCAGGCCCGTCTCCCACTAACTTTCGGGGCGCTCACTATATGCCAGGGGATGTGAGTGGCTCTTGCCTCGACTGGTTCATTTCACCCTCACAGCAACTCCGCCAGCTGGGCACTGTGCTTCGGTCTCCATTTTACAGAAGATGAGAATGAGGCACACAGGTGCCTGGCACCCCGGGACGGCTAGGGCTAAGTCAGAAACCCAGGCATCGTGCTCTGGCTACCAGGCCAGCTACGAGGTCGGGCTCAGAGGCCCCACATTCATAATAATAATGTTAATAATTTTTAAATGAGGGAATCTTAAAATGAGGTTAAATTCACAGCATGTTTGAGATGATCGTCTTGAAAAATATGGACACTTTTTAAATTTTAATACTTTATTTTTGCATCATTTTGTGCCTTTTCCCATCTCAGTTGTAATCCTTGTGGGCTTCCCATCACCAACTCACCCACGTGCCATCACCATAGTCCCAATGCACTTCCCTACTCCCCATTTATTATCTTATTCCCCACTCCACCCCTGGCATATAGTTGTTCATCATTATTATTATTTTTTACCCCCTGGTCCTTTATGCTCCTGCTATGAGTGAAACCATGCGGTATTTTTCTTTATCTTTCTGGCTTATTTCACTAAGCAGGATCCCTTCCAACTCCATGCATGTTGCTGCAAAAGGCATGCATTTATCTTTTTGATTGCTGAGTAATATTCCATTGTGTCTATGGACCACATCAGAAATATATGGAAACTTGCAATTTTAATACACAAACTTGCCATGCACATGGAACAGGACATGACCCACACCGGCTTGGGGTCCAGAGCTGCCTGGTCATTAATGGTTGCCTCAGGAGAGCCTTTGCCTCCAGGGCTGCCTGCCTGCTATTGTACTCAGGCACCCTGGGGTGGCAGGGAGCTTCCCAGCCTCTCATAGGGCCTCCCATGCCAGCCAGGCCTTTCGCAGTGGTCTGAGCACAGCGCTGCCCTTCCCGGCACTCACACCTTTCCCGCCTGGGCCTCTCATCTACCCTTTCATCCCTTCTCCATGTCGGTCTGTGTCCCATGAAATCTTTCCCATCACCAACTCCTACTGGAACTCCAGGCCCTTCCCGACTGAACCCCAGATGTCACCTTCGGTGATGTTTGCTCCCGGTCGCATGTTCTGTCATCTAGGGATGCTAACTTAGTGGGGTGTCACCTCCTGGAGGGCAGGGGGGCCTGTCTTGCACATTCACAGTCACTGTAGCGCATGGCTGTGTCCCTCCCAACTCCCACACAGATGCCAGCGGCCGACAGCCCAGGCTCATGGCACGTGAGAGCGCTGTGGCCAGGCCAGTGAGACTCCCCATTCAGCAAAAGTCTTCAGAGGTGAGCCCTGTGCTCAGCCCTGGCTGAGGGCTCTGGGTGGACATGCATGGATAAGGCTTGGCCCACGTCCTCAGAGAGGAGTGGAAGACACTCACACCAGACAGCAGGGCTTTGAATCATTTAGTCATAGATGAATATGGATTTTATCTTGGTAAAACACACACACACACAGTCATTTCAATAGACATCGTGTTGCTTAAAGTCACAGATTCCGAGTACCTGTTGCTGAAGTTGTAGGGCCTGCGGGTACCTGAACAGAAGAGCTCTCTCATGTTTGTGAGGAGCAAAAACCCAAGCCACAGGCATCCCAAGCATGGAGGTCGCATCTGGCGGGGGTGAGAAGGCTGGAGAAGGCTCTGGAAGTGGCCTTGGGGACAGGGCCCCCTGGCCAGCTAGTCAGCAGGCATTACTGTGAAGCCCAGGCCACTGGCGGCCTTTCTTCTGGGAAAAGGCCCAAGAGGGCTTGCTGCAGCCTCTTGCGGGTAGGTAGACTCCAGGTGGCCTGCAGCCTGTGTCTGCCCAGGCTCTGCAGAAAGCCCAGAATGATCACAGCACTAGAAGTGGGAAGCCGGGGAGGCTCTGTGTGTGACATGGAGACCACACCTCAGCCCCTACAACCTCATCTACAGGTACTTGGAATCTGTGTCTTTAAGCAACATGATGTCTGCTGAAATGACTGGGTTGGTTTGTGTTCCCGACTGGACCCCGGAGTGTCACCCTCAGTGATGTTTGCTCCCGGTGGCCTGTTCTGTCGTCTGGGGGTGCTAACTTAGCAGGGTGTCACCTCCTGGAGGGCAGGGGGCTTGTCTTGCACATTCACAGTCACTGCAGCACATGGCTGTGTCCCTCCCACACACAGATGCTAGCGGCTGACAGCTCAGGTGCATGGCAGGTGAGGGCCACTGCGGGATGTGCAGCCTTCAACTGGGTGGAGTCTGGGGGCCAGGGAGCAAAGATGGGGGGGAAGGCAGGAACCAAACTTTAGAGATGGAGTGTTAAATGCCTTCTACTCTGCTAAGCACTGAGCTAAGACTCTGGACTCTAGAAGGACCAGAGTGAGCAGCAAGGTAAGGACCATGCACGTGTTGATGCTTCTGTGCAGGTGAGGGAATCAAGTCCAGTGGCGGTGAAGCCACCCTAGTGGGAGGATCTCATGGAAGCAAGTTGGGGCCTGGGGGACCTGGTTCTCTGACCGGGGGACCCGTTTCTCTGACCGCAGCCACAGCACCAGCCACGTGTTATGGCAATTGTGCTGCTCACCACCCTGCCCCTCCCCAGAGACCTCAGTGTTTGTTGACTGTTTCTGCCTTTGGAGGACCATCCCATTAAGTAGTAAGAGCAAACTGTCAAAATGTGGGTCTGTGATATGCATGGTGTGCAGCAGCGGTTTTCAATGTGTGGCCCCAGAATTGCAAGGGCTTCACGCCAAGCTCATTGAACGAAAAGTGGGTTTTGCAAAGATCTCCGGCAAGGAATTTAAGACTCATTAACCCATTGGAATTCAAAACATCCCTGTGTCTTCGCCAGCTGCCTGCACACACTCTCCCACCTCTCCAGCAGCTCTGAGTCTGGGGAAAGTTGGGCAGGGGGCCCCTACTCAGCTGGGGTTCTGCAGCAGGTCAGCATGAGCGACTGAGGAAGAGGGTCAGCGTGTCTCTGGTGGCAGCACAGCCAATGGGCAGAGGGGGTGCCCGGGGGTGATGAGGGTGGGGAACCCATTCCAGGGACACATTGGTACGCACCAAAAGCAAGTAGTGTAATACACATGTAAGATGGACAGTCTGCTGGTTCCGATCTCCTCACTTTTGAAAGATAATTTTAGATTCACAGAACAGTTACAACGAATTTCCCGTTGCACCCTCGCCGGTTGCCTCGAATGGCTTAGCTCCTACGGTATTTCTGTCCAAACGAAGATATCAGTGTTGACCTGTTACTGCTGCTAAACTCCAGATTCCTTGAGTTTTCCCACGAATGCCCCATTTCTGTTCCAGGATCCAAGACTCCTGATTCAATGTAGTCGCCGTGGCTCCTCAGCTTCCCGATCTGCTGTAGTGTCTCCTGACTGCGACCATCTAAACAAGGACTGGCCGGGTGTTTGCAAGAGAGGTCAGCCTGGAAAAGTCCTGTGATTGTCCCCAAAGATGGTATGTGGTCTTTTGGAATTTCCCAAATATTTTTTAAAAGATTTATTTATGCATACAGAACTGGGGTGCAGCGGAGATGAGAGGATCCACCAGAGACAGAGTGGGGAGCAGAACAGGCAGATTGATGGAATATGCTGCTGAGGGGAGCAGTGGGGAGACAGGAGAGGTCTGTTGTGCCCTGTGGGTCACCTCCGGGGCCGGGAATCGAACTTGCGTGGAAGCAGCTGTGGCCAGCTTGCAGTGCTGCACTTGAACCCATTGCACCACCGGGGGGGGGGGGGGACTGAGGAATTTCCCAATTTTCTAATGTTACTGGTGGATAAATGTTGGGCACGCCTGGTCTGCATGTCCAGCTCCAGGGTGGCCGCTGACATCAGGGCTGAGAATGCTGGTGTCCCTGTATGTCCCAGTCTCTGTGATGACAGCCCAGCCGACATTAACATGCCACAGCTGCCATACAAGTCAACCCAAGCTTGTGTGCAAGGCCCGTCCAGCCACGTGGCTCTGGCCCCTGAGGTTCCTTGAGGGACAGTGGTCCTGGTCTACCCTTCCCCCCTCCACTCCCTACCCTCACCATGGCTTTGGGAAGCAACATTTTAGTTTCTGTGTTCTGTGTAGTTCCCTCTGGCTGCTGCTTACTAAATCATATTGTTTGATCTGTAGCATTTTCCTGTGGCATTGCTGTATCTGACCCTGGTGATCTTGATCAGGTAACCTGCAGAGAGATTCTTTTTCCCAGAGGTGGATTGAACAGGTGAGTATCTGCCAGCTTGATAATGAACTTCAGTCCCTCAGGGCAGGAGTCTATTTGGAAAACAATCCCAGTCTATGGCTGGTTTAAGAGAGACTTTGAAAAATCCCAATGGGACAGTAGCGACCAGTTTTGGGGGCAGGTCTGCAAGGTTGAGTCTGTCCTCCTGGCCAGAGGTGGGGTGAAAATTCGCTCATCATTAACCATTACAGCCCTGGTCACTGTGGCATCGGGAATGCTGCTTGTCTGACTTTCACTCGGCCACTGTCACCCTCTCCCCTGGACAGGGAGGGCACCATTGCATGGTGGTGGTGGTGGTGGTAGTGGGGGGGGGGGAGGGGCCGGTCACTTGCCCAAGATCATGGAACCGCTTAGTCTTCTGTCTGAGTTTTACCCCAACTGTCTGGGTCAGCTCTTTAACGGAGGAACCTCCATGAAAGGGGGCGGCTCCAAGTTCCTTGTCCCACCTAGTGAAGGGTGAGGCTGAGTGGTGAGGGGAAGCTCAAGACATTCTCAGTTTTGGACTTGGGGCACTTGGAGTCGCGCGGCATGAAGGTGACTTAGAGACACATGAAAGAGACGTGGCGCAAGACACGTGGGGCTGACAATGGCAACTGCATCTTGATTGTCCTTTGTGTTTGCTCCGTCACCCCGACTTGCCAGGCCTCTCTGCTCTTCCCAATGGGTCCCCGCTAGAAGGTGCCTGAGACGTGTGGTCAGTTTTTGGGCCTTAGTGGCCCAACAAACCCTGTTTGGCTGGGCATTTATGCATGAGGGGGGACAGGTGATTTTGGGTGTTTTTCTGGAAATCCATACCCCTTCGCTCCTTCCTTCTCATTCTACTAAAGATCATGCACACGAAGAATCTGCGTTGTCTTTATGCGGCAGATGGCAGCATCCCTTCAGAGTATGTAGTTTGGTACCCTTGGTACGCCCGCAGACATTTATGGGCTCTAAACTGCTGGGAGTGGCGGAGAACCGTGCGATGTGGCCTGGGAGGAGGTGCCGCCTGGCGGGTGAAAGCTTGGAGGAAGGGTAACAGGACTTGGAGGTTGTGGCCCAGGGGGCTTGCGTTCAGTTCCATGAGACCCCTCCCAAGTATGTGGAGCGCTGACAATTTGCACTTTTGCCTCTGGGGTTATCAGTCAATACAGAGAAAATAGCGGGGTGCCAGGTTCTCATGAAAAAGCCAGCTGTTAAAACCTCGCTGTTTCCCCTTGCAACTTCTTGGTGCAAAGACTGAAGACAGAGTGACTTTTTGCGCCGGTAGAGTGATGTCCTCCACCTCGGGGTGGCACTCGGGGCTTTTGCAAAGCCCCGATCGCCTCTCTGGTCTGAAGCCTACAGGCGCGGCTAGGTGGGCCCTGCGGTGTACTGCTCACTGCAGAAATGTTACAGTTGTTGTTTGTCCTTATCTACATAAACAACATAACTTTGTCAGAAAATTGAAAATGTGCACTTTGTCCCATCAGCTAAAATGGGCTGTCAGATAAGGCTTTTTCCCTCCATTGCATCCGATGAATGATGTAATGGTTTTGGGCTTTGGAGTTTTTTTTTTTTTGTGAGGCACTAGAGTAAATGATCAGAGTAGTAACATTTTTAACCTTATCTATCATACTGAAACATTTTTTCTGCCTCCAATAAAACATGTCAGAGTCGATTAAGGACATTTTTCAATGAGGTATAATTCACAGATTTTAGTGGCAAATCCAAGAGCGCTCAAGTATTCAAGAGGCTGTGAATACTTAATTATGGACATGTTTCCATGCTACTTTTCTCTGCTTTGCCGAATGCCCTGCACTTCGGCTCTGAGAGGCCCCTCTCGGCTGATGGCGGGGCTGGAGGAGAGGCAGGTAAGATGGCCAGGGACGTGTCACATTGTATCTGGTGACAGGGCCGTGAAAGATACGGCGGCTCAGCGTGTTTGCGGCGCTTATCTGGTACATGAGTGCACATTACTTCCCAAAGACCGGGATCACTTTGGACAGTATCATTAAATGCCACGTCATTACCTGTTATGGAGCAGTGCTTTAGCTTCAACGGCCTCTTGGGACACGTGCAACAGTCAGAAGAATGATGGGCGAAGATGGAGGCGGCATTAAATTTTCAATGGAAGCAGTATTGGCTTTGACTTTTCAGAAGCCTTATCTGTTAGATGGTGTTTGTCACTGGGCCGCGGAGCTCTGGATGTTCGTCAGTTGGAAGTTGCAGGCAGTTGAACGATGTGGACAGGTGAAGGCTCCATGGGGACTGGCCCGGCTCGCGGAGAGCTGGAGGGGGTAAATTGAAGGTTTATTTATCCCATTCGCTGTCAAGGTCAGCTTGCTAGAGAGCTGTCCTATGGATGCTTACAAATGCCAAAATCCTGGCAAATTGTCGGAAAGAGTCTCCAAATCACTGACCTTTGTACAGCTCCCATCAACAGGCCCGTGGCTCTGAGCTGGGTCCTTAGAGGGAGTTAAATGGTTGGTAAAATGAGGCTGATTCTGTTGCTGTAATGTCAGCCGAGATGCTATGTATTTTTTATTTTGGTGTTTTCAGCAACAGGGATGAAGTCAAGGAAGTGACTGCAGGAGGAGGGAGAAGGGCTGCGGAGAATGATTTTGTAGCTGGGCAGAGCAGCCTGCTTGGGCTTCTAGATTTAAGCACTTCTCGAGGTTTGAGTCTGTGGCTTTGCGGTGTCTCTGCTGATGTTTCTCGTTGGAAATCACAGCTCTTTTTGACGCTCCCTCTCCCCACCCAGGACCTGCTGTGCCACCCGGTCTCTCAGGCAGCCGTGGCCTCCTGCTGGATCTCTGGCCTGACTTGTCTGTGACAGCCCAGTTAAGAAGGCAGGATCTCACCGACCTGTGGTCTCTCTTCCTTTAATTGAGGGTGGGATTTACTTAAGTAACATTGAGGTGACAGTTAACCCAGGCTAGAGGTGACTGTAATTCAGAAACACCCTCAATTTAGACGGTTACTCATCCATTAAAAAGAATGCCCTAGGGCCTAGCCTGATGGCTGGATGAGGAGACACAGGCTCCCAGGAGAGACAAGTATGTGAATTTTACGATCAGATCTTGCAAAAGAATAAAGCGGTTCTCCACCCAAGGGTTCCAGGTAAAATACAGATTACTTAATAAAGGTAAATTTGAGTTTCAAATAAATAATATAGGATTGGAACAAATTGTTTTACAAAGGACCCGTTGTTTATCTAAAATTCAAATTGAACGGTGTGTTGTGCGTTTGTCTGCGGGAGAGAGCAGCTTCCTCTCTGCTGGCATGTCGTGGGTGTGCTTGCTGGGCGTATGTACGCATGATGCCCATCAGCATACACACATGAATTTGTATGTGGTCACCCTGGGGGGAGGCAGGAGGCACCATCTGGATAACTAACGAGGATTTTTGGAAGGGGTTGCACAGGGGTTGGCATCAAAGTGTGTGGTGGAGAAGCTGGTGGGATAGGAGTGGTGAGGGGCAAGCCTGAGCGTGGGGGTCATTCACCCCCTTGCCACTCTGAAGGCCTTCTCGGCTTGCTGTGTCAGAGCCCGGGCTGGAGAGCCCAGGCTTCCCTGGGGGTGGCCGAGGGCTCCGGTGGTGGCCCTGAGGGGCTTGCAGGAGGTGCCTGCTCAGGCTGGCATCAGCTGATTTGGGGTAAGAAATAAAAGGTTGCAGCCCACCGAGTATGCTTTACTCTGGGAACTCCTGGTCTCATATGCCACCCCTACCCCCGGGAGGGCCCCTGAACTCAGGAACAATAAAGATGTCCTCTCAGCACGTCTGGGAGCCTGATGGAGGGCAACGGGGAACAGTCTTTGGGGGTGCTGTGTTCCAGCTCTCTGTCTGGTGCTGAAGGCAGTCGCTACTACTATTTATAAGAAGGTTCGAAACTCTCCCTATTTCCAAATTCAATTAAAGAGCTGTTAATACGTCCCAGGTTTGTTGTAATGAGCCCATAACTGAAACTGACATCATTATCAATTCAAACCAAACACAAACTCTTCGTCTTCTGCTTCCTCAGGGGGCCCCCCAATTTCCCTGAGCCCCAGCCCCTCCTTGGCCAGAGATTTTTTCTTGTAAATAGAAAGGGTTCTGCAGAGCTCTCCTTCCCCACGCCACCATACTCCCTTTAGTCAAATGAGATGTAAATAATCATGGTTCTGGAACATTCTTTTCAGTGGATGCTGTCCCTTTTCAGATTTCTTTCAGGAAAGAAGCAACTGTGCAGACCCTAGTGAGTGGGGATTTTCTGTGTCCTCATCAAATCTTGGGTGTTCTGTGACCCCCCGGACATCAGTTTCTTTCTTTCTTTCTTTTTAAAGATTTATTTATTTTTGCATACAGAACTGGGATAGAGGTCAGAGGTGTGTGTGTGGGGGGGGTGGGGGGTGAGAGGATCCACCAGAGACAGAGTGGGGAGCAGAACAGGCAGACTGACAAAGTTCACTGCTGAGGGGAGCAGCGGGCGGGTCAGGAGAGGTCTGCCGCGCCCTGTGGGTCACCTCCAGGGCGGGGATCAAACTCGCTTGCAGTGCTGTGCTTTAACCCGCTGTGCCACCAGGGAGGGGTCCATCAGTTTCTTAAGATGCAGACTTTGTGGGGCTCCAACATGCACTCTCCTGGAGGGGGCATGAAGCAGGCATAGAAGCCCATCCAGGTATAGTCAGGGAACAGAGGAGCATGGGGTGGAGGTGGTGTGCGGGGGCCAGGCTGAGGGGGCCTTCGGGGGAGTCCCCTCCTTCAGCCAGGGCAAGATGTGTGCCTCTGGGCTTCCCATCTTTGTTTTTAGGGCATTGGAGGAAAGGACAGTGTGAGCACAGCCTGGGTGCAGGAGGGCCGAGCACCTCACCCCAGCCCATTCTCAGGCATCATGGTGATGGCCTCAGTATTTTCCCAGTAGGACAGGAGCCCCCTGAGAGGTCAGGTCCTTTGCCACCTGCCGAGAGAGCTAGCAACCTGCAGATCTTCAACTAGAAGATCTGCATCCTGAAGATCTTGTGTTTAAACTTCTCACAGCCAAGTAGTGGTCGCAGGTTCCTTCTGCAACAGGCATCCTGTAAACTATCAAATCCTCCCCAGTGACCGGTGTCTCCCATGTGGTAACCCCTTCCTGGCCTCCTAGGCCCTCTGCGGCTTCTGGGCAGAAGCCTCTGCCCATGTGGCATGTCCTTCTCTTCATCCTGAACCCCTCTCTCCTCGGAAGAGCCCCGGGTTTTCCCGAGTCTCGCTGGCAGCTGTCATGCACACTGGGGAGCTGTCCCTTGGTGCTCACCCAGATTGGGGTACATGCAGATTGGGTGAAGCTGTGAGTGTGAGCCTGCCTACCTGGGAGCCCATGGACTCAGTGCTGGCTGGGGTGCGCTGCAGCTGTTTTGAGGAGCCAACACACAGTCTCTTTGTAGAACCTGGTTCCTGACAGGAACTGGTGACCACACTCCGCTGGAAGCCAGCAGTGACCTCTGCAGCACCGGGAGCGAGTGCCATTTCTCATCAACCACGCAGCCCCAGGGTGTCAGGGACCCTTTGCGTGGGCCTGGAAGCCTACACAGAGGTGTTGGCTTGTTAATAATATGTTATGATGCTTTGCTATGATATTTGATGCTATGTTATGATATTAGTCCAGTAACAACTTCACTAAAAGCTGTAATAGAGAAGCACCTCTATTGCTTTGCACTGTGCGATGACCATCCCAAAGTGGTGGAGGATTCCCTCAGAGGCCCCTCGGTTCTGCCCTTCATGCCTCACAAACTCTCAGAAAGAATAACTCCAGTCCTCATGTTACAGGGCAACCCAGTGTGAACTGTCTGTGGGTCCTCACCCGCATGCTTATAGTCCAGTTGTACTATAGGTACACACAAAAGGGTCAATAATGGGTTTATTTACCAAGGGGAAAAGAAAAGGAACCAGGAAAAGAGAGAGAGATACACGTTAGCTAGAGCATCCTAGCAGCTCCTCAGACTTGGAACTCCAGTAACACACTGATAACTCATTAAGAGCCAAACCACCTGCCACTCAGTCCAGAGAGCACCCCGTGGTCCAGAGAGAGCCATGCCGTCCAGAGAGAGCCCAGCAGTCCAGAGAGAGCCCAGCGGTCCAGAGAGAGCCCAGTGGTCCAGAGAGATCCCAGCGGTCCAGAGAGAGCCATGCCGTCCAGAGAGAGCCCAGCG
>NW_004567140.1:6744633-6770181 GCF_000260355.1 Condylura cristata
GCCAGTGGTCCAGAGAGAGCCATGCCATCCAGAGAGAGCCCAGCAGTCCAGAGAGAGCCCAGCAGTCCAGAGAGAGCCATGCCGTCCAGAGAGAGCCATGCCGTCCAGAGAGCCATGTGGTCTAGAGAGAGAGCACATTTAAAATAGCTCCCTGTATATCCCCAAAAGTCCCAGAATGCTGCTTAGCTCCGCCCTTGGGTCCTTGGAATACTCCGTGGTGCTGCTGGGAGTTGTAGTTTCCAATCACTGCAGTAGGGGTGGAGTCCACAGAACTCTGCAGAGTTCCTTTAGGACATCCTTCCCTAACACTAGCATTGGGTCCAGTTGGCAAAGGCCAATTGTGCTCCCCCTCTCTCATCAGGGAGTTCTTTGCCGACTGAAGCTTTACTACAAGCAGGCATTCTCTCAGCCTCTGAAGACAGGGGAGGAAACAGAAAGAGCTGGGGGAGTAGACGAAATGAGAGTGAGCACACAGTTTCAAAGAGTTGGGAATATGCTGGTGAACATAGACAGCTTTATGTAGGTCTTTGAGATCTGCAGGTCCAAGGGGAGCCAGCAAAGAGAAGTCCCAGGAAAAGAGCATTCCTAGCACCAAAGAAAGTCATGTGCAAAGGTCCTGGTGGCGAGGAGTTAGTGCTGGGAAAGCTTGGTGTTTGGAAAGGAGTCAGGCAAGCAGAGCTGGGCTCCTGCCCCTGGACGTATTTTAATTCTCAGTCCAGTCTCTTGCCTTGGCAAAGGGTGCACTCTGCAACTTTGTGCACTCTTTCCTTTCTGGGAAGGTCTTCCCGTCTCTTCTCTCTGAAATGTTACTTATCTGAATGCTCCGCCCCGCTGGTAGGACCATTGTTCCCCTCCTCTGGCCCCACTGGGTACAGCCCCCTTTTGCAGCACCTCCTGGCTTTGCTGCTTGGCTCCCAGGACACAGTGGGGCTGGGTTCATCTTGGTAATCCCACAGCACCTTCCCAAGCGTCTCCATCCAAACCATCACGTTAGCCTCATAGGCTAGAGCTCCGTGTCCTGTTTCCCTTCCAGCCCTTTGGCAGAACAGGGACACTGAGGCCACAGCACTAATTATTTTTAGCATTGGGTGAGCTTCTGGGTCAGTGATGACTCTGACATGCAAGCAGAGGAGAGGCTGGAGGCAGTATTCCAGATGGTGGGCACCGCTCCTTGGCATCCCGGAGGATTGTCCGGCAGAGCTGTGGAAATGGAGCCTTCACTGGAGCAGCCAAGGTGAGGTGCATCTTTCTCCATGAAAAATCATGAATCCTTCAGCAGGAGTTGCTGATGGAGGCAGCTCCTTGCAGGAGAATCCCATGTATCCCGTGGATGGGTGCCCCACCCCGAGCAGGTGCTTGGCCCTGCAGGGTGGAGCTTCTGTTTGGAAGCTGGCCCGCTGGTCTGGGTCGGCGTGAAGTCTGGATGCATCTCACTGAGGGTCATGGTGTGTTATTTCCCAAGATCCACTCCCAAGACTGGGTGTGCTGGGGTTTCCCATGTGACTGCCCCAAACTTGTGCCCTCACAGTGGACAAGGTCAGTGGCAGCCATGGAGAGGGGCTCACAGGTTTATCAAGGGGCATTGATTCGCCAGAGCCACTTGAGCCCTGGGCCTGCTGTGATGACTGGGTCATGAGGAGAACTGGGAGGAAGCCTAGCCACCCCACTGAAGTCGGAGCACAGGCACCCTGTGGTCACCGGCTCTGCTCGGGTTCAGGCCTGCCTTCTTCTCACCCTACCCTACCGTGTCCTCTGCATAGAATCAGACTCTCCCTCCATCCTTTCCTCAAAGAGGCCCTCGAGCCAGTCTCCTGCCTGCTGGGTGGCCTCCTGCTGGTCTTGTTCTTTGTGGCAGGTGTAGTTACCAAGTGACCAGCCACCAGCCACACGTTCTGGAGAGAGAGCATCTGACATGGCTCCCTTATGTCTCCCCAAAAGTCCCAGAATTCCTGCTAGCTCCGCCCTTGGGTCCTCGCAGGTCTCTCCCTGGTACTGCTGGGAGTTGTAGTTTCCAATCACTGGAGTAGGGGGTGGAGTCCACAAGACTCTGCAGAGTTCCTTCAGGGCATCCTTTCCCCCTCACAGTTATAGCAAATGATGGGGCATTTACATGATGGTTGCAGTAATACCCTTAACTCATCCTGGCTCCAGCAGCCCAGGCCGGGGCAGGGAGGGGACATTTCTCAGCTCCAGGTGCAGGTACCCTGCATCCGCTTGATGCTTGACCCCCAGAGCCCAGGGCCAGTGCACATCAGCTAGGGCTGAGCCCAGAGTCTAATGCAAAGCCTGGCACTGAGTCGCTGCTGGAAGGACATAGGCTTCTGTGGCTTTTGAGAAGTTTTTCTCTACTTGTAGCTAACTTTCCTAATGGAGGTGACGCTGTGACCTTGACCTTGAAGCGGCATCGTGTTCAGGGCTTCCTGTCTGTGCCCCTCCAAGCTGCAAAGAGTCTAAGGGATATTTACAGTTGTTTTTTAAACAGCAGTGGATATGAATAAAAGAGCAATATCTCACATCATTAGTCCATAAATATGTAGTTTAGTTTTATTTGACAAATAAAATAACCTGAGATTGAACTGCCTCCTTGAGAGACACAGACATACATGCACCTGTCTCCTCGCCTGGCCCCTTACCCTCCCTCACGTCTGCAGCCCACAGGGACACATTCTTTCCCCAAGTGTGTCCTGCTTCCTTTCTAGCATTCCCCGGGGAGACTCCAGCAAGCAGGTTGCCCTCCCCTGCCCTCTTGAGAGAAGTCAGCCCAATGTCCAGACTTCCACCAGCTGAGCTAGTGGGGCAGGGAAACTTGTTTTCATGCTATAAAAAGCTGGAAGCTGTGATGGGCTGGAAGTTGGCGCTTCTGGTCATGGAGAGCTGGGCTTCCTCCCCGGCTGGAACAGAACAGAATGAACTCTGCACCCCCACCCCAACTTGGGGTTCAGCCCATCCCAACAAGGGTCCTGTCCGGGACAAGGAAATTGGGGGTAGGTTTCCCTGGGGATTCAGGACTTTGGATCAGAGGGTGGGGCTGCCTGTCTCTGTCTCTGGGTTTAGCCCCAGAAGCAGATTGAAGTGTCACAGCGGAACGAGGGGCTTGCGGGGGTCGGGGGGCCTGCTTTGCGGCTGTGGTGGGGTGGGGGGCAGTCCTGCCCTCCCACCACTGCATCTGCACGTGGCAAGTCTCTAAAGAGGAGACTTGAACTTTATCTAACTTGAATACTGCTCAGCCAGAGCAAAACATGTTCTGATCTGAACTTTAACAGTTGTTGGTAATTTTTAAAGCAGAAATATTAAAGACAGCTTATCCTGTCAACACACAATATCGCCTAGACTCAGTATATTAAGTCTGAACTTTATCTCCGAATGTCAGTTCTTTTGCAAAAAGGACTTTGACTTTCAAATTAATGTTCACCTTGTAGGCTCAGAGGCTGAGGCTCCACCAGGGAGACGAGGGGTGAGAGTGAAGTGGGAGGGTCTTCCTGGACCCAGCTGTCTAATGCTCCCCTGCCCGTTCAAGGGGCTGTTGGCTGAGCGCTGGGCTTGACTTTCCTGGCTCTCCACACAGGTGCAGCTGCTTCGCCTTGTATTCTTGTGGAGGCTGTGGACAAGTCATAGACAGATTTTTAGATGGGTGCTCACGAGTACCCACAAACAGCCTGCGATCCATGCATCAGTCCTAGTTTACCGTTAATACGACTTTTTCTCGTTGCACCTCTTGGAGACTCGCCCGTCCGTGGCCACCATGTTTTATTCAACTAACCTGCGTAATATTTTCAAGAAGTCGGTCATGTCATGGAACTCAAAGCTCTTATCTATTTTGTGCTCTCTGGAAATGGTCTTTGAGGGGCCTCGGTGCTCCAAGCTGATAGAGGAGACGCTTCCCTGAGAATTTAGTCTTCTTAGCGATCCAGAAGCAAAGCGGGGAATTTAAAAAACAAATGATAAAAAAATAGAAAGGAGAAAGGAACGTGGCAGAATGCACCCTGCCTGGCTTTTCACTTAGGACAGCCTGGGTGTGTCAGATGCGGGGGAACTGTCAAACATCCAGCCTGGGGTGGGGGGAGCTTGGGTGGGGGCGGGGGTGGAGTGCATTAACAACAGAACGATTCTGACAGGGGGAATGGTGTGCGGGATCCGGGCAGGATGGCTTTTCTATTGCTATCTCCCAGGAAATCTTGTCCTTTGGGTGTCCTTAGGAGTTTCACCTTTTTAAGTGATGGTCATTTTCTCAGTGCCAAGATGCTGTTTTTGTGCTGGAGTGCTTGTCAGAAATTGTGACATAAGACAGAACCTTATTCTACTTGCCGTGAACAAAAAGGAATGTGTCTTGTTAGCGGCACAGGCAGTTTGGATACACAGCCCAGCTCGGCAGCTTTCATTGCTTTTGCACAGGAGAGGAAAATGCCACCCAGTTCCACACTGCTTGGTCTGGGAAGAGACGGGCAGGGTGGGACCCCAGAACCAGGGCCCTCTGGTGGTCCGCTCCTGCCCCCAGACGTCTGCCCATCGTTGGGGTATGCTCTGACCCCTGGGGTGAAATAGCCCGAAGCACTGGGCCAGCGACCTGGGTCCAGCCAAGAACCTCCCCAGGTACAGCTGCATCCCTGGTCGGCCATTCAGTGAAGCCATTTTCAAGGCCAAGTCTACCCCAGGGGCTCTTTCTTCTTGGCCCACTCTGGCCCCGCACACACCAAGCATTCAGAGCAGAGGCTACCGTTGTGGGCCACACCAGTCAGCTGAGCTAAGACGTGCTAGCGTTCATCCTTGACTGTAGACACAACAGGGACTTCTATCCTCCAGAGCTGCCGCTGGGCTCAGCTACAGAATCATAGGTTGGTCTGTCATGAAAACAGCTAAATAGAAGTGCCAGGAGGAGTGTTTTCAAAGGCAGGTGCTGGCAATCAGTCAGAGGGCAGCAGTAGGTTTACAGTGGTCAAGAAAAAGCCAAGACTAGCAAGCTCACTGTAGATCTGAAGCATCCAGCCAAGGCGACAGGGGAGGGCCAACGCAGGGAAGAACACAGGGGACTATGGTGATGGGTCACGGATATTATGGTTGGGGACCACAATGTTGTAAGAAAAAAATAATAAAAGAAAAATACCATGAATAAATAAATCAATAAAGGTAAGATAAAATAGAGAGCCTTCCTGCCAGGATTTGTTATATGAAAGGTGCATGGTAGGAAAGCTTCCTCTGTGCACCCTGGACAGAGAGCTCTGTGCTGTGCAGGGAGCAAAGGCTTGGGGGTGGGAGTGACTAAGGTTCCAGCCTAGTTGTGAGCAGAAGCACCTTAGGCTAATGCACAGGTCTAACATCTGCAGAGTCCAGGAGCACCAGCTTCCCAGGGGAAGGGGATGTGGTCACCTCTGAGGGACGTATTTAAAAGCTTTATAGAACATCCTGAAACCTCTTTCAGGAACAAAAGATTTATTATTTATTTTTTATTTATTGATTTTTCTTGCACTGCTCATTGTTGGACAGTATTTGATTTCTCAGGTGTGAGAAATCAGGTGTGGTTCTATAGTTCTCCCTTTTGTTTTTTTTCCTGACCCTTTGTCTGGTGTCCCTATATTCACCTGTAAGTGAAACCACTTGATATTTATCTTTCTCCTGCTGACTTATATTACTTATCATGATCCCTTCCAGCTCCATCCATGTGGCTGCAAATGGCATGTTTATCTTTTTGATGGCTGAGTAGTATTCCATCACAGATATAGACCACGTCTTCTTCATCCACTCATCTGTTTTGGATCATTTGGATTGTTTCCATATCTTGGCTACTGTAAACAGTGCTTTAGTAATTCCTTTAGCATTAGTGTTTTTGTGTTCTTTGGGTAGATTCCTAGGACTGGAATCACTGGATCATTTGGTAATTCCATTTTTATTGTTCCACCCAGCTTGCCACAGTGCCTGGGCCAGTTTACACTGCCAGTTGAGTAAGAGGGATGAAAAGAAGTTTTAAACGAGGGAAAAGAGCCTCGGCTATTTCCAGCTCTTGGCTTCATTCTCCTTCTGGCAATGGTGAGCAGTCCTGGGACTCACCTCCCGGAAAGGGGGGGAAACAACACTGAACATGGGTATAAAGAGCAAACTGGGTGATGAGTCTTTGATGGTGCTTAAAGGTTAAACTCTGTTCATCTGAGGAGAATCGTTCACATGTGGATCTCGATGGCCCTGGTCCAGTTGAGTTTCACCATCTTCTCTGGAATTAGCTACTGCGTGGCAGTCAGACAGGCGTCCTTTAGGAAGAGACCAAAAGCAACTATGGAGCTTTGGCCTTTGCTGCCTTTGCTCCAGGTCCACACGTGCACCCAACTGGCTGGCTTCCGGGACCTGCAGGCCTTCCAGAAGGGCCACATTGCCGGTGCTGCTCACCATACTGGCTGCTCCTAGAGAAACAGGCCATGTCTCCAGCCTGTAGCTGAGGACTTGGCAATACAGGCAGATTACTGGTGCTGATGGGTATTCTAATTCACATATCTTTAGAGATTTGTTTTTATTCATGCATACAAGAAATGGGGTGTAAGCCAGAGGGGTGTGTGTGGGGGCGTGAGAGGATTCCCTAGAGATGGAGTGGGGAGCAACAGGCAGATGGACTGTAATCCACTGCTGAGGGGAAGCAGCAGGGAGACAGGACAGGTCTGCTGCGCCCTGTGGGTCACTCCCTGGCCAGAATCGAACTCATGCTGCAGTGGCTGGTGATAGCTTGATGGTGCTGAGACTTTAACCCCTGCACCACTAGTGAGGCCCTATCTGATTCACATTTAATTGACCAGCCTCTCCTCCTCCGCAATAAGTCAGTGAAGGTATGAAAGCAATGTTCTCATAGTCATTTTTTTTTAAAAATATTTATTTATTTATGGATACAGAACTGGTTACAGGCCAGAGGTGCAGGGACGGTGAGAGGATGCACCACACACAGAGCGGGGAGAAGAACAGACAGATAGATGAAGTACATTGCTGAAGGGAGCAGCGGGCGGGTCGGGAGGAGTCTGCTGCGCCATGTGGTCACTTCTGGGGCGGGTGGGGATCGAACTCATGCTGCAGTGGCTTTAGGTTCTCAGTGCTGCGCTTTAGGCTGCTGCACCACCAGGGAGGGCCCGGAAATTCTGTTTGATGACCGAATTCCAGCATTAAAGCTCCAGCCTTCCATGATGGGTCAACGGAGGCTGGGGACCTGGGTGTACCAGGTAGTTTCCACAGGAAGTCGCCCCAGGAAAAATGACACAAAGTCGAGGCTGACTTAGGATGGGTGTGCAGTCACGGTCTAGTATGTCTTTTCCCTGGGCTCATTTAGTTCAGTTGGTGCATACCTGTTTGGCTGTAGGATCGTTTGCCTCCCATAGAAAACCCAGACTCGGGCCCTCCCTGGTGGCGCAGCGGGTTAAAGCACTACATGGGAGGCTTGAGCCACTTCCGCATGAGTTTGATCCCCGCCTGCCCTGGAGGAGACCTCTCCTGACCTGCCCGCTGCTCCCCTCAGCTGTGTACTTTGTCAGTTGGCCTGTTCTGCTCTCTACTCTGTCTCTGGTGAAGCCTCTCACCGCCCCTGCGAATCTGACCTGTACCCCAGTTCTGTATGCACAAATAAATAAATCTTAAAAAAAAAAAAAAAAAAAAAACCCAGACTCAGATAATTTTGGAAGAGAGTCTCCCAGGGGAGAACCAAGAAGGGCAGGCAGGAAGAAGAGGCCAGGAGGGGAGACTGCAGCCAGGTACAGGGGTACACCTCTGCAGTGTCACTCCCCCCACCTCCCCAAAGTCCCCTCTGTGGTAGGTGCACCAGCCACACACACGACTTAGGACAGAACAGAGGAAGCTCTTCAACCCCTGGATCAGCCATGTCTCAGTAAACTGTGGCAGGTTTTGGTTGAAGAATGAAGCGATGAAAGCAAAGCAGTCTAATAGCAATAATAATAATAATAATAATAATGGTAATACTGCAGCTACTACTGATACCAGCATCACCAATAGAATGCTCTGTGCCACCAGGGATCCCCGGAGAACATCTGCTGACTCAATCAACACGGCGCTGTTTCGATCTTGTCCTGTTTTTCCAGAGACAGATAAAAAGAAAATAAAACCACCAACTGCCTATCCCCTGATAACACAAACACAACTGTAAATAAACATATCAACGTCTGCCTACAATTCATGTTTATGCCGAGTCCATACTCCTGGCAATTCTTTCGTTACCAAGTAAATGTCCTTTTGAGCCGGAGAAACGATGCTGTTAATTCAGTCTTGGGGTTTGGGGTAAAGTTGGACTGTCTGTGAATACAGAGGTGAAGCTAATTAAGTGGTGCTCGTTGGGGATTTTGAAAAGAAGAGGCTTCTTACGGGATGGTAATTATATCTTCATTGACCCTGGCGCCGTCCCCACCCCGTCGCATCCTCCCTGGCGGGTGACATCTCCTGTCGGGAGGAGCCGCGTCACCTTGCCTCGGCCCCCTCTCCACGCCGCGTTTTCTAATCAGTTCACATGATTGAGCTTCTACCGAGTGATGCTTTACTTAATTCCTTTCCGCCTGTAGGGTGTGAGACTTGTAGGGCCTCTCGTCAAAACTTTGGAGGGCTCTGTCAGTTTGAAAAGAACATGACCTTTAAATTGTATCAGTATGTTTGCTGGTGCATAAGGGAAAGGAAAAGGTTCGTGGTGATGGAAAACCTCTCCGAGACCAAGGAGTAATTCAGAGGGAACGGCCCAGGAAGTTCATTTGTTTATACATAATTTGCTGAGGGAGTGGGAATGGGCACCTGACGTTGGAAGGGGTCACCCCTGGCGCCACTGCTAGTCTGTCTTGGGGGATTTCTTGTCTCGTTGTTGCCCAACTCTGGCCAGGACAGGTAAACCAGCTGCTGGTACTGCAATTGAGGGACAGATTTTTAGGAAAGAATTTTCTATGCAACTGTCAGCCAGGAGTTGAATTATTAACTCTTCCAGAGGGATTCGCCAGCGCGTCCTGATGCTGTGTGTTCCAGGCTGTAAGAGGAGGGGAGTTTATTTAAAAACTGCTCTTCAGAGATGAAGGAATTTATTCTGATTTAAATGGAAAGTTTCATTGGGATGGGGAGAAATCAGGACACATGGGTTTTACACACACGTGTGCATATACTTTGTATCCTGCCTATAGATTGGATTGTGTTGACTGGTGCCATTTTCTATTTGTTGCATGAGTTGCATGAGTTTGAATTTACATTTAGTCTTTCTTTCCCCACCACCCTTTGTCTCAGGGCTCATTACCATGCGCCTCTTTTTTCCAGTTAAAATATTTTGATTTATATTGCACAAGAAAATTGAGGTTAAGATAATGGACATTTCATGGTTTAAGAAGGTGACCAAAAATAACAGTTTGACCATGGGGGCAGCCATCTATTTATTATTATTCATTTTTTATTTGTAACTGATTATCTTTCCCAATCAAGCAAGCAGCCCACATCTGCTGGGAAGGCGCAAGCGATGGCCAGTCCAGAGTGGGGTGTGTGGGGTGGGGTGGGGGGGTGGGGGCCCCCAAAGGGAGTGTGCGGGTAGAGTGGGGACCCCGAGGGCGGTGTGCGTGAGTGGAGTGGGACCCCGGATTGGGGTGTGTGGGTTGGAGTTAGGGCTTGGAGGGGGGTGTGTGCGGGTGGAGTGGGGGTGAGGGGGGGCGTGGGTGGAGCAACATGCATGGTGGTCTCCGTGGAAATATGTTGTGACGGACACTGTATTTGCTTTTTGTAGCAGGCCAGGGAGGTGACTGAACAGGTCCCCAACTCCAGGTGCCGTTTATCTTTGTGCTGTGAAGCAGGAGCGTTTGTCAGTTTAGGTGAAGTCCCTTCGCCGACCGCCAGCCACGGTGCTGGGAAGTATTGACTGAGTTCGGGTTCCTAATGCAAAATGCAAAATGGGAATTGAAACGTACTTGATGGAATTAAAACATTAGTATTGGCTTTCAGTTCTTGGTTCTCTGGTTCCTGTAATAAATGCAGGGCATCTTAAAAATAAAAGGAAGAAACCAACAGAAAACAGCCAGGCGCCTTTGCAAGACATAGGCGGCACAAAAGCGCTCTGCAAGGCTTGCGGATTGATTTTCTCCAGTGTGGACTCCGGCAACTGTTTCATCTCCAACTTTGACATATACTTTTCATTTATTTTAAGTACTGTGCTTTTTATTTCTACTACGGGTATATGAAGATCCTGTGACATGTTAGATAAATGAAATCATCCTGATGAACACATTAAGCCACACAGAGGGAATGTTAAAAAGAAAAGAAAAAAAAATCTCACCGTCCACACTTACTCTCCCATCATGATATGTAAGCATGCATTGGGGGTTGTC
This sequence comes from Condylura cristata, assembly GCF_000260355.1. Taxonomy (NCBI): domain Eukaryota; kingdom Metazoa; phylum Chordata; class Mammalia; order Eulipotyphla; family Talpidae; genus Condylura; species Condylura cristata. Next base: position 6,754,953 of record NW_004567140.1, read on the forward strand.
GGAAAAGTCATGATGTATTTTTTTTCCGTTTTCAAGCAAAAATGTGCCATGACTTTCCCGACAACCCAATGCACACATGGGCCTATGCACAGTGTAAGGGCATAGAAAGGAAATCCATGGTTCTGTTGGAGGAGTGAGTGGTTACCAGTGTGGATCCGTGTGTGGCCCCTTGACATTCTGTCCTTTGTCAAATTAGGTGAAGTATTTGCCCAAGTGGGCAAACCAAGTGTGTTTCTGACTTTGCTTCTCTCCCGAAGAAGGCACAGGGCTGTGTTTATTCCTAGCTCTTGGGACTCCTGAGTTAACTACATGAGCCAGCCTGCAATGCCCCAGGCAATCCAGGTCTACCGATTTAATTCCATCTCCCAGGCTTGGGGAAATCCCCATTTCTGTTGCCACCCTGAAGCTGACCAAGGGTAGCAGGCTTGGACTAGGGAAGCATGGTTCCCCCAGAGGCCCCCCTGGGTTCTTAGAGCCATCCATTCGTGCTCATCCTGTTTGCAACGGTCTTCCCTGAAAGCGAAGAAAGCCATGGTAATATTTTCTAAGACTTTTCCAACACCCCTCTGCTTCAGCAGCTGGGGTTTCAGCCCAGTTCTTGTTGCTAGGCCCAATGGATCAGAGCCTCAGCCTTGAGAAGGGAAGACAATAAATGGGGGAGCACCAGGGGCTGGACATGACATTATCTGGCCCCTCTAGGGGAACCCACCACTCATCTAGTACTTCCTTGGGGCGCGGTTGTCTTGGGGCAATGGATTCTGCTATGATCTGAAGGTTTCTGGTTCCCTTTCATGCCCAAGTCTCTATGTCTTGCAGGCCACCTTTGAGGCTCTATTGGATCATGTTTTCTTTATTTTTTTTTAAGATTTATTTATTTATGCATACAGAACTGGGGTATAAGCCAGAGGTGCAAGGAGGGTGAGAGGCTTCACCAGAGACAGAGCGGGGAGCAGAACAGGCAGATCTACGAAGTACACTGCTGAGGGGAGCAGCGGGCGGGTCAGGAGAGGTCTGCTGCGCCATGTGGGTCACCTCCAGGGCAGGCGGGGATTGAACTCTTGCGGAAGTGGCTTTAGCTTCTCAGTGTTGTGCTTTAACCCGCCGTGCCACCAGGGAGGAGATCGGGATGATGTTTTCAATCAACAAGATTTGCTTGGTTTCAGGGTCTCTTCCATTGTAGACTCTGAAACCCCAAGTTTCCAGGATGTCTTGGCTACACTCCAGGGATTCTCTCCAGGACGTTGCAGGGTGAGGCAACGTGTGGCTTCATGTAACCTCAACCCTCAATTCCTCTGGGAGCTCAGGGAGATTTCCCTGAGCGGTGGGGCTGGCATATGGGCTTCAGGTGGAGAGGGAGAAGCTGGGCCTGGAGAGCAGAGAAGAGCGTCCTGGGGTCTGAACCTTAACGGAGACGTGAGCCGTCTGAGCGAGGTCGATCTGTGACTCTCCAGACACAGTTTGAGTGAATTGCTTTCAGCTTTCTTGAAATGCTAATGTTGATATTGTTTACGTCTGGCCGCATTGTTTTCCACTTTAAAATTACAGCTTTAGTACATTAAGCTAATTTCATAATACTGTATTAACTTAATATTCCATAAATCACACATGTCAGATTGCATTGTCGCAGATGCACAAAACCCAAATTTACTGCTCAAGCGCTCTGAAGGCATGCATTCATAATTTGCTCCAGCGAGCCCTGTGCCACCATGTAGGGTTAAGGAATTACAGATTCCAGTGCCAGGCACAGACCATGCGGCCGCTCTCCCTACAATTGTTCTCCATACAAATTGAAACAATATATTTCCAGCCATTTTCATAGTTGTAATTACTAGCAAAAATCGTAATACTGAGAACATATTTTAAACACCTGCACTTTGGGTGCAATTCATTTTTTTTCTTTTTTAGCTCAATGTTTCCATTTGAATAAGGTTGAGAAAACTCACTGGTGGTAGCGATCGCTCACTGGTGGTAGTGATCGCTCGCTGGGTATGATTTTGGGGTCGGGGGAGATTGTACATTTTGACTCAGAGGGGAGACGAGTCGGAGGAACTCAGCCTGTACCTGCTCCCACCATTTGCCCTCTCTTTTTCCACCCTGTCACCCGTTAGCTTTTCCAGGCAGCCCGGCCCACTGCCCAGGGTAGAGTCGTCCATGCTTAAGTCCGGCTTGCTGGTTCCAGGGAACAAAGGAAAGGAAGCGCCCCATGGGGGACATGGTGGGCTGGGACCCGTGAGGAGCCTCTGTAGGTTTTTAAGCACACACTGTCTAATCGGGCTCTGACAAGTCCATTGTAAATCAAAGGTCTGGTAAGTGGGGATGCCAGAAATGTTTGATCTCCTTCCAAGCCTTGAAACAACTTGCTTATTTTTTCTGCAGTTTGGCTCCTCACTAAAATAAAACATTGCGAGATGAATGTTCTGACGGGTCATTGCGTGTCAAGCTGTCAGTCTGTAATGGTTACATATTTCAGCTGGATTGAGGTGGTGCTGGTTGGGGGAGGTCTGGGAGAAAGAGAGAGGCAGAGAGATAGGGTAAGGAAGGAGACAAAGAGTAACAAGATTTCTGCTTTCTCCTTGTGGCTGATCTTCATTTAAACCAAACACTTGTCATGTTCAGGGGAAGTTTTATAAATTTTTAATGATATTGGGTACAACTGGTGCTTTGAAATTTGCTGTACTTTAATTTTTTCTTCGTTAGCAAAGGTTCACTAATGCATTGAAGTGCTAAGAGCGTATCCTAGGGATGCCACGATAATTGTGTTGTTAATAATATTGTGGCACTAGTAATGTTCTCCTGGTAATCAAGGCATGAGATTTTTTTTTAATATATTCAGTTATTACACTGCATCTCGTACAAATCATGTCAATTACAATTGCCAGCCTGTGACAGTTAAAATAATTGTATACGTTTTCTAGAATTTTCCATTGGCTTGGCTAATCAAGCTAAAAAAAAATCAACACATTATTTGCATTAATTTTGTTTCTAGTCTATTTCCACTCCTAAATCATTTGTCCATCTACTTCAAAAGGCAGAACAGTAAGTATTTTAATAATAAATATACAAACACACTCACACCAACCTAATTTAAGAATACTTCTATAGGTCTAGCATCATCTGGTAGGAATGTTTTGTGTGGCTGAGTTTATGGCTTTCACTGGTGTGTATGAATGCTGATACTGAGTTAGCATTGTGTACTCTTGGGATACGTGGATGCTATGTTTATATAGACAAACCTTGTAAGAACATTCACCGTAGCATTTTCTATTTCTGTATTCAGTCTGTAGTTCTGTCTAGGTCAGGGAAATTGTGTGATTTTGGTTTTTCCTCTTTGGCTTCACTGAAATAGCTCAATATTCCTCTGCACCAGGAGATGATGTATGTAATTCTTTGCAGAACAGCACTGCAAATTTGCAGCTCAAGTGCTAGTTTCCCACGTCTACGAGTTCTACCTCCTGACCAGCACCGAAGGTTTCTTTATTTGGAAATAAAATAGCTAAACATTCAAAAAGTGCAGAGCATGTGAGACCGACCGCACACGGAATCCCCTGTGGTGTCTCAGCAAATTTCCCCAAAGCCCGGTGCCTCCCTCTGCTATCCCATGTCCCTTCCTGTCACAGCAGGAACAGGGAGGGGACTTGGAGCATTTTTTGAGGGAGGGCCCCAGGGTGCAGGCGAGAATGGAGGTGATGCTGGAGATTATGGGAGCCCCTCACTGCCCGGCTGCCAGCAGCACACAGAGGTGGGGTCAGGGCCGGGGTGAAGTGTCTGCCCGGGGAGACTAGCAGACAGATCCTGTGGCGTGCGTCAGCCTGGCCTGTTTCATCTGGCAAGCGGGAGCATAGCGATTTCACAGCATCCTCCAACAAGAAGGACTGGCAGGTCTTGCAAAATAACAGTGGCAGAAGGCTCTGGGAGACGACAGGTGGACAGACGGGATTATCTGAGCCATTTTTGGGCAGCTCGGCGCTATTATTTGGAGTAATAAATAAGCTCCCCATTCCTAAAGCCCTCCCCACCTCTCACTTGCTCTCCACCTCCTTCCAGACCATGCATGTGGGGTTCACATTTTGCACGAAGGTCATGGTTGCAGGTTATGGGGGTCAGGGAAGCAAGATACCCTCCTTCCCCCATTTAATGCAATCATGTTCTCTTAAACATGGCTTGAACAAATCATCTCTCAAAACGTAGAATTTATTTCTCAACTTTGCCTGGAGGTACGGTGGAGAGAACAGATTTTTTCCCTCTCTCTGGCCCTCTGAGTCCTGACCATGCAGAATGGATGGCTTTAGAACTGTACACGGACAGGAAAATCAATGCGTCATACCAGGAGGCTTCAGGGGTTAGGTTCCCATGTCCATGTCAACAAGGCTATTGGTTTTTTTAATGCTCCAAAGTTATCACTTCCCGCCTGCAAGAGCCACCACTGTGACTTGTGTGGTCAAACCTTAACAAAAGAATTTCCCTCTGCCCACCACTCGGTGGCATGGAATTTAATTACTGTGCAGGGAGAATTTTTCCAAGTATGACAATCGAAAACAAACAGGCAGGTGTTCCCAGGGCAACTGGCTGGAGCCTTGCAAGGAAGCTGGGATCTTTCTGGGCGCTGGGACACCATGTATGAGGCATCTGGGCCCCACTCCTGAGGGTTGGCCGAGGGGCCCCGAGGCTCTGTGCTCTGCAGGCGCTCAGAGTGCAGCTTCCTCCGCACGACCATGGCCAGCCTTCTTCAGGAGGGTCGTCTTGGTGTCTGGTGGACGCGGGGGTGGAGTGGACTTCTTCCTGCTCTAACAACCGCTTCTCTACTCAGGATGCTTCCGTCTGTCAATGGCCGTACCTGCCATCAGGTCAAGACCACGTTGCTTGAAATAATACCTGTCATTAGATTTTACACTGAGTATCCGAAAATGAGGCTGTGGTTAAATCTTTGTCAATTGAATCAGTCCAACAATTGCATTTGGTTTGCTGAGCTGGGAGGAGTCCCCGGGCCCGGGCCCTGCAGCATAGACAGACCTAGAATTTTCAGATTCGCCGAGCTGCCGGCTGCCTGGGACCCAGCCCCTCCCGGCACGACACCGCCCGGCAGGCCGGTGCCCTCCTCCACTGGCCCTTTGATCTGGGCTTCGTCCTGTCGGCCCCCTCCCCCAGCTGCTTTTCCCTGGGCTGTCCTGTCCGCGGTGACACAGTGCTAACGCCACAGCGCTGCAGGCCATGGTGGGCATTGCTCACTCGCAGCAGGCGGATGAAAAGGCAGTGCAGATGTAATTTGTTTTCAATGGCTGTTTCAAAAGAATAATTGTGGTGACATTGCGGGATCAATATTATAGATTTTTGTTTTCAAGTACACTGTATGTGTGGTGCTAAGGGGAGGCAGGAAATACAACACTGCAGCCTGAATACAATAAAAATGGATTGAGGTCTGCGGGTATTTGTCGGCTGCTAGCCATCACGGGGTTGGAACATCATTGGTGGGATTACCGAGTTTGTCCTTTGGGTTGGTATTTCATGGCGAATGCGCGCACATTTCCTGCAGTTTTCCTCTCCTGCTTCTTTTGGGACCTGTTTCCTGAATCTGTGCAAAGTAGCTGGAGAGGAGTCTCTGTGCCCCAGGCTTGCTGTGCCGGTGGGGGCTGGGCTGGCGTGTCCCTGCGCACCCGGGAGCCGGCGTCGGCATCTATGGAAGGAGCTGGATGTTTCTACATGAAAACAGCAGCTTCTGACCCAGAAGAGGCCCGGGGAGACCCCAGTGGCGGCCTTCTGTTTGCTCTTGCTCTTCCTCTGGGACTTGTAAGGACAGACTCCTCACGAGTGTTTGTGGGTCCAGGCCAGAACCGGGGGCTTCTGTGATTACCAGAGCAGCTCCCCAAGCCCCCCTTCAGAAAGCCGCAGGCCGCAGCCTCGTCCTTGGGCTGTGAGCTCTCTGGAGAAGCGCGGTGCTCAGGAAGCTTGTCTGAACATAACGACTGTCACTTTAAGATCCTGTGAACACCAGATGGGGTGATCAAGGCCTCCTGAGTTCAGGCGGGTTTCCTGACTTGGGGTAACTAGACAAAAATGTAGCTCCCATGGTGAAAATTATATGAACAAAGAATTAGTAATAAAGCTGAATAAATGTAATGAGATGTGAAAGAGAGCATGGCGCTCCTTCCCCCCTGTCTTTTGTAATTAGCCCTTGAAAGGAATGGAAATTCCTGCAAAATACCCTTTTAGTTTCTCACTGGCTTCAGCCTGTAAATGGAAATGATTTGTTTTGGGGCGAGAGAATTGTCAGGTAGAGAGCAGGCTGCAGAAGGACTCGCAGGACATGGAAAGTGGGGATGCGGCTCCATTGACTCATTTAACAGGTGGGGAAACTGAGGCACGCCATCCGCGTGCACTGCCGGGTTCCTCAGTGGGTGCAAAGGGGCTGCGTTTGAGTTCCAACCCAAAGCCCACAGATTTGACTCTTGGGTGGATATGTCTTTTTTGGGGTATCACAGTATCCTTATTTTAATTTTCTTTGTAAAAATCGAGGACAAATAAAAAATTGGGAGAGTTGGATAACTGTCCAATTCTAGATTCTTTTGAAAAATCAGGATATTTAGCAACACTGTACCCATAGGCTGCTTGCTGGCATCTGGCTGGAGCGGGGGGCCCTGGTGTCTTCTTTTGTGTGGGTGCTCATTAGCTCGCATATTAGAACGTTCAGGCCAGTAAGCATTTGAGACTGTGGCCCCAGGATAGGGCCCACCGCCGCATCTGTGGGGTGGGAGATGGAGTTGAGACATCTGTGAGCTGGACTTTCTTCAGTCCCATAGGCACAGCGTAGCATCAGTAAGTACGTCCTGATCGGCACCCTGACCTCTGACACCCTCTGTTAGCAATATAAGTGCCTGTGTGATAGAAGCTGTCTGGAGAAATGAAAACCTTTAAAGCATCTACACATTTCAAAATAGTCAGATGTTTACGTTCACACTTCCTGAAGATTTAATTCAATAAACATTTGCCTCGTTCCTCACTTTGAAGTTCAGACAAGAGGGAACGCCTTCTCTCAAGGAGCTCACAGTCTAAGAGAAATAAAGAAATGCCTTAGCTACCTACAGTGTAGATTCAGGTATAGTTTACTGAACACTTACTGTGTATGAAGCTGTCTGATGACCTTTTAAATCTCGGGACACAAAACCAACCAGCAAAACCAGACGGTGGTGAAGAAGTCTGCCTTTATGTGTTGGGGGTTTGAATCTAGTTTAAGGTAGAATTAGCATCTTAATTTAACAGATATTTATTGTTGGCTATGAGTTAGCCATTGTGCTAGGGGCTGGAACGATAATGGTGGGCAAAGCACACATTAATCAAATAATGACACAAATATATAATTCAGACTAATAACTGTTATGAAGGAAGAGTGCTAATGCCATGAGCACATAGGGCCTAATAATAATCTGATCAAGCCTAGAGAGGGCCAAGGGATTCTAGGAAGGCTGCATTTGGCCTGAAGGTTGAAGACGATAGGAGAATAGAAGGCCTTTTTCTGCAGAGACATCAGCATGTGCAAAGGCCCTGGGAAACAGACAGCATGTCACACACGAGGAACCCGAGGAAGAACAGTAGAGCTGGATCAGAGACTGCACAGAGGAAGGTGTGTGAGGAGGGGCTGTAGAATTGGAATGGGGGTACTAGGTCAACTAGGACCGAGAGGCCACAGTCAGATATTTGCTCTTTGTCCTCAGAGGAAAAGGGGGAAGAGTTTGGGCATGTGTATATGGTAACAAAAACAGATCTGTGTTTTCATAGGAGCATTTATCCTCATGGAAGACAGAAGAAACAGGGTTATGTATAGAATGTTCATTGGGGGAATGCTCTTAGGAACAACATCTGAGAAGGGAGAGTCAGTCTGAGCAGAGGAAACGATAGTTAAGACATCATGACATGGGCTTCAGCAAACCCCATGGAATATTCTGGAGCCAGAATGGCTCTGCAGAAATGTCCTGCATTGAGGCAAGAGATTTGGGCCGCCACCACTACTCTAATCTCAATAAGCTGTCTTAGATATGAGGGCTTCTCTGGGGGAGGTGCTACCTTGGATAAAGCTGAAGGATCGACAGTCCTTCAGCTGAGAACAGTTTCTAAAGAGGATCGCAGCAGGAGATGTCAGCTGCCTCCTAGGAGCCAGGAAGACGACCACAGAGACGATTACATTCCACCCCTTGAAAACACAGATTACTTATTTCTGTGTTTTTTTTTTTTAAGGTATTTATTTATGCACACAAGAACTGGTGTACAGGCCAGGGGTGCTGGGAGTGAGAAGATTCAGCAGGTGGGGAACAGAACAGGCAGATTGACTGAAATACACTGCTGAGGGGAGCAGTGGGCGGGCCAGGAGAGGTCTGTCAAGCCATGTGGATCAGCTTCCTGGCCGGGGATCAAACTTGTGCTGCAGTGACTGTGGAGAGCTCCACCGTGCTGTGCTTTAACCCCTTGTGCCAGGGAAGGCCCAACGGTTACTTGTTTCTTATCATACATGTTTGTGAACAATTCATCTGAGACCCTAGTATTTTCTTGTCCAGGCAAGACCGCTAAGAGGAGAGTTAGTGGGACTAACTACAATCTCTGTCACAGAGACTGATCTTTGACCACCATCACCTCCATCCTTACACGGCTGTTCTCATCTGTGGATAGCACTTCCACTGATCAGAGTGGCCCACCTGGTGTGATGATGAGACATTGTTCTCTAAAGGAAACGGTGCTCTGTTGAACAGGCCCTTCAATAATGGTCGCTGCAGTCACTCATTCGCTTTAAAGATGGGGCTCTGATGACAAGAGCCCTGTCCCCTTTTACTTTCTTGATAGACTGTTAACATGGAAACCCTAAATAAACAGATCACAACTGTAGCGAAAGACTCAATTTGACTCTTGCCAAGTGCCATGGTAGAAGCGGTGCTGGTCTGGGAGTCAGGACCTTCAGATTCACCGTCCAGAGTCACCAGATTCCCTAAGGGTAGCAAACAGATTCCTGCCCTGGATAAATCACTGGGGAAGGGAAGGGAGGCCACCCTACTTCTACTTTTGCTTTCTGACCCCATGGACTGTACCTACCAAAGACACAGAATCATACAACTTTCATTGCTTTTGTGTACTGAGTCCTGAGGAGGATATCCTGTTCTTTTAGGTTAGCATCTCAGTTGACGGCGGACTGAGACTTTGAAGGGCTAGTCAATTATCCTATCGAGCTAGTAACTTTCTCTGTGTTGTGGTATCTGACGGAACCAGTGGATCTCAGGGTCAAATTCCCACTGTCACACCTTCTGTGGTATAAAAGGATCCATGTGTAATTTGCTTTTGGTGTAAAGCCTTAGATAGCAGTGCTGACTAAAGCCCCGTTGTCAGGAAAAAATATTGTCATATCAAAAATATGGGTCTTGGGCCCTCCCTGATGGTACAGCGGGTTAGGACACAGCACTGCAAGCTAGCCACAGCCACTTCAAAGCGAGATGGATCCGCAGCCCGGCGGTGAACCATATGGCTCAGCAGACCTCTCCTGACCCATCCGCTGCTCCCCTCAGCAGTGTACTTCATCGATCTGCCTATTCTGCTCCCTACTTTGTCTCTGGTGAATCCTCTCACCACCCCTGCATCTCTGGCTTGTACAACCCAGTTCTATATGCATAAATAAATAAATCTTTAAAAAATATGCATCAATCCCAGTTACATTGAATCACTACCTTTTTTAGATGAAAGGGATTCAAAGAAACAAGTTGCCACTTAGAGAATGATAGCCTTCTTGGGGTGTGATGCTATATCAGAAACTCAGTGCTGGTGTCTGGTCTGGCAAGATGGGCATTTAGCAGTGATAGTAGATAGATGATCCTTAGGGAATAGGACCCCATGATGCTGGTCCCATGCCTAATCACCATGCTACCTTGTCTCTGCTCCACTGACATCAACTTGCTGAGTCATTCATCCTACTTGATCAGTGCTTCTTTCATGCTTTCTCGGGGACATTGGCATACAATACAAAGAACATCTTTTTTTTTTTTTTTAATAATATACTAGTTTATTTTTACATCATTTTGCACCTTTTTCCATCTCAGCTGTAATCCCCGTGGACTTCCCATCATCAAATCACCTATGTGCCATCACCATAGTCCAGTGCACTCCCGCCCCTCCCCCACCCCTGCCATTTTTGATCCCATTCTCCACTCCACCCCTGTAAAATGTCTCTGGTATATAGTTGTTCATTATTATTATTATTTTCTCCCCTGGCCCTTTATGCTCCTACTATGAGTGAAACCATGTGGTATTTTCCCTTTCTTTTCTGGCTTATTTCACTAAGCATGATCCCTTCTAGCTCCATCCATGTTGCTGCAAAAGGCATGAGTTTATCTTTTCTGGTTGTTGAGTAATATTCCATTGTGTATATGTACCACATCTTTTTAATCCAATCATCTACTTTTGGGCATTTGGGTTGATTCCACGACTTTCTTATTATAAATAAAGCAGCAATAAACATGAGGGTGCAGGTATCTTCTGAATTGGTGTTTTTGTGCCTTTTGGGTAGATACCTAAGAGTGGGATTGCTGGGTCCTAGGGAAGCTCCATGTTTAGCAGTTTGAGGAACCTCCAAACAGTTTTCCATAGGGGTTGTACTAGTTTACATTCCCAACAGCAGTGCAGGAGAGTTCCTTTTTCTCCAAATCCTCGCCAACATTTGTTGTTGCTAGTTGTTTCAAGATGTGCCATTCTCACTGGGGTGAGGTGGTATCTCATTGTGGTTTTAATTAACATCTCCCTTATTACAAGTGATTTGAGCATTTTTTCCCATGCCTGTTGGCCATCTGCATTTCCTCTTTGGGGAAGTGTCTTTGTAGCTCTTCTGTCCATTTTTGGATGGGGTTGTTTATATTTGTTGCATTTCATCAGTTCTTTGTATATCTTTGTGATCAATCCTTTATAGCTAGTTTTGTGTGAGAAAATTTTTTCCCAGTCAGTGAGATGTCTGTTTGCTTTTTGTAGTCTCTTTTGCTGAACATCGTTTTTATGCCTTTCCCCCCCAGACCACTTCTAAGGTTTGTTGACCAACCAGCCAAGCCATTTGCCACTGCCCATGATTCTATATCCTTATATAAAGCCATTCCTTTCCTGCACAGAGTCAACTACCAGGTTAACCACCTGAAGCTGAGGGTATTGGGGAGGGTATTTTTCCTCTCTGCTGTCTTTCAAAGGCAACACAATGTGTGACTGTAGCAGGGGTCTGAAGCTTAGATTCATGTACCCAGCTGACAACAAGCTCAGCCTTTCCTCTCTGTCACCAGCTACTCATTTAAGTACCTGAAGTTCCATATGTGTGTGGGAGGAAGAGGTTCTGGTACACAGCATTGCATGACTGGTTCTGGGCTACCAAGTCATACACACTACTGTGTCCTCTGGCCTGACTTATGCCAATCCTGGATGAAATTTTTCCACTTTACTGGATTGCTTCTGGATCTATCTGACCTATTAAGTAATCCAGTTCATGATGGATAGTTCTGACTATGCTGTAATATGACATTTCACAGATGGATAGGCGTATACCAGGTGCTGTTGCTGTATCATTCTTTACTGCACAAACTCTTCTAGTTTCTTCCACCTCAGTTACCTATAATAACACCATGTCTGTGAGGTCATGAATTCTGGACCGGCTAGAGCTCTGTCCTGGATCCAGGGAGGCTCTGAAGTTAGAAGACAATTTTATCATTCAGTAAATAGACTGGAGTAATATTCTGAATTTTGGAATAACTGCCTCAGGAACCTAAACCTACAAAGTGCTTTCTGTTTATTTGTGAGAAATGTGAGATGCAATAATTCATCCTTTCATATGAATGAAATGTCCTGGTGTGTCCTTGACCACTAGACCCCCAAGAACACTATCGATTTGGTGGTCTCTGAATTTTGTTAGGGTTGATTTCCTGCCTTGTAGAATGTATGCCTCTTATAGGTGGTCCACTGTACTCCTCCAGGATCTGTCTGATTTGGGGAGAATCAGACCAGTGAGTTAAAAGATGATAAGAGCCACCTTTCTTTCATCACATACATATTTAGTCTCCTCGCTGGGGGCAGGAGCAGTGTTAGAGAATTGGTCTTCTTCACTGTGATAGTTCCTTCCCAAAGGTAAAGAACCAAGGAACCAATTTAGAGACCTACTAACTTCAGTCATGTCCACGTCAACAAAACATCATGGAAACTTGGACAGTGTCACAAGGAGACCTACTTGGAGCTGAATCTGAGCCAATGTTTTATTTTATTTTCCTTGGTCTCTGCTTTTACACTCTCAGGTCAGTGTACTGGGAAACACAGAGATGAGTAGAGGGAGAAGTTGGAGATGTCGAATCGGGGGGTGTTGAATGTGATGTGGGTGCCCGGCTGAGAAACATGACAGGAGGTGTGATGAGGTTCCACACTGTGTGGGCCATAGGATGGCATGGAATAGTAAGACATTAAGTTAGAGGAAGTCACCAGGTAGGTAAATTCTTCCCTTATAGCTCAAAGCATTTGAATACCTGCCATGGGTCTCAAGTGGGCAGATGGAGGCCTCTAGGATTGGAGCTGGGGCGAAGGTGAACATAACAGCCAGATGTGGCCTGCCAACTGGCTGATCTTTCCAGTCTTCTCTTCCTTAAGCTCTGACATTGAGGATACGTTACCTTCTCCTGACAAGCAATATTGGGCCAGCTTCCTGCAAGCCAGCAAGCTTCACGCTCAGAATGATGTTCAGCCTCGTCTCCTCGTGGGTGTGATGTCCCCACTCTCTGGGTCTTAACGACACACGTGCTTCGTGAGCTGTGAACAGGGGAGTCACCCCACTGTCTCCAGTCTCCACAGAGGAAGGAGGTGACCTGATTTCACCTGCTGGTTCTGAAAGTCTTAATGAATGTGTAGTAGGAAAAAAAACAAAACTTCTTAGGATTTAAATTGACTAACTATTGAACTGCCTTGAACCATAATGACCCTTCTGAAGCTTGGTCATTTTCTCCCTTGGTATCTGCAGAGACTCTACTCAGCTGAGGGTGAGGACACAACTTCACTGAAACCTTTTTGTTTCATAAAGTCAAAGGAGAATCACCTTGGGACTCCATGCTATTTATCTTGGGTGAGAATTGCCGAAACCACGTTTTATTTTTTATTGCTGCTATAACAAATTATCACAAGCTTAGTGACTTAAACAATATGTTTATTTTCTTGCAGTCTCATTGGTTAGAAGTTCAACCTGTCTCTTACTGGGCTGAAATTGAGATGTTCTGTTTGGAACTTGAAGAAGACATTCATTTCTGTGCATTTTTCCAGCTTCCACAGGCCACTCTTCTGCCTTCAGCTCATGGCCTTCACCTCCCAAGCTGGCAACGTTGCATCCATCTGACACTCTTCTTGTCTTCACTTCTTTCTTTTTGACCAAAACCAGGAAAGGGTTTCTCTCTCTCTCTCTTTTTTTAAGATTTATTTACTTATGCATGCAGAAATGGGCTACAGGCCACAGGTGCAGGGGTGGCGAGAGGATTCGCCAGAGACAGAGTGGGGAGCAGAACAGGCAGATCGACGAAGTACACTGCTGAGGGGAGCAGCGGGCGGGTCAGGAGAGGTCTGCTGCGCCCTGTGGGTCACCTCCGGGGCCCGGGTTTGAAATTGCACTGAAGTGGCTGCAGTTAGATTGCAGTGCTGTGTCCTAACTTGCTGCACCACCAGGGAGGGAACCTCTCTCTTTCATTTAAGAATTTAAGCAGTTGGGCCCACCTAGCTCACCAGAATCATGTCCCATCTCCGGAATCTGTACCCTTAACCACAGCTGCAAAGTCCCTTTTGCCATGTAAGGGAACATATTCCAGGTTCCAGGCCAAGGGTGCAGACATTTTTGGGGGCCATTATTCTGTCTGCCACAGACCATAACATTTGAAAGACTCAGGAATCAGATCTTAATCTCTGGCCTCCCACTCGTTTTGGAATTTCTTCTGAAGCATTCCTGACAGATGTGTATCCAGCCTCTGATTGAACACTGGGTCATAGTGAGCTCTGTGCTCTTCGGTATGTGCTCCTTGGAAGCGCTCATCTCTGTCCTTTCAACATCTCTTCAGATTGATTTGTTTGTTTTTAGAATCAAGGTTGAATCTGGAATTTTCTGGAATGGACATAACAAAAAGTTCCCACAGCAGGACTTTGGATTGGTTCCTCAGGACTGTGCCACAATATTGTGCTTGCAAAGGGAATTGGGAGTCTTTCCACCAGACCCCAGTGGCAGGAGGGGTCCTGTGGGTGATGGCATCTGTTTTAGGGAGCCTCTTGGCCTCGTGAGAACCTGGATGTTGACGGTGTCCTGTTGACAGTGTCCACTCAGTCACTCACCACGCACGGGTATCTATGGAAAGGCTGTGTCCCGGGTACTGCTCTACATACCAGGAATAAGGTGAAGTTTCTCACAGAACTTCTGTTCAATGCTGGGAAGAGGTGAAAAATAGTGAACAGACGAGTCCATTTTGTAACATCCCAGAGGAATGAGTGCTAGGAAAAAGGGGACTGTTCGGGCTGATGGTCTGTCATATGTGAGATGACCAGGCAGACACTTGAATGACATGGTGAGTGGGGCCAGAGGTCACCCTTCTAGAGCTAGAGAGCACTACAAAATCCTGAGGCTTTAACCAGTGTCCCTTCCCGTCCCTCATTCCTTTCATGCTTCCCCGGCCGTCCACCCCCCCACCCCCGGCCTGCCCTGGGGCTCTGACATCTTATCTCCCCCCTTGGAGCAAAGCATGCCAGGGCAGTGCAGAGGGACAAAGAAAGCCATACTTTGTGGCGTCTCAGAATAGGTTCTAGAACTCACGGCCAAGGGTTTTGCCTGGGAGCACAGGGCCCGGCGTTTGGTCATAAACACCGGATGGGGAGGGTCGGCAAAGCAGCAGCTGTCCTGGGTTGGAGGCCCCGAGCTCACCACCGCAGGGTGTGGGGGCAGTCTGGCCTCATGTTTTGGGTGCTCCTGAGGAAGGACATCTCGTGGGGATGGTGATGTGGCCGTTATGCTCTCTACATGCCACCGTGCTGTTATTTGTCTCAAGTTTATGCTAGCAGGCTGCAGCACCTCTCAGACTTCCCTTCATTCCTCACTGAGTACTTGTGGGGTGTATTTTGCTCCCCTCTTAATTCTTTTTTTTTAAAAAAGATTTATTTATGCTTACAGAACGGGGGTGCAGGCCAGAGGCTCAGGGGTGGTGAGAGGATTCACCAGAGACAG
>NW_004567140.1:6770986-6791404 GCF_000260355.1 Condylura cristata
AGGAGAGTTCCTTTTTCTCCACATCCTCGCCAACATTTGTTGTTGCTAGTTGTTTGAAGATGTGCCATTCTCACTGGGGTGAGGTGGTATCTCATTGTTAACCTCTCTTAATTCTTAAGTGCCCATGTTATCTGAGGCAGTGGGACCTGGCAAACAGGGAGGACCCGTTGGTCTCATTCATTGTCTCATCACGTGACACATGCGTTTAAAACGTTTCCATTGGGCTGGGCAGCATCAAAGGTGAAGGGGCATTTCCAATTGGGCATGTTCCCCTGCCCAGGATCCTCAGGGCGTGGGGAGCTGAGTCCCCTGATACCTCCTCCTGCTCCTTCTGCTGCTTCCTCTTTTCTGTCTCCTTGGGCGTGAGGACAGCTGAGCCTACAGCAGGCTGGGTTGACCCCAGTTGAGTGCTGGTGTGTTGGCCTAACAGGTCAGTGGAAGCCTTTGCTTAAAGGGGGCCTTCTAATCTGTGGCAGAGGCTGGGGGAGGCGGCTGTGGCTCTGAATGAACCACATAATAAGGGTTGAATCCCAGCGTGACCGTCAAAACAGCTGGAAAAGCTGGATAACCCCTGTTATATGAGGAATCAGCCAGATATCTTGACGAAGAAAAACTGCGTGTGTACCCTGGTAAAAATATTACTTTTATAGTTATTTTTACATCCCAACATTACTCATGGAGCACCATCATATTTTATGAAAACTTTTATTAACATTTCAAAATGACCTTACCTTCATGGTGAGGCTATCAGTTCCGGGAGCCATAACCTATTTAAAACATTTTCATCTTTACAAACACAATAAAGGAAGCTGTCCTCAACGTAGATTTGTAGATCTCATTAGAGATAACTTTTAAAAAAGGTAGTGCATCTCTGGGGAACATAATGACAGGTTGTAATCTTTGCATGAGAAGTTTTCAACCACGAGCCGTTTGGGCAAATGCCCTGTCTCGGTGGGACTCTGGTCACCAGATTTGCGGTCATTGTTCTGATGTCCAGTGGGGATGGTTCGGGCTGGGTGGTCTACCACCAGGCTGGGTGCAGCTGCTGGACCCTTCCAGGTAGCTCCTGACCTCAGGGCTGCAGGGATGTGGACCTCAGGGGTGCAGGGTGAGAGGCGTTGGGGCCAGAGACAAAGGCCCCTTCCTTTGATTTAAGCGGCTTGGTCTTCTGGGTTGTAAATGAGGCTGCTCCCCTGGGTAGTGACTGGCTTAGGTGGCAGCGGAAGGGTAATTTTTCAGAGCTGCTGCCTCCAGCGGCCCAGTGTTCTAGAGGCTGCCCTGCTTAAATGGTCTTTTTATGCAGCGAGATAATGGCAGCTCGCGCACTGCTAAATCAGGCCTATTTTCTGAGGAATGGTTGCATTCAGGGCACTTCTAATTTGTCAGGAGAAATGCAGACCATCTCTCCAGGAGTCTGCTGAAGAGGACATCATTTCTCCGCCAGCTCCGCCTTGGGTCAATGTACAGCTCGGCGAGCAGGCCCTCCCCTGTTGCTTCCACCTCCCGGGGACACTCTGATTTATTAGGATTAAACAAGCCATGTCCTCCTCCCGACTCAGTCCACAGATGCACATGCCTGCTTCCTCCTGCTTGCTGGCCCCTGCCCTCCGGAGACACGTGGGGAGAGAAGGGCCCCGTTCCAAGTGCTACTCTGTCATGGGGGAGCCTGGGGAGCCAGTCCCACTTGGCAGGGCCAGGGGTGGTGATTTGAGGGGCACAGCTCATCCAGAGGAAGGGTGCGGACACCTGGCAGCAGGTTCTGGGGGTGGCCGCCCCTCTGGCCGTCGAACGGAGACAGTAACGCTGGGAGGTGGTGGCCAGAGCCACCATCATGGGACAGGGCTAGTCTCCGCCGGTGGTGGGGAGGATAAAACCCAAGTGAATCAGACGCTGAGGGCTTGCTGAGAGCTCGGACTCACGCTGGCTACGTTTCCTCTGGAGGCTTCCTCTGCCCTGTGGCGTTCACGTAGTGAAGCTCCGCCCTGGCTGGGCACCCATGGGAGAGCGTCTCATTTGCTCTGTTGAGCATCGCCATCCTCATCGCCATTTCTGGGGATATAGCTGTGATCTGATTGCTCTCTCTGGGGCCACTCCCTGCCTGCCTACCTCCTGGGACCCCTTTGTTCTCCAGGCACCCCCCCTTTTTTTATTTTACAAAAGTTTATTTTTACATCATTTTGTACATTTTTTCCCCCCATCTCAATTGTAATCCCCGCGGGTTTCCCATCACCAAGTCACCCGTGCGCCATCACCATAATTCCGTGCACTTCCCTCCCCACCCTCCCGTATTTGATCCCATCCCCCACTCCATCCCTGCAAAATGTCTCTGGTCTATGGTTGTTCATTATTCTTGTTATTTTCCCGCCTGGTCCATTATACTCCTGCTATGAGTGAAACCATCCGGTATTTTTCTTTCTCTTTCTGGCTTATCTCACTAAGCATGATCTTTTCCAGCTCCATCCAAGTTGCTGCAAAAGACATGTGTTTCTCTTTTTTGGTTGCTGAGTAATATTCCATTGTGTATATGCACCACATCTTTTTTATCCAGTCATCTGCTTTTCTCCAGGCACCCCTTTCACAGTGGAGTCCTGGAGGTCACGGCATGGGGACACTGCTTCTGTTGCTTAACAGCTTGGTGACTGTAGCCCCACTTCTCACGCCCCTCTGGGCTCATAGTGGGACCCCCACAGTCAGCAGGTGGTCATGAGGACTAAGCCAGGGGACCCACAGAACTCCAAGAGGGGGGCTCGTGGCCCCCCAGCTGAGAAGTGCTCCCCATCTGTCTCCAGTCCCACCCTGCTTTCTGTCCTCACGGTCCTGCCTTGCTCCTGTGCTTCCAGTGGGCCCCGGAGCTTTGCCCACTGCTCAGTCTGCTTCACTGCAGTGCTGGTGCATGCAGAAACCAGGTCTGGGAGCATTCAGGGGAGGTTCATGGCTGTGGGGCGGAGGGTTGACACTGTGCCCCATTAATCTGCTCTCCGGGTTGGACCTGTCTGGGTGGCACTGTCCTTGGAATCCTTCTGCCCAGTGGGTGCTGCTGGCCTTTGCCCCGAGCTCAGCGGCACAGTATTCGCTGGGAGGGCCTGGCACCCTGCAGCCAGATGTGTTCTCAGACTCATTTCCTTCTTGATCTTTCCATTTAAGTGATAGCGCTTTACCTCTTCTTGAATCTGTGTCCAACCTGCCTGACGTCCCAGTTCATCCAACCATATGTCACTGGCTTATCCGAATTACAAATACATTCTGAGGACCTACTGTGTGTCCAGTGACTTGGAGGCAATATACTTTCGTTCACTATTTTAAGTGGAGACTGGCCAACCCCTTTGAGTTACTCATTTAAATATCTCTTCTTCAGATGTTATTTGGCTGAAACTTCAGTCTTGCTTGGAAAGGTTGGTCCAGTTAGAAAGCAAGGGCATGAGGTTAAGACTCATGAGAAAGAAGATCAGAAAATAATTCTTTATTTCCTCCTTTCTTCTTCTTTATTTTTAAAGCAGATTTTCCAAAGAAGCTGGATTGCAAAATTTTGGACTTGGTTTTATAATCCAGCAGCTGGAAATGATTGCCCTCCCTACCCGAGACTGACTTTCCATTTCTGCAGCCTGGATGCTGCTCCAGCAGATGACCCCTAATGTTGCACAGACATAAGGTGGTCGAGGCTGGCCACGCCATGGGGTTAGAGACAAGACAGAAGGGTGCTCGCACCCGGATATGTTAGCATCAAAGCCATGTTGATGGTCAGGGGAGCTGACACAGTCCACAACTTGAAGGCCAGAGCCATCTTTCCTGGTAGGGAACTGAAAACACCCCCCTGGTAAGGGGGTTGGATGTCCACGGGGTGCAAGGCACACGCTTTCATTGATCATGGCCCTTACATGCTCCCAGAATCATGCTGTCTAGAAAACCATTTAAACTGGTGAGAAGAGACGATAGCATTTGACAATGGTTGTTTTGTTTTAAGACATATGCATTAAAAATACATCTGAAATCCAGGGCACAAAGAATCCAAATAATGCTATTAAATTTCTTGTTGAGGAAAGACCCGGGGGACTGCTGGCTCGGCTCTTTTAGGGAAAAACTTGCAGAATTCGACTTGTTGCATGAACAAAGCATCTTCATCTCTTTTTTTCTTTCCCCCCCTTGGTTTTTCTTTTCTTCTCTCTCTCTCTCTCTCTTTTTTTTTTTTTTGCATTTTCCCACTTTCCTATTTCTCCTGAGAAGACAAACAAATCTCTGAAGGACTATTAAGTTGCAAATACACCGGAGCCAAAAATAGAAGATGGAGCCTTATAAACATTTTGCATATTTTGGTGTAATTTGTTGAAAATAGTGCAAAATATGCTCACAGTTGGCATCTAGAATGCAAATATTAGGAATCCAGTCCCCTGATACATTATGGTTTTTCAGCAGTATAGTGTGGGCTCATCCAGTAGCTATTGTGTGACTTTGTAGTTTGTTGGAGTGTGAAGAATATCGGTGACTTGTTTGTACAGTAGATTAGGGAGATGCATGTCGCCAAGTGATATTAGCCCCCTCCAGAGGTTTCCAGGGACAAAAGCACAGGATGGAATTCGGGGGAAAAACAGATGCATGTGTTTTTAACATCATTTGCTTTTTGCTTTTCTGAGCTATATCCTTAGAATAAAAACCAGGGTGGGGTGGAACCGTGTGGGGGACTGTGGACGCATGACCGCCCCTTTCATGTTCCAGAACACCGGGGTGAGGTGGCGAGGCTTTCAGCGAGGAAATCAGCAGTGCTCCTGCGAGCCGGTGGGGATTCTCCCACCCCGGGCTTAAGTGAGGCGGGCTGGTTTTACGGCTGACGGTAAATTCGTCTTCCCTCTCCTCTGACAGGTGAGAAGCCGTCCCCCCTCGAATGAGGGCTCCCACAGTGCATCTGGCACCCACCTCACAGGTGAACCTTCCCGGCTCCAAAATGATGACTGGTAAGAAAAACAAGATGTCTTTCTTGGTTATAAATTTAACTCTTCTCTGATTAGTCTGAGCAATTAGGACACCCCTGGGGTTGAGTCTATGGCTGAGGCGCAAGCTGGAAGCCTGATTAGCTCAGGTCTCTGGATGCTTGCTCCTGGTAGTAAATGCCTGGCACATATAGTATTGATTTTCATTTAGATATCTTAATGTTTCCAGACAATCCCGGCAGATGTGGGCTGAACTCAGATCTGCGGGAGCGCCGGTCTGCAATCTGCAAACATTTTTCTTGCCACTTTGTTTCATTTTTCCTAAACTTAACTGATTTGGAATCTGGAGATATAAATGAAAAATGCCGACCGGGCCTATCAATCACTGCATGCGCAAACATCGCCACTGCCCTTTCCTAACATGCTATTACCACCGGGTAGTTGGCTAGTCAAACAGGAATAAAAATTACACTGCAAACATCATAAGTTAGGCTTGATTTGTTGAGCAAGTAGCCTGACAATTCGGTAAGAGTTATATACCTCAGCTTCGCTGAAAATCAGGCTTGTTATGGCTCTGGTACGTCTATAAAGATTGTTCATTTCATATAAAACAGCTACCTGCACTGAGCGCGCTGGAAGGAAGAATGATGCTTGTTATAAATATAGAGGAAAATCTATTTGTCTGCCCCTTCATGCTGTTAGTGAGTCATATGGAGCGGCCCTTGGTGTTTCTCGGCAGCGGGGAGTTCTCCGCGTCACCTTCCCCTCTGCCAGGCTGGCCCGGATTGAAAAGCATCATCTCTCTTTGTCATATGAGATAAAGCAGTGAGGTGTGACCGCTGCCACCGCCTTGCTCTCTGCGCACCATGGGGGACGCTAATGATATTGAAAAACTAGACGGCGTTGCATTTAAAGCAAACGTGAGGGGAAGGCTGTCTGTTGGCCGGCTGGGCTGGATAACCGTTAACGTCAGAAAAGATAAATAGAAATTATTAGAATGGGTTTGGAAGGGGTTTTTTATAGGGCAGGGTTGTATTCGTTTAAAGATACATTATTGGACTGTTATATCTGATTTCAAGCTGCTGGGTAATTAAAATGATTAACATCCCTTACTCATAGAGTTCAATTCATTAAAGTTTTAAGCGCCCTTTGTGCTCGAAGGGAGGAGAGCACATCCACGTTGACTCACGCCAGGGATCACTCGGCTTGGGCCTGGGCGGATTTTCACAAAGCGCTAGGGCACCCCGGACGCTGCTAACGAGGCATGCGCAGTGGGCGCTGGGTCGGGCCCTGGCCGCCGGGCTCTGCCCTTGCGAGAGAAGGAGCGGGAAGGAGACAGAGCCCCCCAGAACCCCCTCTGCTAAAGGCACTGAGCCAGCTTCCTCTCACGGGCCCGTGCTACCCAGCTGCTGGAACCAGAGCAAACGTGGATCTGTGGACTCAGCAGCTGCTTCCCCCATGCGTGTCTCCTCCTCGGGAGCCACAGGCAGGAGAAGGGTTGACTGGGGCACCCGTGTCTTGTAGCTGGGACATGCAGCGCCCCAAACTCTCATCACCCCAATTTAAACTCACTCAAAAGATTGTTTCCGGTGTTACTTTTCCTATTTTTTTTTTTCAGTTAGAAAGTATCAGCAAAGTGTTGGTAAACAAATGGAACATTATAAGAACTCGCTCTTGGGGTGGCAGGATAAAAATGCTACTGGGGTACACTGGCTTTTGCACCTTGTATCTCACGTTTGGGGAGAGAGAAGGACATGGACTTCTTTTTTCATTAGTCTCCTGCATATGCTTTTACCACCACTTGTGATTTGATTGAGACACAAGATGTGCTCGGGACGCAAACTTTTTTTTTTTTCCTTAAAGATTTATTTATTTATGCATACAGAACTGGGGTACAGGCCAGAGGCTGGGGCGGTGAGAAGCTTCACCAGAGACAGAGTGGGGAGCAGAACAGGCAGATCGACAAAGTACACTGCTGAGGGGAGCAGCGGGTGGGTCAGGAGAGGTCTGCCACACCATGTGGTCACCTCCGGGGCAGGCGGGAATCGAACTCATGCGGAAGTGGCTTCAGCTTCTCAGTGCAGTGCTTTAACCCGCTGCGCCACCAGGGAGGGCCACAAACTTATTTTTTTAGGCAAAGATAGGCCTTGGAATTTATGACATTTGGGCAGGTTCTGGGCGATGTCAACACTAGCACTACCCAGTTGTGTGACCCTGAGCAAGACAGTTAACCTCTCTGAGCCTCAGTGTCCTTATCTGTTGGATAGAGATAAATATATCTTCTTTATAGTATTATAAGGATTAAGCATGATAGAAATAGGTCCCTAGTATTATGCTTGGCCCAGAATGGGTGCTTAAGGCATCATAGCTGATATTACTTGCATTCTTTATCAGATGAATTGTAGTAGTATTATTTTATGCGTATCTGAGCTTTGAGATACTGAGAAATAAAGGGAGATTGGCCAACTGGGGCCAGACATTCCTAACCTGGAATGTGGCCCTTTCACCAGTCATTTTCTTAAGTGGTTAAACGCTCCCTATTCCTCTTTTCCAGATCATTCGTTGAAACAGAAACTTCTAAAACTGGATAGTCTACACATCATCTAATTAACATCAAAAAGCAAGAAGGTGAGAGAGTTCATAAATACAAAATATAGCACATGGAGAGGTGGGCTTCATGTCCCTTTCTGGAAGCTGGCAAAGAGGAAGGGAAGTAAGGAGGGGGAGGGGACTCTGTGTCTGGGGATCTCAGGTGCTGTCTCCATGGCTGTCCAATTACTGAGCTCTCCCTGCTGGCCCAGGTCTCATCGCTCCCAACTGGTTCTCCTGCATGGCAGCCTGGAATGAAGAGGTCCCCAACAGATTGGCAGAAAGCCACTGTGCTGTTGATACAACCACCTTTTTTTTTTTTTTTCAGGTGAGATAACCATATACCATGATTGCCCTGGTCAGTGATGGTTGATATGGTTGATGCTTGTTTTCTTGAATTTAATGTACAAACTGACCCCCACCGGCATGATAAATGGTCTAATCACCTTAGGCCAACAGTGTTTAAGGCAGCAGGTGTTTTGGGTATTGTCCCAGGTGACTCAGAAAAACCTACTAAATATAGGACCAGCGGAGAAAGATCAAGGGGTGCATTTTACGGTTGCTGCAGTGAGACCAAAGCTGGGGTCAGCTACTTGGTTCAAGGGCGGCAGTGGTCATGCATTTGCTCCCAGGTGTAAAATCCATGCTCATCAGAAGGAAAAGAGAATGCTCTATAAAATGTCATTCTAAGAGTTTATGACAAGGGTGGACTTCTGGGGAAAAGCTCATTTTAACCTTTGAGACCAACTTATTGGTAAAGTTAAAAGTGAAGTCAAGACTCACATCCATTTATGACCCGTTCCTCAAAAGGCTCTTCTCTGAAATTCTTCAGAATGGCATTGTGTCAGATCAAAGTCTGGTTAGGACGTCAGAACAACTGATTTAGACTTGGCCGTCGTCTAAAAGAATATCAGAAATTAAGAAGAATGGGGAATCAGTAAGTAATTATTTTCTTTTATCCTTTGTTTGGAGATTTTTTTCTTTCTGGGAATGAACACCCTGGATGTCATTCTAATCAAAATCACAAAGCCTCATGTGTTCCATTTCTAAAGTCAGGTTTCTTAAGCTGGGACACAGTAGGAGCAAGGTCTTATGGGTAGGTTGGCATTTCCCATGATGCATCGGCCCCACTAGATGCTTTCGCCCTGATCCACATTAGAGTCATATGTGGGCAGTAGGGTCCTGCCTTGAGTCACGGTGTCGAGCTGGTCCCCTCAGGGGAAAAACCAGGCATAATTGATAATCAGGCATAATCATAATAATTTGATACATGGGATTTAAAAAAAATTTCGGGTCAAGCTGGAAGCCTGTCTTTGGGAAAAGAAAAAAGAAAGGAGAGGGAGAGAGGGTTGCTGGGTCTTTGCAGCTGTGGGCAACACGCAGGACTCGCATGGAGCTGCCTC
Organism: Condylura cristata; assembly: GCF_000260355.1. Classification (NCBI taxonomy): domain Eukaryota; kingdom Metazoa; phylum Chordata; class Mammalia; order Eulipotyphla; family Talpidae; genus Condylura; species Condylura cristata. Next base: position 6,779,901 of record NW_004567140.1, read on the forward strand.
TCTTAAGGGCACTGTGCTCTCTGAGTCTCGGGTCCGGACGCTTCCTTCTTAAAACTGGGGCTGCTGCTTTAGTGTCCCTCCAATGCCTGGCCCCTGAGGCATATGGGTTAAAACATTACTCCACATAGTGGGGGCCCAGAGAAGACCTTACAAATGAACACACAAGTCAGTGAATAGGTGTGAGCTAGCACAGGTCACTTGCTGGTATTCTCTGCTTCTGGGCGGTCAGGATGTATCAAGGTGATACCCACTGAGACCCGCCCCCCCACCCTCATATCTTAATAATGCTAATGATCACTAAGATGATCCAGGCCAACCATCCTCACCTCTAGAATAACAAACTACATCAGTAGGTGATGGTGTTTTTCTTGCTTCCTCACTCAATACAACTTCCATGCACCCAGGAGTGCCATGTTGTTCACTGTGAGCTGGAGTGTCCCAGAGGGTTTTGGGGCATGCAGTTGAAATAGCTGGAGTTTATATTTTGATTGGGAGATATAAAAATATATAAATGTAATTTAGTTTGAGGTTTCCCATTGACATGTCCAGAGAGAAGATGCAGGGGAAACTCTGTTGATGCTGGAAACTGGGGAAGACTGCCAAAGACACCATGGTATTTTGAGAACATTTCTGTGACATGTAGAGTACCTACTGCAGCTGACTACATGCAAAGGAACAATTTACCTTGGAGGAGTTTGGCAGAGCCCACTAGGGGATCCCATGGGGTGAGGGGTGCTGTGGGGCTGAGAGACAAGAGGTGAGTTTAATTTGGTTCCTACCAGTTCAGAGAGCAAGAAGGAGCCTGCGATTGGCTCTCCCATGAGGTTGAGTAAGTTATGGCACTTGCCTACTCAGTTTCTCAGTTTAATCATCTGTAAAATGGAGCTCATGATGAGACCAGTATAATAAGAATGCAGTGAAGGTCGATTGTGGTGATCCTTGACACGCCTGTGGGACAGAGCTTGGTCAAGGGAAGAACTGATAGGTGCTGGGCCTCGTGTTCCGGGAAGTATGCTAAGTCACATCCTAGTCTTCATTCCCACATCATGAAAGGACAACAAGAAATGAAAACGATTGAAAGGTCAATCAGGACAGATTGAAATCACCTGATGGAAATTCTAGAAGGAAATAGCATGACAACTCTCACCCTCTCTCAATGCCCCCAAAAAATTACCCCAAAAATTCATCTTTGAACATAATAAAAACCTTACCTTTCAGATATAACATAAGTCTAAACTGATGAGTGAGGACTATAGTAATAGCATCTTGTGATAAAATAAATGAGAAAAAGTAGGAAGAAAGGGGGGGAACCCAATGGCTAGCTGAATTTCCTGCCATTAAATGACAGGAGCTCAACAGATGTTTGCTGAGATTTGGAGAAGGATATTAATAGTTGGGCCTCAAGAATGAGGCACAAGGAGGGAACAGCTCAGTCCCATCTATGGAGCGCTTGTTCTGTTCCATTTAATGGCTATCCTCTTGGAAGAGTCCTGTTGTCGAATAGAAATAACAGAAGGGAATAATCACCTGAGTTGCATCTAGTTAGGACACTTGTTATAGGTAACAATTCCTTTGACCATTCCTTCTCACAGGGCATTTAGTTTATGTCCACGCCTTTTTGGTTATTGTGAATTATACTACGGTGAGCGTGGTGTATAGATAGCTCTTTGATAGTAATTTAATTTCCTTCAACTCTATACCCAGAAGTGGGATGTTGGATCTTATGGTAGTTCTATTTTTAATTTTTGATGAAACTCCAAATTGTTCTCCGTAGTGGAAAGTAACGTACAAGGATTCTCTTGCCGGCATTTGCTGACTCTCATCTACTTGTTAATAGACATTCTAACAAGTGTGAGGTGATACCCACTGTGGTTACGGTTTGCATTTTCCTGATGATTAATGATCTGGAGCATCTTCTCATGTACCTGTCGTCCATTAGCATTTCTATGGAAAAATATCTATTCAAACACTCATTTTTAAATTAAACTGTTTTCTCCTTTTGCTATTAAGTGTATGAGTTGTTACTGTATTTTGTATATTAACTTCTTAACAGATAGATGGTTCACCTGTTCTGTAGGCTGATTTTCATTCTGTGGATTGTTTCTTTTGTGGTGCAGAAGCATTCAGTTTGATATAGTTCACTTTAATTTTTCTTTTATTGCTTGTGTTTTGGAGTCCTATTTAAAAAAAAATCTTTTCCAACACCAAAAGTAAAAAATATTTCCCCCTGTTTTCTTCTAGTAGTTTTATAGTTTGGGGCATTACATTTAAGTCTTCAATCCATTTCTGAATTAATTGTGAGATCATTTCATTCTTCTATGAGGGAGATTGTGGAGCTGTCTGGCCTTGCTTTTAGGAGCAACATGGGCCTGGAGTCAGCCCTGGGGCTCCCTGCCTGACCCCGACCCTCACTAGCTGTGTGACCTTGGTCTGATCACATGGCCTGTGTCCCCTCTACAGATGGGCTTAGAGTGTCCTCTCCGGTGCTTTACACAGCAAATGCACTGGGTTCCCCCTGCACATGAGGTGAAACTGGAGGCAATCTCTGCAGAGGTGGGCTTTGTGGGAGGGTGCAGGTACCCCCAAGGGTGCTGGCGGGCAGGCACAGTAGGGAAATATGTGATTATCAAGTTTTCCCTGCATCTGTTTTGAAAAGATTGTCCTTCCTCCATTGCATCTCCTTGGTTCTCATCAGATTTTGTTGACTGTGTATGCATGGATTTATTTCTGGGCTCTTGATTGTGGTGCTTTTAACTTCCTTCTTTATCACGATTGTTTTGGCTACTTTTGGGGCTTCATACAATTTTGTGGTTTTTTTTATTTATTTTGTATGAAAAATGCTTTTGGAGTTTTACTAGAGATTGTTTTGAATCTGTAGATGACTTTGGGTAGTATGGATAATATCTTCCAACTTGTCAACACGGAATCTATTTCCACTTACTTGTGTGTGGTTTTCTTCCTATCTTCAGAGTCTTGTAACTTTCAGTATATGAAAGGTATTTCAGATCTTTCCTCTCCTTGGCTAGTTTTATCCCTAAATATTTTATGTTATATATGCTATTATATGTTGTTATGCTATTCATGTTACATAAGCTATTATATATATTATGAATTGTATTTTTCTTCAGTTCTTCTTTTGATATTTCTTGTTATGTTGACATGCAACCTATTTTTTTTCTTGTTGATTTTGTATCCTGCAACATTACTGAAATTGTTGTTTTTAACAGGTGTGTTTGTGGAGTATTTAGAACTATATATAAGATCTTATCTGCAAATAGCGATAATTTTACTTTTTCCTTTCTAATTTGAGCACCATTGCTTGCTTTCTCTCTCTCTTTTTTCCTGCTTAATAGCACTGCGTAGAAATTCCTATATTGTGTTGAATAGGTTTGGCAATGAAAGTGAGCCTCATTGTCTTGTTTCTGATCTTACTGGAAAAGCTTTCAACCTTTATAAGCATGTTTTTCAATCAATATTCTTTATCAGATTAAGGAAGTACTATTCCTAGTTTGCTAAGAGTATTTTTTTAATGATTAATAAATATCAGATCCTTGTTTATTTCTCCTTTACAGCAAAGGAAAAGACTTGTATGGTAAACAACTGCCACCTAAGTAGAGTGAAAATAGAGAACAAAACTTAAAATGACTTAAACTTTTTTTTTTCGCTGTTTACCTCCAAATATCAAATCTAGCTAATGAATGAAAATTAGTTGCTCTGTAAATACTTGTTGATTGGAAGAAAGCAATTGTTCTTCCTGGATCAAAAATGAAGTTGCAATGGAGGCTTTTCTGTGGCTTAGGAGACAAGCCATAATTTACACAAGTAAATTTTCAGAGCAAGAATTAGAAAAAAGGGATGTATAGGAATATTCTAAGAACATAAACCCACTATCAAAGTATCAGAAAAAGTAAATTGTAAGACAAATAATTAAATAGAATAAAAGTCTACTTTATCGTTAAGCTACAGTAGCCATGAATTTTTATCCTCTCCCAAATAGCATTTATAACTATATCTATATATAACGACTAACAATTTTTAAGTTGTTTTTATAAAACCCAAATTTAAATGAAAGATTTAAACCATTCAGTATGTGTCAAATCAAGAAGCATATTAAATAAGGACAGAAAAATTGATTATGTAATTTATATTTATTATTATAAAATTAATCTTGCTTTTCTTGGCAAATATGTAGAATTGGTAAATACAGAAATGGTTGAGTGTCTTTAACATGGGTGTAGAACATTTAAGCATCTTTCATCATAGTGACCGAGTATAGGGATGTGGTGTGATTTCATCAGCAGGAGTGGTTTGGTTGGGCAAAAGATGAAGGGCAGAGAGGACTTTATTTACATTTTTAAAGATTTATTTATTCATTCATACAGAACTGGGGTACAGGCCAGAGGTGCAGGGGTGGTGAGAAGATTCACCAGAGACAGGGTGGGGAGCAGATCAGGCAAATGTACTGAAGTACACTGCTGAGGGGAGCAGTGGGCAGGGCAGGAGAGGTCTGTTGTGCCATGTGGGTCACCTCCCAGTGGGGGATCGAACTCACACGGAAGTGGCAGCAACTAGCTTGAATTGCTGTGTCCTAACCCATTGTACCACCGAGTGGGGTCTGTCTTCTAGAATTTCAATTAAATCTAATCATATAGTATATCTGTTTATATATTTTAATATTTAATAGGTAGTCTTGTGTGACTTCCTACCTTTAGCATGTTTTTGGTGATTTACCCATATTGTTTAGTGTGTGATAAGTTGTTCCTTTTTATGCCTGTATAGTATTCCATTATGTGACCATGCATGTTGTATTTATCTACTCACCAGATTGGGAGGGGGGTCATGACTATTTCTAGGTTTGAGATATTAGGATTAGAACACCTCTGAAAGTTGGTGTACTATTCTTTGTGTGAATGAGTGTTTTCTTTTATCCATAGTAAATACTTAACAGTGGATTAGCTGAATTGCATAGTAAGTGTATTTGTTTTATGGGAAATTATCAGACTGTTTTCCAGAGGAATTTTGTATTTTCATCAGAAATTCAGAGGCGTTCCATTGTTCACTTTTTTTTTTAAGTCAATTTAAAAGGTGTAAAATGGCATCTCACTGTGGTTTTAATTTCCTTTGTCCTAATGTGGAGCATCTCCTCACATGCTCATTTGTGATCTGTATAACTTCTTTTATGAAATGACTGTTCAAATCTTTTGCTCATTTTTCCATTTTATTGCATTTATGGGTTCTTTATATATTTTGGATACAGTCCTTCTTCAGATATTGTTTTGCAAAGTTTTTCTCCTAGTCTGTGTCTTGCCTTTTCACTTTCATAAATGTGCCTTTTGAAACACACATTTAAAGTTATAGTGAATTCCAACTTAAGTTTTCTTCTCTAGCTCTTCTTTTCATGTTTTATCTAGGAAATCTTTGCTTAACCAAGGACTCCCCACCCCCCATGATTTTGTTTTGTGTTTGTTTTTCCCCAGAAAAACAAAAATTTATGGCTATTATTCATTTTGAGCGATTGTGAGGTCACATTTTTTTTTCTATCTATCTATCTTTTTTTGCATACAGATGGTCAGTTTTTCTATTACATTTATTAAAAATACTTGCTTTTTCCTGTTGGATTCTTGGCTGGTACTGGTGTAAAAAAATCACTTATCTATGTGTGCGGGTATATATTGTGTGTGTGTGTGTGAGTGTGTGTATTTAGAAAAACTGGGGTAAAGGCCAAAAGTGAGGGATTGGGGGATGGAAAATTCACCAGGGACAGCCTGGGGAGCAAAACAGGCAAATCTCCTGAAATACACTAATAAGACGAGCAATAGACAAGACAGTACAGGTCTGCTGCACCACGTGGGTCAGCGCCTGGGCCAGGATCGAATTTAGGCTTTAGTGGTGATAGTGATGAGTCTTAACCTCTAGGCCACCGGGGAGGCCTACTAATCAGTTTTATACATTGACTTTGATGCTGTGATTCTGCTAAATTTACCTATTAGTTCTGGCTTTATGTTTGGAGGTTTCTTAGTATCTTACACAGATGATTGCATCATCTGCAAATAAAGACAGTTTCTCTTGCTTTGTAGTGACTTGCCCAAACCTTTCTACCCCTTTTTCTTGCCATACCTCCCTGGCAAGAACCAGGTGTAGTGATAGTCCATACATTTGCCTTTTCTTTGTCTTAGCAGAAGGCTATTCAGTGCTTCACCATGAAGTGTTTCATTTTTGAGTGTTGAGGAAGTTCCCTTTTTGCGGAGAGATTTTTCTTGTATATTTTTATCAAGAATGGATATTGTAATTTGTCTGTTTGGGCCATATGCTGAGATCACTACATAATTTTTCTCTCTTAGATGGTTAATAATATGAATAACATTAACCGATATTTTTAAAAGATTTATTTATTGATTCACACAGAACTGGGGTACACCCCAGAGGTGCAGAGGCAGGTCAACAAAGCACACTGCTGAGGGGAGAAGTGGGCAGGTCATGCCATGCATGTGGATCACCTCCTGGGCTGGGGCCAGGGATTGAACTTGCACTGAAGTGGCTGAGCCCAGCCTGCAGTGCTGCGTTCCAACCCATTGTGCCACAAGAGAGGGCCCACAGTAATTAATTTTTAAAAATTGAACTGGTTTGACATTTCTGGGATGGGTCTTACTTGGTTATGGCATATAACATATTTTTGTATACTGATCTGTATATTTTGTATACTGATACTATTTGTATACTATTTGCTAATGCATTTATTAACAATTTCTGAGTCTATATTTATGAATAAAATTGGCCTGTGGTTTTCCCTTTATATGAAGTTTGAGTACCCACCTGCCTTTAATAAAAATATTTGAATAAACCAGGAACATGGCAAGAAAACAAGAGGAAGACAAAGATCGAGGGGGCAGCATCTGTCACCAGCCAGGGGCTGCCCAGCAACCCAGGTGGCCAGGGTTTCCCAAGGACAGAACAGTCATGGTGTGTGTGTGGGGGATTACCTGGTTTTGGTAGAATCGAAAATATTAGAAGTTTGAAAAATAATACTCGCTAAAAGCAAACATTCACTCAAAAATGCAATTTTAAATTCCAGGAGAAAAAAATTCAGCCTGAAACCACAAAATAAAAACTGTATCTTTTTGCTGTGAACCTAAAACTTCTCTAAAACAATGAAGTGATGATATGAAAAAATCTAAAGCAATAGTTAGGGGTCCTAGAGTGACTTAAGTCACAGTTCAAAACAAATGAGTAATTGTCATGGATGGTTATGTTCAAAATTACAAAAATATTAAATGGTGCAAAGAAATAAGCAGAATGAACACAAGTGCAGTTGTTTGGATGGAGTCTAATGCACACCTTTCAGTTCATGATGCACCAAGCAACCAAAGACTGAAAAGTCTGGCTTTGAAAACCACCCGATGCCTTGAACTCTACAAATTGGGTCATTAAAGTGTTGGTAGATTCTGGCCCTCCCTGGTGGCGCAGCGGGTTAAAGCACAGAACTAAGAAGCTATAGCCACTTCTGCATGAGTTCAATCCCTGCCAGCCTGGAGGTGACCACATGGAGTGGCAGACCCCTTATGACCTGCTCGCTGCTCCCCTCAGCAGTGTACTTTATCAGTCTGCCTGTTCTGCTCCCCACTCTGTCTCTGGTACATTCTCTTACCCCCCTGAACCTCTGGCCCGTATCCCCATTCTGTATGAATAAATAAATAAATCTTTAAAAAAATATTGGTAGATTCAAACAGTAGATCTACAACAACACTCATCCTTTGATCACCTTAAGAATAGTATCAGATTCAGTTAGAAAGGAAAAATGTCCCTTTCCCTTAACCATTTGAAAATTAAAATGATAAAACTTGTTATTGAAAACAAAACAAAACCCTGAAGATAAAATAAAAACTGAAGTTTTAAAATATCATTAGTACTGTAATGAGAAGAAAATTCATATTCTGTTGCTTTTCAGAATCAAACAGAACAAAAAGATAAATTAAGAACTCAACTCAAAATTAAACCCAAGCAAAATAGAAAATAACATTAATAACAATAAAAGCTAAACCTTTATGAGTTAGTAACTGGGAAAAGGTGAAGCATAAAATCAAACTAAGAGCTAAAAAGTAGCATAATAGATATTTCTAGAAAGTTTAAGTAAAAAAACACTGAAGCATAGTATTCACATGGTGACAAAGAACCACCAAATCAGGGGACTGAACAGTCCCCTTTGAAAAAAAAAATTGATACAAAGACTGACAACCTGGATACAATTGATAATGTTTTAGAGAAATACAAAGCTTAATGTTGATTAAAAAGAAAAGCTAAATAGACAAATATTTGTACATGAAAGGAAGACATTGGTGAAGAACCACCCTGAAATAGTTATTACTATACCTACTCTTTCCTTTCAACTTTCCAGGAATTTCTATGAAGTCAAGAATTCTCATTAACACAACGAAAACAGTATATGTATCTAAAACAATAGCTGACATTGGGTTTAGTAACAAAACAATCAAAACATTAACAATAAAATGGGTAAGAAGACAATGGTACCTCCTATCACTACTCTTATTTAACATTTAACAAAATTTAAAATGTTTCTCCTGGATTTTCTCAGGGTAATAGATAAAGAAGCGTTCTTTTTAAAACGCAATTAACCAAAGTCTATTTCAAGTGACAGCCAGCATCAAATGAGATGCTGAAAAATTCTTTCAAAATCACTAGCATGGTGGTTATGTCCTTAATCATTGCTAGCGTTTAATATAATTCTGGAATTGCTAAGCAATATAATTTTAGGAAACTGACATAAGAGTAAAAGTCAAAAAGGAAGAGGTACATATCATTATTTGTAGATGATATGATTGTGTACTTGAAAAACTTATGAGGTTCGTATTCCAAATCAAAGTATCAAGTCCTCGACTAAGAAATATTCGTTGAGTACATCTCACTGGCACTGGAAATATAGCGGTGAGGAGGACAGAGTCCCTGACCTAAGAAGCCTGTATTCCAGCTAGGAAGGTGGACAATAGCATCTGAAAAGCCACAAGTTTATAACATGTCAGTATTGACAGACTATGAAAAGCCTACTGTGGGATGAGTATGGATGATGGGGGTGTACACTACATACAGAGAACAGGGAAATCTGTTTTCCTAAATTGGGTTTTCTGATTAAAGCTCTGCTATAACAAAATAGCCTTAAAGTTTGTCTGGAAAAATAAAAATGAAAGAAAAAATAAACTTGAAACAAAGACAAGTGGAGGTAGGCAGGGAGAAAGAACATGTATTATTGTGACATACTTATAAATTATATTACTAAGCAACAAAGAGCAAAATAGTATGGCACTCTTTCCATAAATACAGAGTGAAACCAGTGAAACTGAATATGAAGTTCAAGTTTACGTGGCATTTCAGAAGATGTTAATACATGTTAACATCTTTCATTTATTCATGTACTGATTTTGGCAATCTCATATTTCTTAGATATTGTGTTTAATGATTCAGGGATCAAACCCTTGAATAAATAACATGGGACTCTGAATTTAAAGACAGTTTTCAGGAGTCATGAACATATTTTCAAAGAAGCCTGTCCTCAGAAGAACATATAATTTTCATGAACACTATTCTGTATTATTTTAAGATAAAAATTGTGACACATGTGAAATTTGAAAAATTGATTTAAATTTCTAGTGAATAATTGCAGGTAAATTATGATGACTCTTATATAAAGAGGTCTAATGTGTAGTGTGGTGTCCACATGTATTAGTATACCAGGAGAATTTCCAAGAAACCACTGTAATTTTAGAATTTCTTGAAATGAATGAATGACTTTCTTCAATGAAAACTATACTGAGCTAAACCTTGGGGAGGGGAGAAAGTATTTTTTATGGATAAGACTGATAAAATTGACTATGTAAATGTGCTTAGAACTATATATAGTGAATTGCACTTAAAATGAAGACATAAATGACAAATCATGAAAAATATTTTAATATATAATAAAGCATTGATGAAATTATTACATAAAGATTTTTAATCAATAAGAAATAGAGCACACTAAGGCAGAACTGGGCCAAAGGTATAAATAAGTTGCTTTGAATCATCATCTTCACTCCCCCTTTTTTTTATTTGCTTTGGTTAATTAAATGTTTAAAGTACAGGATTAGCAGTATTGACTGGTAGTCAATATTCTGTGCCTCTTTCCTAAATTTGAGTTTATTATCTTTTCTCATTGATTGACATATAAAAAAGTTCTTTGTCATACTTTGCAATATCTTTATAATTTGTCATTTTGAAAACTTTGTTCAAGGTTCCATTTGCTGCTGAGAATTTTAATTTTGGTGTGGGTAGAACTATCATTATTTTATGTTCTGCTAATTCTAATTGCATATACTTTCATTATATTAAATTTACTTACAACATACATTCATTACTTTTATTTAGGAAAAATTGGTAAATAATTAAAATAGGAGAAAATGATAGTATAATTTGATTTAACATTTAAAAAATTTGAAGTAATAATGGAACGTAATTATAGTCACCAGAATATAAAATAGTAAAGAGGTCATAGGCAGGCAAAACTCATGGGATACTATCAAAGCTGAACTTAGGAAAATTCATCGTCTGTATTCCTTATTACTCAATCTAAAAGAACTAAGTATTACATGCAATATCGTGTAAAAGAAACTGGAAATTTAGAGGACAAAAGAAAGAAAGGATATAATAGAGGTAAAAATCTTAATATGTATTAAACATTTAATATATAATGAATATTTAATAGATTCAATTTTAAAGCTTTTACATATATTATATATCTAAAAGTTAATCTACATAGATGCATATGCTTAAGTAAGCAAGCAAAGAATATAAATAGAACGCAGCCAGTATTATTACACTACTAACTTAAAACATTTTAAACTATTATTTTATTTAAAAAAATTATATTTATTGAAATAATGTTAATGTTGAAGCACAATATTCTATACATTTTAGGAATATAGTTTCACAACTTTTCAAATGTATGTTATCACACCACACCCACCACTCAGAGCTCCTATAATTCCTTCCATAGTCTTTCTGCCCCCAGCAACCTCAATTCTGCAGTCATGTTTCAAGAGTGTGCTTTAGTTGGGTTTTGTCTGTTCCTTTGCTTTGTTTCTTTATATTCTACATGTGAATGCAATCATTCCATACTTGTCCTTCTCTTTCTCGCTTAAATAGTTTATCATAACCCCCCCTGAACTTTGTCCATATTGCCACAAATTGCAAGATTTAATCCTTTTTAATGGCCGAGTAGTATTCCATTGTGTATATAAACCATATCTTCTCGACCTATTCATTTGTCATTGGGCACTTAGATTGTTTCTATATCTTGGCTATGGTAAGTAGTGCTGTACTGAACACAGAAATGAAAACATCAAATGTCCTTGTTTTTTTTTAATTTTTATTTTTAACAGTTTATTTTACACCATTTTGTACATTTTTTTTCATCTCAATTGTAATCCCTGCGGGTTTCCCATTACCAAGTCCCGTGC
>NW_004567140.1:6794832-6854693 GCF_000260355.1 Condylura cristata
TTTTGGTGCTCCTTCATTTGGTGCATATATGTTGATGATTGTTATTTGTTCTTGTTGTATTGTCCCCTTAATCATAATGTAGTGGCCTTCTGTATCTCTTTGACCTTTTTTAGTATAAAGTCTATTTCTTTTGATATAAGTATAGCAGTTCCTGCCTTCTTTTTTTGGCCCATTTGCTTGTAGGATTGTTTTCCATCCTTTTATTTACAGTCTGTTTTTATCTTTTGTAATTAGATGTGTTTCGTGCAGACAGTGGAATGATGGTTTCTGTTTTTTAATCCATCCTGCAACTCTGTGACTTTTTACTGAGGAGTTTTAGCCATTTACATTAAGAGATAATAATGTAAATGGCACCTACATTTGCCATTATGGTCCTTCTGTATTTTTATTCCTTGTTTTAAACTGTTCTTGTTCCTTCTTCTGTTGGATTTGGTTTGAGGGCTTCTTGTAGTAGTTTTTGGAGTGGGGGTTTAGTCATGACGAAATTGTGGAGTTTCTGTTTGTCTAAGGATGTCCTTATTCTTTCTTTATAGAGGAAGGAGAGCATTGCAGGGTAGAGTATTCTTGGTTGGCATTTAATGCTATGGAGTTTGTTGAGAATGTCCCTCCACTCTCTTCTTGCCCGTAGTGTTTCTTCGGAGAGGTCTGATGTCATCCGGATCAGTTTCCCTTTGTAGGTTCTTTGTTTCTTCCCTCTTGTCATTCTCATTATCTTTTCCTTGTCTGCAATCTTGGAATTTTTATTATAATATCTCTTGCTGTTTTTCTTCCCTCATCATGGTAGTTTGGGGTTCTTCTTGCTTCTTGGATATCTAGTTTCATCTCCTTGTTCAAATTAGGGAAGTTCTCTTCTATGGTCTCTGTGAATATTTTCTCTATTTTCTTGGCCTTTCTCTTCGCCTTCTGGGATACCTATAACTCTGATGTTTCCTTTCCTGATGGTATCCATTTTCCTTGTTTTTTTTATTTTTATTTTTATTTTTTTAATTTTTTTATTTTTTTAAAGATTTATTTATTTATTCATACAGAACTGGGGTATAGGCCAGATGCTCAGGGACGGTGAGAGGCTTCACCAGAGACAGAGTGGGGAGCAGAACAGGCAGATTGACGAAGTACACTGCTGAGGGGAGCAGCGGGAGGGTCAGGAGAGATCTGGCTCGCCATGTGGTCTCCTCCTGGGCAGGCGGCAGGCGGGAATCGAACTCATGCGGAAGTGGCTTCAGATTCTCAGTGCTGTGCTTTAACCCGCTGCGCCACCAGGGAGGGCCCATTTTCCTTGTTTTAAACAACTAAACCAAAGTAAAATAACCAAAGTAAAATAAATTATTTTCAAGGGCAAAATAAATAGATAAAAGAAAAATCTAAGTGCATCTTATCTAAAACATTACTAAATTTCTGATACAGTTAGCAGGAAAATGAGAATTCTTCCTCTCAGACACAAAAAACAAATTATGAGAGAAGAGTAATCAAATCATTTAAAAATCTTTTAAAAATAGTTTGAGAATGTATATGTGAACTGTTTTTATAAGGAAAAAAACTGTATCATAATAGTCAACCCAAGACTATAGGACTCTTGCAAAAATTAATAAATAAGATGGAAATGTTTCAAATACCAAATACCAAAAATTTATTTCTAACAAAGGATGCTTTTATTAGAAGTGTATTTTTAAAAAATTAAGAGTGTACGCATAGTTTTCAAAACACTAAGCAGTAAAGAATTTATTGGATAAAGCTTTGGTAATTCTGGTACCATGGCAAGTCAGAGATTTAAAAAAAGGGTAACTTTTAATCATATTTTGAATATAATATGAAAATGTTAAATATGATGAAAAACTCTGGCAGGAGAATAAAAAATACAATATTCTCTGACTAAATGCTATTTTTACATTAAGGGATTTAAGGATATTTAATATATTTAAATGTATGTTTTAATAGTTATTGTGGAATATGTATTATTTATGGAATATATATATATATATTTGACATATCCTAAATATTTATATGTATTGAAAGGAAGTAAATTTACAAACATCTATTGAGATGCCTTATAATAAATTCAGCACACATTCCCAACAACAAAATCCAAAACCTATGGTAAGATTATACTTAATTAAATTAAAACTTTTAAAACTTAAGTTAGAACTTTTTTATAAATGAAGATGCTGTCACTTCCCAGACAGCAGCTGAATCACACTTAAGATGAAAAGCTTGAAGCATTTCTACTCAGATAAGAAAGTATTTTCACAATCCCTGACATATTTGATGTAGTTATTTTATCCTGACCAATGGAATAAAACAAGAATAAAAAATAAGAGCTATTTGAAAGTAGACGACACAGCTGTTGTCTTTTACATGTGATAGAATCATCTATCAAGGAGGGAATCAAATGAGAAACCACTCAGTTTAAATGAGTTCAGGGATAAACTTTGGTCAAAATAAACACAGCAATGAAAAGTTACAGTTTTCCTTACATATCTGTGACCAGATGATAGTAAAAATACCATTTATAGTAGGTAAAAATATAAACTATCTAGGAGTACATGCATAAGAAATGTAGAAATGTGATGAAAAAACTGTAAGTGGAAAAGTGTGTCCTGAGTTAAAGTTTAAATTTAAAAAGAAATACAGTCATCAACTCAATACTGTCATCTACTCTGTAGGGCACTTTAGAAATTTAATGAGATCCAAATCAAAATTCCTTTGGCGTGGATAGAGCTTTATAAAATTAATCTGGGAGTTTAGAATTACCAACACTATTTTCATAAAATAGGAGGGACTTAACATTTCTGAGTAAACAATTCAGTGTCGCATGTATAACATTGTACATACTCAGACAGTCGGGTTTAAATGTGGGAATAGACAGATAAATCAATTAAACCATAGAAAGAGAGCAGAAGCAGGCACATGTAAATGTGAATTTCATATAAGATACACATGGCATTTCAAATCAGTGGGGAAAAGATGAAGAATTCAGTAAAGCAAATTGAGTCAATATGTTGAGCCCATGAAGGAAAGATCTTTGCAGCACAACACATATGAACACATTTCAGATCAGTGAAATATCTAAATATCAAATTTGAAACTCTAGGAAGATTTTAAGAAAAATACTTGTGTATTTATCTGCATTGAATATTTATCTGTATTGAATGTTTTTTCACCTGTATTGAATATTAAACTTCAAAGAGTATCAATAAAGGCGTAAACCATGAAGTGAAACACAGGTAGATTTGACAGCAACAAAAAGCCAAAATTCTTTATGTCATAATGATCTTAAACAAATGTAAGTACCAGACCACAAACTGGGAGGAAATATTTTGCAAAAAAAAAAAAGGGGGGGTTTAATATCCTTCTATAGAAGAACTTACAAATCAATAATTCAGTGATAAGCATATAAAGAGAAAGTGGATGAAAAATTAGCATGAAATTTTATAGTGAAGGACCACAATGGTCCATGAGTGGAAAAAAAATATTCAACCTCAGTAGAAATTAAGCTGTTACCAGTAAAAGTAATAAAACAGATATAATGTATTTGCCTCAGTGCCAGGAACGTAGAAAGTTATAGATAAGTATCAAATTTTTTTTTGTAATACAACTACTATTGAGGATGATGATGATGATAGAGATAATTATGATGGAGATGATGATGGTTCTTTCCAGTTATCATACTACTGGCTGTTGGCATATGGAATAGAGAGGTTCAGGGGTTATTTTATTGGTGGAAGAATAAAATAATACATTTCTAAGGTGTGATTTTGCAATGCATTACGAAAATGTTGAAAAAGCAAATTTCATTTAATAGGTTATTCTCATTCATATATTTATCCTAATGAAATCTAATGGAATACCCCCAAGGATTTATTTCTGGGATATCCATTACAGTATTGATTAGAATAGTTACCATAAAAGTGAATATAGTAGAAGATTGTTTGAAGCACAAAAATGTACCACCTGTGATAGTTAACAGTGACTTTGTAGCAGACAATTTGCTGGGGGTAATAAGCTCAGTCTCTTAAGTGAAAAGGACGTTGCATTTCCAAGCATGTAGATATATCCAGAAGAAACGAGCAGAGGCATTTGAATCACCACTGTTCATGTCTGAATGGAAGGATCGTGGGTGATTTTGATTTTCTTCTCTGTGTGCATGTGTCTTATTCAACATTTTCTATAATGAGCGGATAGTCATCTTGTAAGTGGAAAGACAAATCCCTTCTGCTAAATGTATTTCTTTTCAATTTCCAGAAGGCCCTAGAAATTTGGGAACCGAGACTTGGGATAAGTATATGAAGATTTGCTGTGTCACCTCTGCCCCATGACGGTCCTTAATTAATGGAAGTGCTGGAAATTGCTGGCTGGGATGAGTGGCAGGAGCCAAGGCTGATGCTGTGTGGTTCTGAGGGTCAGGGAGCACAATCACAATCGGTCTGGGCACATGACGTGCTCGTGGGAGAGAAGCCCGATAATCCCTGTTATTGGCATTGTGTCAATAGGAGCAGAGGCATTTAGCTGGATAAACAGAGGCTTCAGAGGCAACACCCTAAATGTTTAGCCAATAGATCAGGAATTAAATATAGACCCATAGACTAGAGCTGGATGGCTTTGGGGACAGCTGGTCTACTGTTTGAACTTTGAGCTACTTGCCATGACCTGTCCACTTACTGTCCTTGCTGTCTCAGGGAGCTGATTCCAGACAGGCAGACGTCACATGGTCCTTCCTGCACTGGGGTGTTGCTCTCTCACTTCAGTGTAGAAGGAGGGTACAGAGAGATATTTGAAGGAAGTAGATTCTTTACTAGCTCTCAAGGGAGGGAGCATCCAAGACAGGTACTTTGGGGCTGAATATGTGGATTTTGGTTAATAGGGTGAGGAAACTCTGGAAGGTGCTGACCTGTTGCCTGCTTATTCTGTTACTACCTCCCTTAGTCTCGTTCAGCAGACAGAAAGCAATTGTTAGGTGCTGAAATGGGGCACACCAGCCCGAGTTCTGATCCCAGTTCTGTGCTGCTCCATCCTCTGCTGAAGTTTCCCGTGTCTTCCTGTTGCCTTTCTGATAAAAGTCCTCTAAAGCATCTCTCTCTCTCTCTTTTTTTACAAGATTTATTTATTTACGCATACAGAACTGGGGTACAGGTCAGAGTTGCGGGGGCAATGAGAGGATTCACCAGAGGCAGAGTGGGGAGCAGAACAGGCAGATAGACAAAGTACACTGCTGAGGGCAGCAGCAGGCGGGTCAGGAGAGGTCTGCCGCATCTTGTGGGTCACCTCCAGGGGCGGGGATCGAACTCATGCTGAAGTGGCTTTAGCTTCTTAGTACTGTACTTTAACCTGCCGTGACACCAGGGAAGGCCCAGCATCTCTCTTTCTCTTTTTTTAAAATTATTTATGCAAACATAACTGGGGAAGGGCCAGAGGTGCAAGGACGGTGAGAGGATTCACCAGAGACAGAGTGGGGAGCAGAACAGGCCGATTGATGAAGCACGCTGCTGAGGGGAGCAGTGGGCAGGTCAGGAGAGGTCTGCTGTGCCATGTGGGTCACCTCTGGGGCCGGGGATCAAACTTGCGCTGAAGTGGCTGCGGCTAGCTTGCAGTGCTGAGTCGATAACCTGTTTCACCACCACAGAAGGCCTAAAGCATCTCTTCATTCACCTTTCCTGCAGTTCTCTTAATTCTTTTTCTATCATCTTTCCCTCCCCAATTAATTAAAAAAAAAAGTCCAGCTCCATTTAGACATACTAGACATACAGCATTGTTGAAGGTGTACAGTTGCTCGGAGTCACATGTTGCAAAGTCATTGCTGCTGTAGAGTTCACTAACACCTCCAGCATGTCACATAGCTACTCCATTCTCTTTTAGCATTTGAATATTTACTTGTTGTTACAATCCAGGTAACAGTTCAAACATGGTGTAAGTGCCAGGAGTCCAGGACTCAACATTTGTATGGACCACACCAAGCCCATTGTCAAAGGTCAGTTCCCATCCAGCACCATGCCATGGGCCCCCTCACTTGTTCTACCCACCCCTCACCCCTTCTCCTCTGGCAACTGCCCTTCTGTTGTTGAAATCTTAAAGGTTTGTTTTTGTTTTGTTGTGTCTGTTCATGTGTTTGTTTCTTTATCTTCCCCATAAGCATGAACTAATCAGCATTTGTCTTTCTCCTTCTAACTTCTTTTTAAAAAATGATTAAAACCACATTTTATTTATTTAAAATTCATTTATTTTCTTACATTGTTAGTTTTTGCACAGTATTTGATTTCACCCCTCATGTGTCTAGTTCACTTCACCTTTTGTTAACTTCTCTAACACCTACTCATACTTCCTTTAGGATGCCTTCCTTGATTTCTTAAGACTTGGTTAGGTCTCCTTGACCATGCCACATTCTTTGTCATTGCTGAACCCCCACTTTTTGCTTTGTAATTGCTAATTTAGTTCTGCCTCTTCTCTTTCCTAATTGTACCAGTGCTGGGGTGGTGTGTCTCTCTTGACCTGTATCTCCTATGGCGCTCAACTGTTTGAACTAGTCATGGAAAGAATGATGGAATTAAAAATAAGGAGGATATGGGCTCTCCCTTTGGCCCAATGGGTTAAAGCACCGCATTATGAAGCTCTCTGAAACCACTGCAGCATGTGTTTAATCCCCAGCCAGGGAGGTGACCCCCATGGCACGACAGACCTCTCCTAGCCCGCCCGCTGCTCCCCTCAGCAGTGTACTTCATCAATCTCTGTTCCCACCCTGTCTCTGGTGAACTCTGTCACCCACCACACCCTGTACCCCAGTTCTGTAAGCATAAATAAATCAATCTTTAAAAAATAATTAAAAATAAGGAAGATATAACCTCTCTTTGCAAGAGGCTTTTGGTGACAGACTTGAGAGAGTTTATTCAAGGGCTGGCCTTGAATAGATGTGCTTGAAAGAGAGAGTCTTAGGAGAGGAGAGATGAATGATTAATTCAGACTGGGATCCTGAAATTCTGGGGCATTTTCAGAGAGGAGGAATCTAAGGAGCAGCTGCCTGGGGGGTTGACTAGAGAGGCCTGTTAGCTCAGGCCTCATACAGAAGACCCAGGAGTCAGAACACCCAGCAGGAGTGCATGCTGCCATTGCAGTTGGCTGGCAGCTGGTGCTCGTGTGTGTCTGATCTGGACCTGGCACCAGGAAGCTGAGGTGGGGCTGACCTGCCTGCACCTGCATGAACCCTTTGCGTTTTCACTGCCTTCTGACCGTCAGGCTGAGGATGCGGGAGGAACTGGGGCAGCAGGGGAGGGGAGGTGGGCAGGCCTTGCCCACCAGCAGCACCATATGCCCACGCCTAACCTATTCCAGTCATGTCCCTGGGCTGCCCAGCTGTCACCGTCATAATTATGGCAGCCACGACCCAGGGAAGTGTGTGGTTGTGGAGACCCGCTGGTCTCCTTAGAACTTTACTACTGTTGTTATAGCTTATCAGGACACGGCCCGCCTTCTGTTGGTCTCTTGAAAACGGCTGTAATTCCCATCCATCATGGGGGCGAGCCAGCTGCTGCAGGGGCAGCTGTCAGGGAAGGGCTCTGTGTGTTCCCTGACATGCTGGCCCTGACCTTGGGGATATGCAGCTTCAAGCCAAGTGCCTTTCTTGGGATGACGTTTGGGCCACCTCTGCTCTCAGCCCGGGGGTGGGGCGATCATGGTGCACACACCTTTGTGCTGTGTCCTGACCTGCCTGCCCACCACCTTGTGGCTTCCTTGGACCTGAAGAGGCGCTGCCTAATAGTCTTTAAGGTTATGATGATTAGTAATCTTGAAGATTAAAGGCATTTGTCTTCAGTTTTAAAACAGTGTTCTTACCCCCACTTAAAAAGGAAGAAGTAGTGGTAATTGCAATAGAAATACAGAACATTTATCCGCTGCTTTCTATGTTCCAGGCATTGCATGTCTTTATAAGGATAGTTTAATTTATAACCCAGAGAGACACCACATGATAGACATAGATTTCTGTCTTTTAGGTGAGAAACTCTGTCCAGAGAGATTATGCTGGGACTTGAGAACAGAGACGTATCCGATCAGGGTCCATATATATGCCTCACTTTGAGAAATTTAGAAAATAAAACAGTAGGAAGAACAATCACCAGTAATTTCATTTTCCAAACACAACTCATTACGATTTGGATGTATTTACTTTCATGATATTTTCTATTCATTATTTTTCCATAATTGTGATTATATTGCATAATCAATTTTATCTTATCTTTTAGAATTAATATTATCACACAAACACTTTCTCATGGTTGTATGTTATCTATCTTGTGTGCTTACTATCCTTTATTATCTCCTTTTTGTTGCTGATTGGGTCTTATCCAATTTTTCCCTAGTGTAACATTGTGACATTGTGGTATGTGTGTGTGTGTGTGTGTGTGTGTGTGTGTGTGTGTGTGTAAGGGGAGAAAGAGACTATATTAGCCTATTAGCCTCTTGGTACATTTTGTATGTATAGTATCTAATTAATTCTTGAGGTAAGCCTATGAAGTAAGGATATATGAACTGCCCTATTTGTAGATCAAGAAATGAAGATTTAGTTAAATAAACAACCCGAGATCACACAGCACAGAAAGGGCAAATCAGAATTCCAGCTGGGGCCAGTTTGACAAAGTTCATCCTTTTGGCCATTAGTCTCTAGTTTGACTTTAAAGCTATTTCCATATTGTTTTTATTTTTTGGAAATATTCCCATACATTCATGACTACAGAATTCTGGAGTCAAAGGGGATAACCCTATCTTCAGTGAGTTAAAGGAATTTACATTCCATTCCTGTTGTATCTTCCCCTGGCAGCACTGTGTCTTATCACTGAATCTGGCGCTAGGTTATTAACAACCCCCATCGTTAATGGCTTGCGACAACCCGCCTTGACTTCATGCGCATGCACTGTGGCCATCCTGTGCCTGCTGGGCTCGAATTCAGGCGTGGTCACTCTGGGATGAGGCACTGAGAAGCCACCATCTGGAACGCTGTTTGGTCACTGCGGCACACGGAGAGAGCTCTGGGTGTGTCCTCCCCACAGCCCAGAAGCCTGACCCAGAATGACGGACATCCCTAGTGCTCATCACTCATTGGCCTGAAGCAGTCACGTGGCCCCACTCACAGGCGCCGGGCAGCTGTGTCCTTCTTGGGTCTGGAAGGGTCTGGAAAGGGAGCGAGGAGGGCAGGAACGCCCTGGGGACGACCCAGTGACTAATAGGCTCATAAAAGTTGCTCTTTTCGTAGTTAAAATAGCAACACATTGTTGTTTTGTTTGACATTCTTTTTCTTGGTAATTCTTAGTACTTCTTCCTGTTTTCTTGGTCAGTTGGGCCTCTTCTTTGGCAACTGGGTTGTCCATTCTTAGCTCAGTTATCTGTGGATGTCTTAATGCTTTTCACAAATGGTTTCCCCACGTGACAGTGTCCCTAAGTGGGTCTTGGATGAGTGAAAACACATGGTTTCTCACAAGCCAGCTTCTTGCCTATATTGTAAAAATTGTATACATCCATGACCCTATCAAGCTACTTATGTTTTCTCAAAGAAATGGCCCAGAATTGATGTTCAAGTTGAAAGATAGTTAATGTTAATTCAGCATTTTGGTTAACCTGTGTAATCCAAGGGTTTAGCCTCTGGTGTCCTCTGGGGCTCCTTCCTCTCCCTGGCTCCAGATACTGCTGCTGCTCACTTGGCTGTGGGTGTCCATTTGCCAGCCTTGGTGATGCTAGAGTCCACCTTTCCCCCATTCCTGTGCCTGTTTCCAGGTTTTACTGGGGACACCTGTACCATGAAAACAAGTTTCTTTCTTTCTCTCTTTCTTTCTTTTTTAAGATTTATTTATTTATGCCTACAGAACTGGGGTACAGGCCAGAGGTGCAGGGGCAGTAAGAGGCTTCACCAGAAACAGAGTGGGGAGAAGAACAGGCAGATCGGCAAAGTACACTGCTGAGGGGAGCAGTGGGTGAGACATGAGAGGTCTCTGCGCCATGTGGACACCTCCAGGGCAGGGATCGAACTTGCACTGAAGGGGCTGCGGCCGGCTTGCCGTGCTGGGTCCTAACCTCTTGCACTACCAGGGAGGACCCGGAAACAGCTTCCTCACTGGCTGTAGTGAAATGCTACCAGGGAAAGAGCCTTCTAGTTATATCACCTTTCCCTCGAAGCCCTCCACAGGGTTCCTCTGGTCCAGGGGACCCATGTACCTTGTTCACACACCATAGATTTTTAGACACAAAGGACCAGTTTTTATAGTTCTAGGTGTGTATCGGAAAGGTAACTACCGAGCAGAACAAGCCCGTGTGCTCACAGATACTATTGCTTGTGTTAAGGCTCTGAGCAAAAGTGAGCAAAACACAACCATTTAGCATAAATGATTAAGTCAGTTACTTGAGAAAAGGGTTATAGATTTGGCGAAGATAATGGGGTAGTGTCTACATGACAGAAGTTTGAGAAAGGCTGCTGTCCCAAATCATCAGCACCCCCAGAGCTATCTAGTCCCTTCCCTCTCTTCCCACTTGTTGCTAGAATGTGCAGACACTAATAATCCCTCAAGGCCTGTTGATCGAAAAGACTTCCCTTTTAGGTCCTGGAAAAGATAAATTTATTTATCTATCTATCTATCTATCTATCTATCTATCTATCTATCTATCTATCTATCTATTCATTCATTCATTTATTTATGGGAGGGGGTTGGCTGACTCACTTGTTAACCTTGTGTTTTCCTTAATTAGAAATAATAATTAAGGAAATATTCCTTGATTAAGAAATAATTAAGGAAAATACAAGGTATTTTCAAGGTCTTACTTTCCCTCTTAGACATTTTTTTTTAAAGATTTATTTATTTATGCATGCAGAGCTGGGGTACAGGCCAGAGGCTCAGGGGTCGTGAGAGGCTCCACCAGAGACAGAGTGGGAAACAGAACAGGCAGATCGACGAAGTACACTGCTGAGGGGAGCAGCGGGTGGGTCAGGAGAGGTCTGCCGTGCCATGTGGTCACCTCTGGAGCAGGCGGGGATCGAACTCATGCTGCAGTGGCTTTAGATACTCAGTGCTGTGCTTTAACCCGCTGCGCCACCAGGGAGGGCCTCTTAGACATTTATTTGGAAGCACCATCTGGGCTTCCTTTCAGCTGCCAGTTTTAACCTATAGAAAATGCTTCATGACTCAGAAAATTTGTTTCTCATCTAGTGCCTTCTCACCACCATTCTTTAGGGGGCACGTCTCCATTTTAAAGATGGTTATTCTAAGTTCCAGACAGTCAAGTCCTGTTCAGCTGGTTCAGACTCAGGACTGTCAGCCCAGCTTGCCTTGACTGTACCCCAGGGAGCTCCTGCCTACTGCCTTGGTGGGGCCTTCACAGAGGAGGTGGGAGATACAGGTAAGTGGCATGAATGGAAAACTAGCACAGTCTTATTTTGTGACTTTGCATCTAATGACATTTTCACATATTCATCTTTTGAGACTCTTTACATGCGAAGGACTGAGAACACATGGGCTGTTTCCTAGAGGTTGAAAGTTCATACATGTGGTGGGGTCCTGAAAGAGCTTCAGTCATGAAGCTCCCCAATGCTACTTGGGGGTGTGGCTCTTTGAAGCCAGTGGCACCTGCATCCAATAAGTATGTCTTGATTGGACATGTAAGTGGGAGCATAATAATGGTTTTAAAAAGTATTGAAAGAATAGTTTGAGCGTCCTTCCAAGGGGGTAGCTATCTACTTAGAGATCCACGGCGCATATTATATGGAAGGCAGAACACTGATACATTAATTAACATTTAAAAACAGGGAATGTCATTATTCCTGATCCTTCTAAACCAAGCCAACAGAGGCATGCATATGCCCAAGTCAGTGTATCTGGACAGCAGCGATGTGTGAGCCAGCAGGGAAAGCAGATGATCTCAATTCTACTTTGGGCTTGGGTGTTCACTTCTAAGGCTTTTGCTGGGATGTGCTAGGTGTGATAAAAAGAGGGAAGGGTCTAGATACCCACAGCCTACGTAACATGTGTCCATGGGAGCTGGGGGGTGTGACAGGACTTGGCTTCTGAGGGGAGTCCAGGGTGTGACTATTAGGTTTGATAGGAGAGTTGTTTTTTTGTTTTTTTTTTTTTTTAGTATTAGAGTCCCTTGCAGGCTCTCAAGATGCTTCTCCTTGATAAAAACCCCAAGAGATATAAAGAATGAGATTGACATGCTAGACTTTTCATGAAAAATAGTGATAAAAAGGATTAAAATTATCACAGAAGTGAGCATGCTGAGTGTGTGTGCCAAGAAAGAACTGAATCCCACTGGGAGACCCCAAAGGCACATGAATTTCTAAGGTCCTCATCCCTAAAAGGTTTGGCGGTGGTATGCCTATGAGCCAGCTCTGACTTTAGGAGAGGTATGATAGAGCCAGGCTTGTTAATAACAAAAGGGGTGATGGAATCCCTCACAAACAGTACCCCCAGCAGCCAGATGCCTGCCATGATGGTGGGGCAGCTGGATTGGCCTACAGAAACCGGGAGATGGTCTGTAGATCAAGCTGTCCCTAGGGACAACCAACTTGAGTACTACTAACTACTGGTTGGTACTACTCAGTCGTTGTTGATTTCAAAAGAAATCAAGAATGATCAAAAGGTAGAAGGAAAGAACCCTCATACAACGACATGGCGCTGTGGCCAGTTGTCTGACTTAAGCTGGTTTTTGGACCTGGAAATTTCTGACAGAAAAAAAGATCCTACATCCAAGAGGAAGGATGATGAAGCACTATGTCTAGTGCACGTGGCAATGCGAGCCCAGACATTCCCCCACTAGGTCTTTAGCCATATACTTGGGTAACTATTTCCTGGGAATAGGGAAATAGCCAAACATGTCAAGGGATGTTGGACACAGGGTCTGTGGTGTTACAGAAGTTGGAGAGTTTAGCTGTACTGTGATCCTTCTATATAAATAAGAGTACAGGTTAAGTCCTGACCCCTGAATGCCTAGCAGGATAGATGTGCTGGAAAAGAGGCAGCTCCCTGGATGGGTCATTGGACTGTAGAGAAAGAGCTTCTATAGTGGGAATCCAAGGCAAGCCAGTAATGGATACCCGCCTGCTGCCAAGATAGTCAAATTAGTATTATCCCAGCAGAAGGAGATGTTGAAGGTTAGTTCCATTCTTAAAGATCTAGAAGATGGAACAAGGGTGAGAATTTGTACTGCCTCTCACCTAATTTACTAGTATTGCCCCTGTTAAAACCAGATGGTCCCTGAGAAATGACAGTGACTACCACAAACTCACCCATGTCATAACCCTGATCACAGCTGCCTTGCCATATGTGGGTTTTGCTGGAGCAGATGTACATGGCCTTAAGTTCAGGGTAGATAGCACTGATCCGGCAATGTGTTTTAGTTTTTTCCTACTCTGAGCAGAAATAATCAGAGATAGTTTGCTTTTGCATGGAATAGTCTATGGCATCCATTTATAGTTTTCTCCTAGGGTTGAATTACTTGGACCAAATGAGCAAAATTCACTTGGATGTTGGAAGCCTCTGTAAAACATGTGTTCCAGAGGTTGGGAGAAAAACCCAATGAAGTTGCAGGAGACTTCATATCAGCACAACATTTAGGGCTTTTTCAGCCAAAGGAATATCCATCTAACCACCATTCCTTCCAAAGTGAAAATAAATCATTACATCTTGTACCTCTCACCTTGAAAAAGGAAGCACAATGTTGTGTAGACTCTGGGGGTTCAGTAGATAGAATAACCTGTGTAGGGTACTACTTTGCCCCATGTTCCAAGTGACACAACAGCTGTCTGGTGTGTGTGGTGCCTAGGCCAAGACAGGATTCTGCAGGAAGGACTGGGTTCTGTGCCCAGCAGCCCTCCCACGTGAGCTGTAAAGCTCAGCACACACAGTGGCATTAGGGGTCTCTCCCAGTGCCTTGAGAGTGTGGTGTTTGATGCTTATGGAAAGCTCCAGAGACTGTGCTATGGGCCCACGTAGAGGTGATGCCCCTGACTGTGGGGCACCACATGATCGTGTGTCCAGAGCTGTCCACTGTGAGCTCATCTGCTAGCTCAACTCACCAGCTCATCAGGCTAATCAAGCCTGGAAACCAACGGTCATCGGGTGGAAATGGTTTCTCTGGGGTCCAGTGATTTGCATTACACATGTACGCTAGCCCCCCTCACCACCGGTTCCCACTTCCTCACTTGCCTCCCCTGGTCTGCGTGGGCCCGTCTTCTCTCCATGTTCTGTGGGTTCTCCATGTTCCAGGGGTACTTTGGTCCCTGGAAGACTGGGGGTCAATACTACTGAGAGGTAAGGTCTAGGGTGTTTTGGGCCTTCTATGTGGCCTGTATGTGTCCACGTCCCTCTCCCTGCCCAGAGGACCCCTTGTGATACCAGAGGCCTAAGGTTGGCTCATGGAATGGTGGGCTCTGCAGGTGTGAAGGCAACATAGATGGCAGCCATAACACAGTCCCCCTCCAGGTGGCCTTGGAAGACAGGAGGACAAACTTCAGGTCATCCAGGTAGTCCTGGACCATGGTTGGAGTCCAGATGGTCTCTGGGCGTGGCTGACTGGTTAGGTCCTGAAGTGGCCAGAACAGATGACTGGGAATGTGTTTGGCCTTCTGCCCGCAGAAGGAATAGCTTCTGGAGTGCTGACCACGCAGGGTAGGATCCCACAGAAACCCTCCCAGACCAAGAGACTGGCTCCACCACAGTGGCAATGTGGGATAGGGGTGCCAGGTCCTGGCATATACTGTGCCATCCAGAAGTTGCCAGGCTCTGTTGGAATGTCCTGTAGAAGGCACTACAGAGGCACCAGCTCAGAGGTGAGAGTCGATGAAGGTGGGTAACCAGCGCCCTCCAGGATGTAAATACACTTGATGTGAAGGCGTTTGATCCATTGTCCCCATCTGAAATTCTTTTCACCCCGTAGACACAAATATCTGCATCTAGGAACCAAGCACATCCTGCTCACTGTCACCCCCCCCTCCCGTCCCACCCCCACCCTGGGTTGGGGGGTTGCTCTTTCTGTGTTCCACAGTTCTGGGTTCTGTAGATTTAGAAGTGTTGGTTCCCAGACAAGAAGGATTTCTGCCAGCATGTCTGCTGGCAAGAATGAGCTGTAACACCCTCATGGAAGCTTCAGGGGACCAGCGGGCAAGAGGAGTCCCTGTGGATGGGTCAGGGAGGGTAGTGATGTGCTCCCCAGACCCCCTTCCATGGAGACCACCTCCTGGAGTGCAGATGGCAGGTGGTGTTCAGCTGTCTCTCCTTCAGGGCTTACCCTGGCTGCAGATGGGGCTCCCCTGAGGGGCCCCCATCTAGAGACTGATTGGCTTGAAAGGTCTGGTCAACTTGGGGCAACTCTGAAGGGCACTGTGGCCCCAGAGTTCTGGGCGGACGTAGTCCTGACACCATAGCCTGCTCCCTCCCCTCCTTCTCTCCCTCCTCCCTAATCCCAGGGCTGTCATCCTCCTTCTACACACTGGGTTCCCCTTGGAGTTTCCTAGGGAAGCTGCCTGCTGCAGGCGCTCAGTCTGAACATGTCAGGTGTGGTCCAGGCACCTTGTGCTTGTGGGCTGTGTTTGGAGCTCCAGGTGATTCGAGTTTCCCCCAGACTTGGGAACCTGCTAGAATCCGTCCCAGGCTCCGGCCTGACCTTCTGGGAGGTCCTGGCCCAGGCTGCTCTCAGGTCTACACCGCATAACAGACAATGATGACTGGAGGTGGCGAGGACTGTGGAGCATGTGAAAGTGGAGGGGAGGGGTGAAGGGGCCCACGCAGCACCTTTGCTTCCATCTTGAAAGGGGTGGCAACTCACCTGCCCCCCAAACACCCCAGGCATGTGTCCTGAGCCAGTAAGCATGACATATGTGATGCGTCTACATTTACCTCCCAGCTCCTGGTCTTGGGCCCCCATGGTGGGGTGTGGCCCTCTTGTCCTCTTGACCCCTCTTGTCCTGCCACAACCCAAATACCTTTCTTCTTGTCTTCCTTGTACTCACCCCTAATGGGACTTCCCAGTTCTGGGGATAACACCGTATTGAGGTCATTTAACATGAGGCGATGAACATGGACAAAAAGACATTCGTTGATGGGAAGACATTTGTCATGGACCAAAAAGACATTTGTTGAGGGCCGAGGCTGGAACTATGAAGAGTCCAGGGTATACAGCAAGAGCATAAAAGGAGGGTGTGCACCTGAATATCTAAAGCAATCGTATTGGCTGCGAGGTAGCTGGGATTGGGTGACCCTGAGTCCTTCGGGGTAGAGTGGAGAAGAGAGAAGAGGGAGAGCGCCAGAGAGAGGGGCCTGGCAGGGGGACGTGGGGGCTGCCCGAATGTGGCTGGAAGGTGTCCACACAGAAAGGTGTATGTTCTGGCCACAGGTGGTCAAGGCCTCTTTTGTGGGATAGGCAGGAGTCAGGCTCTCCCTAGTTATTTCTGGGGGTCACACACAATGCTGCACCCACACTTTTTTCCCTAGCACCTGGAAAAGTATAGATTTTTTAGTGGACCAGCTGGACTGTGCCAGGACTATATTTATGCATGTCCTGAAGGTTCTGAGTTTGGTAATTGATTATGCTTTGCAAAGCAACATTGCAGCTTTGGCCTCTAAGAAATTCACGCAAGACTGTAGCTACACCACTCGGCTCAGGAAAATCTGCTCTTTTAATTAGGGGTGTGCATGAATATATGTGGTGTAGAGATGCAGTTAATAACAGAGATGGTTCAGGCTACTGGGTGAGACTTGTATAAGGGGCTTAAAATATGGAACTTTGCTGCTAAAGACCTTCCCAGATCTTGGCCGGGTGAGGACAGAGATTGGGCTGTGCTCGCAATGTGTGGAGATGCATAAATATTAGCCTTAAATAACTGTGAATACCTTGTTTCCTAAAAAGATTAGTGGTTCTTCCCTGTGTGATAAATTGTGTGAGTTACAGTGCAAACCTGTCTTCCCACTGTATTATCCCAGAGCCCTTTAAATAACCAAGTCCAAATTATGCTCAGTAGACTGTGGGGAACGCTCGGGCAAGCTTTGAGCGGAAAGGTGTAATTTGGGTTCATCCTTCTTCTGTTTCCACCTTTTCCTCTTATTCCTTCATTTCACTCTTGCCTTCGTTGAGTTCTCAAATTCATTCCTCTTCCTCTGTCTCCATTACTCCCCTCTGCCAACTACATCTCTGACTTCTCCATCCTCATTCCCACAGAAGAAGAATATAGCGAACTTTTATGAGTTGGATCAGACACACGTAATGTCAGTCAAGTTCAAAGTCTGTTAATGCTGCTGCCTCTTTTCCTCTGACTACAAGTTTTGACCCAGTATGGACCTGCGCTGAAGCACAGAGAGGTTAAGGCACTTGCTGAGGGTCACACAGCTAATAAGGTGGAAGAGTCAAGATCTGTACCCTGGTCTCCGAGTCCGTGCCCGTCACCCTCATGGGCTCTGTTGCTGCCATAGGTAGACATTGAGGCCCCAGGTGGTATGGGCTGTGGGTCGGGATGTGACCTCCTTGTTCCTTGAGGTTTCTCTGACAAGGCCCCTACAGGGAAGGGACACTGGCTGACGGGGAGCTGAGGTTGTGGCCGGTGGAACCATCTCCAGCATCCTTCCACTCTGTTGGGTTAAACTGATTATTTTGGGATTTGAGTGACATGATTGCACTTGACTTGTTTACCTGGGGCCAAGGGAGAGAGATGGGGGGCAGGTGGGGTATAATCATGTTTTTTTCTTTTGTCATTTTCTGCTTTTACTATTATTTGCATTTATTTGATGCTGTCTTCCTCCTCAGGTCGTATGTTTTAATTTCTTTAGTTTCTCCTGGGGTATATTTCTCTCCCACACCACCTCCTCATCTGACATAGGAGCAGTCTGTGCTTTCTCAGTAACCATCAGGGCAGGGAGAGTCCATGTCTAGCCAGCCATGAGCTCTGCAATTTCTTCCACATGTCTTGGTGGCTTTGTTCACCTGGATGTGCTCAATGACCAGAGAATCTACATCTGCATCCTTTCCGTTTGGCATTCTCTATGCATTTTTTAAAAAAGATTTATTTATTTATGCATACAGAACTGGGGTACAGGCCAGAGTTGCAGGGGCGGTGAGAGGATTCACCAGAAACAGAGTGGGGAGATCGACAGAGTACATTGCTGAGAGCGGGTCAAGAGAGGCCTGCAGTGCCATGTGGGTCACCTCTGGGGTGGAGTTGGAACTCAAACTCAAGCTGCCATGGCTTCAGCTTCTTAGTGCTGTGCTTTAACTCGCTGCACCACCAGGGAGGGCCGCTCTGTGCATTTTTAAGCATCAGCAGTAATATTCAGCACTCGGGCTGCCGACCCTGTGTCCAGCCCCACTGTTCAGCCTTCTCCCTGCCCCCCACCCCCGCCAGGTCCTCCGTTGGAATGCAGGACAGCACGCCTGGCTGCTGTGGAGTGACCCCCAGGTTCTTTGGGCTGTATGGATATTCTACCCTATGTGGCCAGGTGTTCTTAAAATGGACCTGAAGTTGTAAACCTTTGGATTTTCACGACAGCTTAGGGTCAAGTGAGTAGTGAACCATTTTCAGAGATCATCTGAGACTGCTTACAGGAAACACAAGCTTGATCTTTTTATTATTTTTTGAAAGATTTATTTTATTTATGCATACAAGAGCTGGGGTGCAGGTCAGAGGTGTGGGGGTGGGAGGATTCACCAGAGACAGAGTGGAGAACAGAACAGGTATCTCTACTGAAGATCACTGCTGAGAGGAGCAGCGGGGTGAGGGAGTCTGCTGAGCCATGTGGGTCTCCCCCCTTGGCTGGCATCAAACTAGTGCTGCAGTGGCTGTGGACTTCATAGTGCTGAGACCTAACCCCTTAAGCCACCAGCGATGCCCCGCACACAGCCCTCATCTTCAAGAGACACTCGCTTGAGCTTGCAATAGTTTGGGCTCAGCCTGCCATGAGGAACTCCCACCCAATTAACAGTAACCTAAAATCCAGGAGATATTTTGATGTTACTGCTTTTTTCCCTTTTATAATCAGCTTCGTTAAAATACACTTACAATAAGATCACTGATTTTGAATGCACAGTTGGGTGACTTGTGACCCATGCTCACACTCAGGCGGCCCCCTCTAGATGTATGTGAATCTAGCACATCTACCACCCTCGAAAGTTCCCTCCAGCCCTCTCTGAGCTGGTCTCCAGTCTTCCCGGGGTCCACTGCTGATGCAGTTTTGGTCACTTTTGCTGCTCTAGAACAGTCATCCATGCGCCCTCCGCGGCTGGCCCAACATGATGCTTCTGAGAGTCTCCCCTATTGCTGCACGTAGCAGTAGTTTAAGATTTTTTATTCCTAAGTAGAATTTTATAAAACAACACGTTTATCCTTTCCTCAGCTGGCTGACATTCAGCTGTTTCCAGTTCTGGGCTATGGAAAGTCATGTATTTTTTTGTAGATAAGTTTTTTTGGAAAACTAGGTAGGAGGCCAGTTGTATTTTCTGGGTCAAATTATAAATGTTTAATTTGCTAACAGTTATCCAAAGTGGTTGTTCCATTTTACCTTCAGCTGTTCCACATTCTTGTCTTCCTATGAGATTGCCAGTCTTTTTCATTTTATTCATTATTTTTTTGCAAGAGACTGGAGTTACAGAACGAGCTGGTGAGGGGTTAACAGCAACTAATTCCAATGGCATCTCACTATTTTCCACAAATATAAGGCTTGGGGGTTGTTTGTTTTCTCCAGCATTTGTAGGCTAGGTGCTTTGCAAACATTCCACTAAGTCATCTCTTTATCGAAATCACAATTCACGGTGGTTTCTATTTTTATTTCACTTATGACTAATGGTATTAAACTTATGGTCTATCCATATATCTTCTTTTTTCTGAAGTATCCACTTAAGTTTTTTTTTTTTGCCTATTTTATACCTTTATTTTAAAATGATTGATTTGGAAGAGACCTTTACATAATATGGAATCAAGTCCTTTGTTGTGCCATTCATGTTTCTCCTATAATTTGGTTTGTCTTTTCATTTTCTTGATGGTGATTTCTTTTATTACATATATCTTGTGTGTGTATATATATATACATATATATATGCACACATATACTCACACACATACGCACACACATATACATACATACATTATATATATATATATAAAAACGTTAATCTTCATGTGTACATTTTTTCATCTCAGCTGTAACCCCGTGGACTTCACACCACCACTTCACCCATGTGCCATCACCACAGTCCTGTGTGCTCTTCCCACCTTGTTCCCTCTCCTCCCCCATAGAATGTCTCATTTATAGTTGTTAGTTGATGTTTTTACTTTATTACAATTACTACACACACACACATAGTGTGTATATATGTGTAGTATGTATATATACATATATGTATAGATACATATATACATATATGTATATACATACACACACGTGTATATATGTATACACACATATCTATCTTTTTTTTTCCTGATGGTAATTTTTTAAGGAAGGAAACTTTGATTCCAGGCCTTATAGGAGCTGTTATTACAGCATGACCATTGACAACTTTAGTAACTAGTGTGATTTCCACTTATTGGAGTTGGGGTCAGGGGTTACATGAACTCAAAGTGGCCATGGCCAGTGAACATCAGGCTGATTGTTCTTCAGGGAAGGTTACCCCTTGGTGAATCCCCAATATACTTGACACCATAGGACAGTGAATCATTCAACTTTGCAAGACACTGGAGTTACAGAATGAGCTGGTGAGGAGTTAACAGTGGGAATATTCAGCAATTAATCCCAATGGCATCTCACTATTTTCCACAAATATAAGGCTTGGGGGTTTGTTTTCTCTAGCATTTGTAGGCTAGATGCTTTGCAAACATTCCACTAAATCACCTTAACAGAGAATTTAGCTGAGTTCAAGATGGAGCAAGATGGAGTCATTGTCCCAAGATCCCACAAAGCAGCCTAGGATGGGGCTGGGATTACTGCGTGGCTGTTTTGGTCCAGCCCAACTCCACCAGCCTGCACGGCCTTCCCCTTCCACACCTTAAGGGTGTTCTCTGCAGCTGTGCAGAACAATGAAAGCCTCTCTCTTATCAAATAACTGCCATTATAGCATTCCATTATCCTTTCTCTCTAAGGCTCAAGATCCCCTTGAAACAAATCTTGGATGCTGTCCTCACAGCCCTTCTCCGGCCCAACTCACTTCTCCACTGAGTGCCCAGAAATGCACACAATATGCCGGATGCTCTGTAGGCTCAAGGACATAGGATTTGCAGCTGGGCAACTGTGAGATCACTTTCTCTGATTTGAGCTGGCACTCAAATCAGTTTGCTCTCCCATTGTTTACTGAGTACTACTCTTAGTCAACAAAGCCCAGAGGCAGCAGGCTGAGCAGTGGTCCTGCCGGCAGGTCCTCTGTCCACCCTTCCCCTGTGTCCACCCACTGCTGATCTCTTAGTGCATCACACAGGCAAAATAAAGAGCAAGTCATGCAGTGTATATAAACTGTGTACATTTCTCCAAAGTAAGGGAGGGAACAGAGAAGTGAGGGAGGCACCCTACAGGGTGGTCAGAGAAAACGGCATCTGAGACACAAACCAAAGACCAAGCATCATCTAAGCCAGGAGCAGAGCCATCCAGGTAGAGTCCAGGCAGAGGGCTCCATTTGTATGGTGATGGCTTAGAAATGCCCGTAGCTTACCAAGAGTGGACATTTTTAAGCTGTAAGTGATACCCATCTGGAAGTTCTAGCCCAGAAATTTTAATTGAGAAGTCTCCAGCACAGGGCTGGCGTTTAATGTTCTGGGGCCAGATGACATCCTGGGGGTGAGTGTGGAGAAGAGAGGAGGAAAGGGCCTGGGGCTGCATCCTGGGGGCATCAGCATTTTTGTCAAGGTTGGACAAGGAGCCAGGGAAGACTGCGAAGAGCAACCAGTGAAGTCAGAAGGAAAGGCAGGAGTGCACATTGTCACGGCAACCAGAGACGCTCCGGCAAGAGGCGGGCTCTGAGAGAAGATGCTTCTGGCCACCATGTTGAGTCCTGTGCCCAAGTAGCACTTCTGCTCTTCCCAGCACTCTGGGCCAGTCTCACATTTTCACCCACATTCTCAAAGCTTCTGCCACCATGTGGTCCACTCTTGGTCAACTGTCCCTGAGCAACACAAGAGAGGATGCCAAAGAGGCTGTTGAAACATTCATGTTTTTAATGGGAAGGCAGATTGTCCCACACAGTGGGACATCCTGCATCTGGATAAGTTTGGGTCTAGAGACTTGACACCCCAGTTCTCTTACAAATGGACTGCCCAGTTCTCTTCTGGCTTTGGGAGGGATGCACATGGGGAGCAGGAAAGGAGGAAGGGGACACCCGCCTAATCAACCAGATGAGCTGAATCAACCCTGGCCACTGATGGGGTGGGAGATACTCAGCAGATTGCTCTCACATCTGGGGTCCTATTTGCTTTCACCCCCAGGGGAAGACACGCCCAATGTCCCATCCCTGAGCAGTCACTTCTGCGTGGAATGTGGATGGATGACAGCGAAGTTTGGCTCCAATCGGACTTCAGTTGGTGAAAGTCCCTCCCAGCCCCCATTCCAGTTCTTTCTAAGGGCATCCGATTAAGTTTTTGGGTGAGAGCCAGGTCAGATTCCTTTGGCCTGCAAACGTTCTTCTTCTCTTTACACTCAGGTGTTCCTAAGAAATCCTTGATAGGGCCTCGCTGGTGGCACAGGGATTAAATTTCTGGTATGGCCTGAGTTCAGTCTCTAGCCAGGGAGTGACCCACAAGGTGCAGCAGACTTCTCTTGTCTCCCCGCTGCTCCTCTCATCTGTGTGTCTCAGTAAATTTGTCTATTCTGCTCCCCACTCTGTGTCTGGTGAATCCTCTCACCCCTTCACATCTCTGGCCCACACGCCAGTTCTTCTATGCTAAATAGATAAAGTTAAAAAACAGAATCCTTTATATGCTGACTCTGCCTTTTGCTGAAAAGAAGTGAAAGGTTTACATCAGTAGGTAGGAGGAGACACCTAAATGTTAAGCCTGCAAATCAGTCACGTTCTCAGCATCAGAAGGATGTCGCTGTTGGAGCCAGAAACACGTGGGAGATGAAGCAAGGTGTAAAATGGGTCCTTCCTCCACCCCAGGGCCCAGTGGGGCCAGGGTAGGTGCCTCCACCTGGAACGCGCTCCCTCCACATGACTCCTGACTGTCTGGACGAGGATACAAGTGCTTTAACCTTGAAAGATTAAAATATTTTCATGCAATCAGTAAATTCTGTTATTAAATCTTACAGCAGCAAAATTAAATGATAAGAATAACTAGTATTTTGAAATCCTGAACATCTTATAATTAGGACAGTCTTTAAAAAATATTCCAAGTTAAGGCACATTAGAATGTATTCCACAACATGGAGACAGCCTGACAAAGAAACATTATTCTTAGATTTACAATTAATTACCCTTATGTCTATACCTTGCATTCAATTTGCATATCTTAAAAGTGCTGTAAATTTCACAGGACTCCTTGTTATTTAAGATCATACTGCTTCGTAAAAGTTTCTTCAGTGATAACTTTCTCTTGATTGTGTAGTTGTGAGGTCAGTAAATCTGGCTCTACTTTGCTCTCCAATGTTATAATTTTTCTTTTTGTGTGTGTTTTTCATTATTTGCTTCCTTGTTCCTTCTGCCCTCTCATTTATTATTGCCCAAAGAGCCAACAGATAGAGAAGCCGGCTGGAAGAGTAAGTGTCTCCAGACTCTGAGATGCTATCTGGCCCTCACAACGCATTGGTACTGGGTGTCTGACATGTTCTATACATCTTTCTGGTGCCAACCTCATTAAACAAATACAACTTGATGTATAGCTCTCAAGAAATGAAATTTTATGCCACAGATTTGTTCTCTGGCTGGCCGGAGTCCTCTGCCCCCTTCTGCATCTTGCCATCTGTCTCACTACCCTCTCCTTTTTGAGCCTGCCCCCAACGTGAGCTGGCACGTAGTGATTTCTTGGTGTAATTTTAAGTGGGCACTGCTGATCTCCTAACCTTCCAACGGAGGCTTTATTTTCAAAAGAGCACATTGGACCTCCTAAATGATTCATAGGGAGCCATTAGCACTATATAAAAAAATGATATGTTTTGTTTTTCTTGAACTGTCGCACATACTTTAATCCATACCTACCTCCTGTCCTCTTTGGCGTTTTCAGAGGTGACCCCAAATACTCACATTCTGTGCAGGATCCCCTCTATAAAGGACTCCCCACCTCAAGGAGAGGGATGTGCACACATTTGTCAAATTGTAAATATCAGTTAGAAGCTGTGATAAACAACTTAAAGAACTTAAAAAAGAAACAGATATTTCAACAAGCAACCAATAGTTTAATAAAGATCATTTTTTTTTTTTTGGTTTGTATTTTAAAAAGTCACGAATGCAATTACAACTAGTCTCACTACTGGGTGGGATTTCGAGTTACCTTTTTTTATTTTTGCTCAGTTTTGTTTTTCCAGTATACTTTATTGAAATCATTTACAAGACCAAGGATAAGATTCCACTTTGAAGCCAAGTAAATGGTGTCACCGTTGAGTCTGGTCCCAGGCAGTGCAACTCTTACCTGGGGACAGTTGGGTCTAGAAAATGACAGGCTGGCATGTGAGACAACAATCCTTGTGCTTTTGGAGAAATGAAGGGGGGTAAGGCCCCTCCCCTTTAATTTTATGTTGAGCACAATCAGGTAATCTATCCGGCTTCCTCTTCTCTTTTATTAATTGGTGGTTTATTAAAGCAATTTTTAAGAAGCTAATCCCATTGTCATCTCTCCATGATAGCTCCCAGAGAACTGGGCATTGCACCCCTTCCCTGGGGGATCTCAGCAACAGTCACCATCCTTCTCCAAAGTCTTCTTCGGCCTTTGCATCCTCTCTCTCCCGTCCCTCATACCAGGTATTTTTTTTTTTTTTTTTTACTCCTTCAGGGTAGGTGAATAGCAGACTCTTTACAGATGTATTAATTTCTGACAGTGACAATTCCTGACAATTCAATATGTAAGTGGGTCCCTGTGATTTCAGAAAACCCATTTATTCTGGCTTTTGATGGGCTGAACGCAAGTGAATGTAAAAGTAGCTCTCTCCTCGTTGATTATAATATAATATTTCTATTAAAATCATCTTTAAAAGCCTTCTGAAAATTTGAATAATACTTTTGCAAAGAATATAAAGCTCTACCTCAGATTTGCTGTCCTAGAATACCTTGGCAAAAGGACCCAAGTAGCAAGAGTTTTCCTAGTCTTATGTCCCATATACATCTGTTAAATTACTCTGAGATCTCATTAAATAAAGCTAATGTACTTGTAAAACAGTAGGGAGAGACAGTTTATCATTGTAACTGTTAGAGAGAGCCATTCGGGTAGGGAGGGAGCCAAGAAGACTCGGTATATGCTGGTCAGTGTAGATGTTTCTAAGTCATAAATCTTGGCTCTTTCCTGCCTAGTTATTGTGTATTTCTTTAGGTGAGAGATTGATTGTAGCAGCTGAAGATGAATTTGCTCATAGTCCCTTTCTTCTTCTTCTTCTTCTTTCTTTTTTATACTCCTGATGCTTTACCAAGGTGATAATGCTTTTTTCTCTCCCCCCCTGCCCCTCACAATCATTTGTTTCAGATTAAAAGCATGAAATGGCACAGAGAAACAGGGGGAGGTTGGTCTCTGTGGTCAGGCGGGCACCAGGGCATGAAGATGTATAGCGCGCCGGTGGGAGGGAGCCTGCTCCGTGCCCCTCAGGATTTCTCACACGCTCACCTGAAGGAGAAACAGGGGTGCTCCCACCATCAGATACCTGGAAAGGAACTGTCACTTCCTCTCTAGTTGTCAGGCAGATGGTAAAAGGGGTTTAATTTGAAACCACTGAAACATCGTGTACGTTGGAAACCATGACAATTGCAGTTTTATTGTCTCCACTCAGGAAAATGTGTGTCTGGATCATCTTGTGGCCCGAAAAGGGAGAAAAGGTACTTTTCATGAATATATATAGATGCTGAATTTATAAGGATCAATATAGTCGCCAAATGTTGTACAACATGTCAGGATATCATAAAAAGCAGGCAGTTCTACATAAAATACCAGCTTAATCTTGGAGGTTTTAAAGCCTCATTAAAATGTGGATAAAGTCCATATATGGAGAGGCAGCCTTCAAAAGGTTGAAGTTATATATCTGTGGGGCAGAGACGGTAAGCGCCACTCCTGAATGTCAGTGGCCCTTGTGGGCTACGGGAGGTGGCGGTCAGAGTGCACAGCCCTATGCTGACCGGAGGTGGCGCTGGGGGCCCCAGCGGGGACCTGCCCTTGTTTTAGGAGTTCACAGCCTCCCCTTTAGGACAACAGATTTCGTTAGGGGAGGCACAGTAGACTGGTCAAGCGTTACTGTGTCTGGCAAGCTGGGACATTTGTGGATTTGACTGTTTAAAAAAAAAAAATGGAGGTCCTGGGCACTCCCTGGTGGCACATCGGGTTAAAGCACGGCATTGTGAAGCTTTCCGCAGCCACTGCAGCATGAGTTCGAATCCTGACAGGGGTGGGCAGTGTGTGTGTGACCCAAATGGTGCAGCAGACCACTCCTTTCCTACCCGCTGCTCCCCTCAGCAGTGGATTTTAGTCCATCTGCCTGTTCTACTCCCCACTCTGTCTCTGGGGGATCCTCTCACCCACCGCACCTTTGGCCTGTACCCCAGTTTTAAAATAAATAAATCTTTAAAAAAAATAGAGGTCAGCTCCCTTGGAGGCAGAGGGACACCTCGGGGGCTTTAGGGGCTGGGTGATGCATCACTGAGACCTGGAGGCTGATCTTTTAGGGATCCCTGATCTGTCCCCTCTGCCCCAGAGTCCGCTGCATCTCAGGTGACTATCAGCCAAGCAAATGAGGCTCCAGCTCTCATCTCTGGCTCCTGCCCCCCTCCAGCCAACGGCCTCTGAGGGCTGCGGCTCCTTTGTCGGGGACTGAGAACACACCCGCCCTCCTGGAGCAAAGTGGATTTGCACCCTTGTTGGGCATCTGGGTGGTTTGGGCTTGTTTGCTTATTTTTCTGGAGAAACTTTGAAAGTCAAGCCAGTACTTTTGTTCTGACCTTTCTGCAGCACTGGCCCATATTCAGCGCCTGTCAGCAGCGCACGTTGGCCGGGAGTCATCTGTCACTGCCAGCCGTCACTCTGTCCCATTCCCATCAGCCCCATTACCCGGATCAGGAGAGAGCGGAGCCTGGCGTCGGAAGGATCATTAAACTTGAGACTCCCAGGTAGCACAGGTAGTCCAGGTGGCCTGTTGTTATTTATAATAAAGGAAAGCGCAGCAGAAGCACCTGACGGTGGCCCAGGAGGCCGGCAGAGGACGCCTGAGCAGTGTCATCGCTGAAGGACAGTTAAAAGTGGACTCTCCCCCCTCACTGTAAGCAAAGAGGATTTATTGAACATCTGTTCTGTACATGGCTGGGAAGATTGATTAATTTAATTGCTCACACTTTGCTTAAGTAACATTTGAATACTTAATGTCAAGTTTGAAGGATATCCCAACGTTCGCCTGCACACCTTCCCTGTTGGTTGCTGAGGGAGCTCTGGACGGGGGTGGGGGAGCATGGCCTCCTGGACCCTTGGAAATACTTGTTCGGTGAGCGCCTGCCGGAGTTGCCGGTGGGAAAAGCTGCCTCTTTTCATAAAAGCAACTAGTTACTTTTCACATTTTCCCATTGTGATAAATCATTAATGTAATGAGGTTGGATCTTCCTCAGTGAGTGGTGGTAATTTTCCCTCTGGTATCAACTGTGGAGACAGTTGAGCATATTATATATTTCTGTACCCTTTAACATAATACCGTAATCGTATGAAAGTACCAGATGAGTTAAAGCTGTAATAATTTATTGCAGGTTAAAGTCAGGCAGTGTCTTTAGAAGGAACTCCTGAAA
Source organism: Condylura cristata (assembly GCF_000260355.1). Taxonomy (NCBI): domain Eukaryota; kingdom Metazoa; phylum Chordata; class Mammalia; order Eulipotyphla; family Talpidae; genus Condylura; species Condylura cristata. The sequence continues at coordinate 6,822,718 of NW_004567140.1, forward strand.
GTTCTACAGAAAACCAGCCCTGAGAACAGTCCTTGGCTCATCAACGCTTGTCCTTTCACTACTGGATGGTTTTCCTCATCTCAGCTGTCAATCTGATGCCGTCTGCGGGAAGAGGTGCCTTGGCGGCCCGAGTCTTTCCTTCAAGGAAACTGCTTTGGGAAGGCTAGGAAACCCTGCCTATCTTGCATTGACGATGTCACATCTATACCTCATGTTAAGAAACAATTGCAACCGCTTTTACCCAGATCAAGAGCATGAAGGTTAAGGTTGTGAATACAGTGCCACAGGGGCCTTCTTCCCTCCCCCAAGAGCGCTTAAACATTTCAACGGAGGTTCCACTTACCTAAACAATAAAGAAAAAGAATCACACCTAGGTTTTCATGAACATGTCTCCCTTGGGACAAGGCCAGCTGAGTCTAGCACCAAAGACGCCTTTGAACTTGGCTTGAAAAACTGGACAGCAAGGAGTTCCATATACTTCTAAAACAAAATGTGCCTCTGTATTTCATTCCTCAGAGCCCAACTTGTTCATCTTACCCACCCATTCGTCCTTGCTTGCATGTCTCCATCATTTATTCATTCAACATTTCTTGGACTCTCAACTTCTAAAGCAGTCGACATTGCTATTTTGTTGGAGATTTCCTTTGGGATTGGTTAGGGAAGAGAAGCTTTCTAGTTTAAAACAATTTTAAATAGAGAATGATATTTTTTTGAGATGTGCAAGATGAGGCAAGGGTGAGGAATGAAGAAGGGGAAGAAGCTGAATATGCAACTTCAACATGCGCGCAGGGCCAGCCTGGCCTTTGCTGCTGTCAGAAAGGCTGTATAGGCCACGCTCAGTGGAACCTGCCGTGGCGGATGGCTGGGCCCAGGAGGCCGCACTCCTGCTTGACTGAGCCAGAGGGAGCAAGGAGACCGGAGGGATGGAAGCCGAGAAGGACTCCACCAACCGCCTGAGCTCAGGGTTCAAGGGAAGCCTCCTGGGGGCTCGCTTGGGGCTCGACACACCAAGACGGTTCTCTGCAGAGGACGATCCTCGCTCGCATCTGATGGAAAGCAGATGTGGTGTGGCTGGTTCTTTGCTGCGTGTCCCCCTGCTCTGACCGCACACAATACATCCCACGCCAGGCCTCCGACTGTCAAGGCCAGAGCCAGGTGCCTGGGCTACGCGTATCCTTCTCCATCAGTCATACTGCAGGGAGCAGACAATTAATTCTGGAGCAAAATTGAAAGTCAGAGGCAGAGTCTGAAAGAACAGAATGACAATAATAAAGTGCCCCAGCCTCGCATTAATCTCCCTCACTTCAGGCCTGTCACAGCCGGCCTGGCTGTGACTAATGCCAAGCTTTGCATACAGTGGTCACAGACACGAGCAGCGTGCTCCCTTTACAGCGCCTGGGATGCGCTTTCTTGGGTTTTTGACTGGTGTGCAGTCTCTGCAAAAACATCGCCTCCGGCCATAGGTGAGGGGACCGATCGGCTCCTCCGTGGTGTCCAGGGTGACACTGCGTAGGAGACCCGCTGCAGGAGCAGTGCCAGCTTCTCTCTCTTCCTCCCCCTGCTGTCCAGCCCTCTCCTCTCAGCTTGCCACGCCCACCTCTCCATCCTGCCATCTCGGACTCACTTCTCCCCGCCTTTCCTGAGTCGTTCACCTCTTCCTGTTGGTGTTTGTGGGCTCCCTCTTTGCTTTCCCCACAGGCAGGAGAGAGGGGTTCATTCAAGTGTGCAGGTGATGGGGGGCCCTTGCCACAAAAGCGTGGTCGCGGGGAACTGGAATTGTCCACGCTTGTCTGGAGGCGTGGGAGGAATTCACATGGGAGGTGGCGGCACACTGGTCTAAAGGTGCCAGGTCCCCACATGGCCACGGAGTAGAGGACCCTCAGCCTGCTCTGGCTTCAGTGAGTTCCACGGCCCCAAGGGGGAGCTGGGAGAAGGCGGCAGGCGTGATAAATCAAGTGCAGGATCAGTGAACACCTAAACAAATAAACCCATCGAGGAAAGGAAAAATGATTTCTCTGATGGGGAATGGTGCCTCTCTGAGTCTATTGAGTTTTTTGAGGGAAAGAAAATGAGTCTAGGGAGTGGACATCATGGCCGATTTCAGCCGGGCTGTGGAGTTGTCCCGCAAAAAAAAAAAAAAAAAAAAAATGGTTAAACAGAAGCCTCTAGAATTGAGGGGGCATCCACCTCCGTAATTTGTTTTGGGGATAGAAAACAGAACAAAGGATTCCACAGTTATTTCCTTAGAGGCAAAATTACATTTCCTTTGCGAGTGTCCTGCTGAGCTTATGGGAAAAGCACAGAAAATCCCATAAGCCAGTGTGAGTGAGCCGAAAGTCAGGGTGGACTTCTGGGGGTGAAAAGGCCCTGGGAAGTGGCGAAGGGGACTGTCGGGTGCTGGCCTGATGAAGAAGCTGGGTCCCAAAGGCAGCAGCTCTCCTTCTGATGCAGACCCAGGCCTGGGGTAGAGCACGCACCAGCAGCATCTCGTTCCTCTGGAGGGTGCCGGGCGCCTGCTTCCCACAGCCGGGGCCTCTGGGCAGGAATTCAGCCCTAGAGGGTACTGTGTGCACAACGCCTGCTGTGGGACGCCCCCACCCCAAAGCAGGCACGGGGGTGGGGGGCAGCCCAGCCTGTGCAATCACAGAGCCCCTCATAGCCCTCCCACCCCTCCGCCGCAGGGCCGGCTCAGACTGGCGGGGGCACCAGGCCCAGCTTGTCCTGTGATTTCTGACCTTCCGCTCTCCTGAGACACCCCATCAGTCAGGCTCGCACTGGAGGGAGGCAGACGGAGGGTTTAGTTTTTACAACTGTCTCTAGAGCCTTTTTTCTGGGCCTCTCTCCCATCCGGCCCACCTCTGCCCTTCACACATTCTGGGGTAAGAAGACACCCTCTGCTGATGCCCTGGGCCCACTGGGCCTCTAACCACAGCCTGAGTCTGTTGTCCATTCAGCCCATCCTGTGCCACAGAGCCTGCCCAAGCCCGCTCCCGCCTCCCAGGCCACCATCACCTCAGGGGAGGCTGGTGCATGTCCCAAGGGCCGCGATGACTGCAGCGAATTCTCCTCCCAGTAACATACCCTGTTCCATGGACATTCTGGAAATCCTGCCAGTAAGGTCAACGCACCATCTACTGTGTGCAGTTGAGACTTCCCATCCCTCTGGTTTGGACCTGGTCGCTGTGTGTCTGCAGTGAGGAGCCTCCCCCACTAGGCAGACAACAAGGCCTGCTGGCATCAGCCAGCCCCATGCCAGGAGACACTGTGCAGCTGAGCTGGCCTTGGACCAGCCAGCTCGTGTTCAGCGAGGGATCCCCACAAAAGGAAAAGCACTGTGCGGCCCGCCCCTCAACCTGCGTCCTGGCCTCTGGAGTTGGGGGCTGGGCTGTCTTCGTGCTTGCAGCTCGTGGCTGTTCCAGGTCAGTCCGCCCCCCTCCCACACCCCACCGATCCTCTCCCCTGGGGACGGAACAACTTTTCAGAATGAGTGAATTTGGCGGACGGGTGGCCCAGGCTGGCCAGAGAAAGGAAGCTCGCTCCCTGGAGCCAGACTTCCCACTGGCCAGCATGAGCTCACACCGGCTGAGACTCGGCCGATCCATTAACATTGCGAAAGGCTCTGATGGACTTGGGGGGATTGTGCCACATTGATTTTATTGTCATCCTTTTGCACAAGCAGTAAATAGGCTAACATTTTAGGTATGGAGTAATTATTCCGGAAAAGCAAGACATCAAACTGAAGTTTAGAGTTGGAGTCTTGGCATTTTGACAGCCGTGTGGAGGTCCCAGAGATGGCATCGAGCTAGTGAAAAAGGTCTAAGGTCAGTGTGCCTCACGATGCAAAGGTGGCCCCACTGCGGGGCTTGATGTGGGGTGCAGACCTTCAGGGCCAGCGTTGGGCAAGTTCTGACACAAATTGTCCTTTCTGTAAATGCCACAAACTTACTACGGACAATAGGTGGGTTCTGGAAGCAGAACCCACAGGGAGTCCATGCAGCCCACTCAGGAAATGGGGTCATGGTAGAGGAGGGGGCACAATGGCTGATTCTACAGGCCAGTGGGGGCTTGAAATACTTGTACCTCTGGCTTCTGAAAAATGCTTGTTTTGGGATTTTTTTTTTTTTTTTTTTTTTTTTTATTCACCTGTGTATACAGAACTGGGGTACAGGTCACTTAGGCTCATGGCTTTGCCTTCTGGATGGTGCATGTCAGTGCAGCCGTGTGTGGAGTTCGGTGGGTGACCAGCAACCCTTCTTGGCTGCACTTGCAAGGATGGGCTTAGGTGTGGACTGTCACAGCAGGTAGCATGAGGTGACCCCGGCAGCCTGAGCTTCAGACCACTGTCCCTGGTAGCTCTCATCTGAGTGCCCTTGCTGACTCCTCAAGGACTCCACATTTTTAGATTCTGAACTTGTCTGTGTATATGGAGTGAGGTGCTCCAAATGGCCTTGAACTTTTCATTCTTTTCCTTCCATAGATAATTGCTTGGGGATCATTTGCTTTTCCTGGGTACCTTTTGATTTTCTTTCCCCCTGTGCATGTGTGTCAGCTCCTTCCATTCCAAATATAGAAAAACAAGCATCTAGCTAGTACCCAGTAGCATCTTTTCGACTTGAACCCAGCACAGGCAAACTCTCATTTGATGTCTTATCATGTGAAACAGTTATCCCGAGAGCACAAGTGAAGGCAGCTTTTTAACTTGGCCCCCCATGCTGGGGTGAATCAGCTCAGGCTCTTCCTTCTTTTTGCCCTGCTGCTTCAGTGAGCTCAGTGGAGAGATGACTTCAAATTTATTGTCAAGGAAAAGTGGAAAAGATCTCCCTCTGTCACTGCTCTGAGACTTCCATGCAGAAGGGGCTTTTTTCCACTGGCCAAAGGGAGCCCAGGAACGTTGGGGGAGCCCTTGGTCACCCTTGGGGGCCACCTCGGAGTGGCCTCTGCTTCTGGGGCATGCTCCAGTTTCTGGGAAGGCTCCAGGTGCATGCTCACCCCTGGGCCTTTGCACTGGCTCCTCTCTCTGCCTGGAGGGGTCCTGCTGGAGCTGGATTGTCCAGCATGTACTTTGACTTTTTTTGTTAGAAAAGCTAAGCTAAACAGAATCAAATACTAAGCACCTTCATTTGTCTTTTCCCTCCCCACCACTCACCTGGAGATTTCCTCTCCTACTGCAGTTCATGGGACCTGGAGAACAGACTGTATTGCATCAGTCTCGGAGTATGGGCTGTACCCCAGGGGCACACTTTCTGCTGAAGAAGATAAACACTTATTCAGGAAGCCGGGGGGGGGGGGGGTGGCCTCCTTGACCTGGAAATGCAAAGTCCCTCGCTCTTCCTGCACCTGCTCACCTTCCTCCCTGCTGCTCCCCACTTCACCCCTCCCCTGTAATAATCACAGTGCTCTCTGGGCAGGAGCAGAGACCTGGTTTGACTGGTAGCAACTGTGTCCCGCTCCCTGTCCTTGGAGTTTCAGCCCAGACACCTTTTCCTTCGGATGTCTTTGCTGAGGTAGGTCCTCACCAAGAGCTCACCCACATCCTGAGTAACTCTCCTTGGTCCTCCGCATCCTTGGCTCTGCATGGGCTTGGGTCCCTGTGTCCTGTTCTTCCTGGGCCTGTTTCCTCATGGGTCACAGACCTGAAAATGATCTGTGAGCAGTTGAAGAAATGTAAGTCACTCTGGCAACTCAAGCCAATTCTGTTTGACAGTTCAAGAGAGAACTAGTTTGTAATTTTTCAGGATCTTGTGAGTTCTCTGGCTCTACCAGCAGGGAATTCCAAAGAGAATACAAAAAGAGGTTTTTATGTATATAATAATAATAAGAATTCCTATTATGATGGGGGGGTATCTTTCCCACTTTTTTTTGCATTGTAATTGGCACCTAGCGTTGTATAAATTGAAGCAGTACAATGTGTTCACTTGTTACATTTATATTTCAAAATGATTACCACCACAGCCTTAGCTAACACCCCCATTACATCCCATAATTACCATTTCTTTTCTGTGGTGAGAACATTTAACATTGACTCTCTTAGCAACTTTCAAGTATGTAATTTTACATTATTAGCAATAATCATCATGTATTATTAGATCCCCATAACTTGTTAACTTTTTATCTGGAAATTTGCACCTTTGACCAACATCTCCCTAGTCTACTCCCAGCCCCTGGCCGCCACCTGTACTCTCTTTTCCTCTGAATCTGGCATTTCTAGATTCCATATATACATGATATCATACAGTATAGTTTTGAAATAACGTGAGATTTCACTTAATGTCATAAAATTCATAGAAGATATTGCAGAGGGTAGGATTCCCTCTCTCCATGGCTGGATAATATTCCATGGGCTTTAGAAACACACCCCATCTGTGTTCACCAATCATTTGTTAACAGACATATAGTAATATAGGTGGTTTCTGTCTTGCTTATTGTAAATAAGGCTCCAATGAACACGGGCTTGTACTATCTTGTTGGGACTTGTTTTCAGTTCTTCTGGAAATATACCCCAGAGTGGGATCGCTGGATTAAATGGCGGTTCTATTTTGAGTATTTTGAGAAACCATCATGCTATGTAGCATGGATTTCTTTTCCAAAGTAAGGTGATTTTTCAGGGATGCTTAAGGGAACTGGAACAGCACATGAGAACCTCAGTCACTGTGAGGCTAAGAAATTTTAAACAATAGAGCATTTTTAGTGAATTTCCTTCTGGACTGAGGGGGTCCCAACCCCCTGAACTTGGGCCTCTACTGTCTGGAAAACAGGTAAAGAGGGTCCCCACTGTCTCCCCACCACACACACCTGGACATCATTTTGACTTTCTTTGGATTCCTCCCTCCTGCGAGCAAGATTATCTCCCTCTTTCCTTGAACTTTGGTTACTATGTGGCTTTGAGACCATTAGGAGCTTGTGAGAGTCTAAAGATTCAAGTCCTGGGCCTGCACAGCGGGCCTGTTGCCAAACCAGAATGTTCCATCCAACCAGAGTTTGGCTCCGGAGCCAAATGGTCACGTGAGAGGCAGTGATTGGACACTATTTCTTTTTTTTGCTGTTCTTTCATTCTTATTCTACTCTGTAACTTTTATCATCATTATTAGCCCACTACCTGATTTTATTATTTAAAGAATTATTTATTTAAAGAATAAAGATTTTATTATTTAAAGAATTAAAAGATTTTATTATTTAAAGCCTGGTCATGAATGTCGCTGACAGACAGTTAATTCTTGATCTCTTTACTTGCTCCACCTAAGGCATTTTTCCTACCAGCCTCTGTGTTATCTTTGTAAATAAGGAAAATATGAAGACCTACTTCCTGCTATGGCTGCTAGCCTAAGTGGGCTAGAATATGGAGGTAGGGGAGGGTGGCTGGCCTGGGGCTGTGTCCTCAGCAGGAGCCATGCACTTGTGTGAACACTGTTTTTTCTTTATACAACTTGACCTGGGCTAAGATACCTGCAAACTGAGGGCTGAGATTCTGTGCCTTCATGGTGTCTCCATTTTCCTGGGAAGTCTCAGACTGACTGGGCTGGTTCCCTCTCTGTGTGTGAGCACCATCCCAGCCTTCTTCCCAGGCCACGGGAAATCAAAGCCAGGACATTCAAAATCAAACACCCTGTGGTTATTCTTCTTACTCTGGGAAAAAAAAAAAAAAAAAACCCACATCGCTCTCCTTTTGTGCCACTGCAAACATTGCGACATTTTTGGCGGGAAGGGGAAGTTATTTTGTGTATGTGTGAACTAGAATTTTGATAGACAGGGTAAGTTGCAATCCAATTCTAAACTATAGATTTTCAAGCAGATTGATGCAACAAATTGTTAGCAAATAGCAGTTTGCAATTTGATGCTAATTAGACATAAGGCAAATATGTGCCATGACAAATTAGCAGCGAACCATACTGCAGAGGATTAGCGAGAGCTGGCACAGCTCACGCCCGGATTCGCACACCTCCTTGTCGCCGGCGTCACCGTCGGGGTCTGAGCCAGCCTCGCCTCTCTGCGAGCAGGAAGCTGGAGGGGAGACCAGGGCGGCCCAGGCCAAATCTCAGAGTGATGTTCTGCCTCTTCACTCTCCACCTGTGCTAGCTTGTCCTTCCTCCAGAGCTGCTGTGGAAGGTTCTGTTCTGGAAGCTTCCCACGACATCTATGCACATATTGAATATACATGCATACATAATCCCGGAAACATTCGAAAATAGAGATGAGTGAGAAAGAAGAGCAAAGAAAGGAAAAAGAAGAATGAGGGGGAAAGAAAGAAAGAGAAAGGGAGAACAAGGAAATGGATTTAACGATAACTACTGCTCTTAGTGATTTGCTGATCTGCTTTTGAAACTTTTGTTTCCAAAGACTTCAGATTTTCAGACAGTTTTCCTTTTAGGTGTGTACAAGCAATATTTTAGGTGGTTACACAAGCAATGCTTGCAATTATTATTTTGAACAAAAATGGCTCAGACAGATCAGACCTATATTATTTGCAACCTTCTTTTCTGACTTAATTTTGCATCATGTATATTTTTCCACAGCCATATACACAAATCCATATTAAAAATCTTTTTTTTCCCCTTCTTCTGTGCATCCACCCACTCATTTAATCACCTTCTCTTGGAAGCCTGGATTGCCCTGCAGCATTGGGGGTGGGCTTGGAAATTTGTTTCTGCACATGTGGGATAATTTCTAAGGATCATTCCTAGATTGAATCGCAGCAGAAAGTTGGCATACAACTTTCTTTTCCTTCAGAGTAGCTGTTTCCGAAGCCCTGTCCAACACTGGCTATTATTTTAAATCTTTGTTAATTCGATGTGCCTCCAAAATTTACCCTGCTGATGCGTATTTGCTTTTGTTTTCTAATGAGCTGGCGTATTTTTTCAGGAATCTTACATGACTCCATACTGGTCTTCTCAGAGAACAGCCCAGCTCCTCACACTCCGTCCGAGTAATCACTGGAAATTAAGTGCATGTTCATATTTACAGAAATTTCTCTGTCCTACAGATTTCTGTGAGATTTTCAAGCATGGATCTATGGTGATCATGCCAGCAGCTGGTCTGAAGGTGGAATGAATCAGTGCAGCATTTCCCAGACTTGCCTTGTTGAAAGACACCGGCGGGGATACTCCAAACCAGGGTTCCACTTAATGTACGTGATACTTCAGTTTTTTATCTGAAGAAGAATGAACCTATTCTAAATAGTATGCATTGCTATAAACCAATATCATATTCCAAAAGAGTGATGGGAAAATAATGAAGATTCCCCTTCTTCTTCTCAGTTCTTGCTGGGACACTGTCCAGTTAACTCTCATCCATGGCATGTCTAAGGCAAACCCTGCTGGAAGGTGTAGAACTCACATAACCCGGTCCCCCTCCACGAGCCCAGGGTTGCTGGGGAGACATGCCATGCTGATCTTCCTGTGGGAAGAAGAGCGGGAGTTCTCTCTCTTCGCTCCCCCCACAACTGCCCCTCCTGGGCACAATCTGGAGATGTGGTTCAAGTCCTGTGGTTTGTGACCATTCTTGGAAATGTTCCTTACCTGCAACATGACAAGAGGGGCACAAATAAAATACATCATGGTATAAATATTAGTTGTGCTTACATGCACTTTTTCATTCAAATAAGTGTGGCGTGTAGAAATGTTGCATGAAAATGCATGAGAGTTGTCTATTTTCAGTAGTAAGTTCGGGAGTGACTGATCTGGAATTGCATCCAATACTATGGAGAATTGTGTGGAAGTTGAATATCAGTTTTCAGTAATAAGTTTGGAGGTTGTGGTATTTTGGTTCTTGTGTGTGTGTGTGTGCACATATATGTATATGTGTACATGTGCACATGTTTATATGTGCATATATGTTATATTGTGTATATATAACACTCTTTGATTCTGCAGAGACACATTCAAACTTCACCTATAGGTCAGCACAATTCTGTGTGAAGATGAGTAGTCATTTCCTCAAGAGATACTACATTTTTTAATTTCAAAAATTTTATTGACCTATAATTAATATGCTGTAAGTTGGCTCTTATAAAGTATATCATTCATTGATTTTAGATGATACCCACCTTAAACCACCAGGACAAACCTATCTCTGAAACTTGATTACATATGTAAATTCAAAAATTTAATCCAGTATTTTCATATATCCCACCACTACTCACTGTTGAAGCTTTCAAAATTGACTGTTTTAAATTATGAAAACACAGTAGTGGTTTAAATAGAGAAAAAAATTATGTCATGCCTATTGGTATGTCCAAGTATATAAAAAAAGTATATAGAATTTTCTTGTTACCCTAACTGATTCTTCTGGTCATTTGGGTTATAGTATCGGTTACATTTTCTAACTGATCACTACTTTGGGAAAGTGATTTAATGTTTATTATTTGACCATCTTGCTAAAGTCTATGTTTGTTGCACTAACTGATTTTTAGGCAGGTTTTTTTTTTTTTTTTGGTAGCCACTACAATATCTAATGGTGATCTTGTCCCTGATTCTTTTAAATTTATATCTTGTATATATTTTTCTTCCCTTATTGCTTTGGGTAGAACTTTCAAAAAAAATGTTAAGTAATTGTGGTGATAAAAGGTATTCCTATTAATAGTTTCTCCTTAAAGGTGTAAGTCTAATAACTTATTATTATTTGTAACAGGCAGTGATTGGTTTGAGGTTTGAGATAGGTTTTTTTTTAATCTTGTACAGAAGTTAGCATTTATTTTTAATTATCTGTCGCATTTGAAAAATCACCAAGTACAATTTGAATTTAACATTTTCTTCAACTGCGTATTTTTTAAACATATTTGATATTCTTAGTTATATTAATATTGTATTTCTTAATGTTGAACTATTCCCATCTTCCTTGAATGAAACAGATTTCTATGGCTCATTTACTACTTTTGATATATGGCTATATATTATCTGTTGAAGCAATTTAAGCAGGACTGAAAAGTCAAAGTTCTGAATATAAGAAAGCTTTTGAAATGTTGACTGGTCTATGAGTAGAGTAGTTGGTTTGGAACACAGGATATATGAGAGAGCAGTGGGAGATATTACTGAAAATATATGCTGGGACATGGGGACATACTACCTTGAATCTTGCATCAAAGATCTAAATTCTAGATATAGAGATTGATGATGACATGTTAAGCCATGAGAGGAGACTCAGGAGAGTATTTGGAATGAGAAAAGAAAGCTAATATGATCTTTGAGAAATGTCAAATTTCAGAACTCATGAAAATGGTGATAAGGAACTGTGAGCTTGGAGAAACAGAGAAGCAATAGAGAAGAAAACAAGAAACTTTTTAAAAAAGATGGTGGATGATGATGTTCAAGTAATAGGAGAAATGAGAAATATATTTGGAGTTGGTTATTTGAATATTTAGATGAAAAGGCAAGAGTTCAAGATATTGTTTAAAAGGAGACACTCGGGGTTTCTGTGTTTTTTCTTATTCAAATCACTATTATCACACATTTTAGTTATTGACACCCAAATTGTTGACATATGACCCAGAAGTTATATAAAATAATTTGGTGATATTAAAACATTATGTGGCTATACAACACACAATTATGGGAGCAAAACGAATGAAGTGGAAAAGCAGCAGGCAACACTCAGGAAAACAATGCCTAATTTCTTTCTTAAGCCCTCTGGGGGAAATCTTCAGACAGTTTTGAGAATGATCAATAATGAATGTTGCTGTGAATTTATTTTCCTTGCAAATCTTTATTTAAACGGTATGTAATAGACTGGAGCCTCCCAGTATTTGGCCCTGCCTCTGCCATTGGGAAGCCCCAGGGTTTGAAGAGCTCGCTGTGACTAGAGAATTATCCTTCTTTGCACAACACATAGGTCAGTCTCTGGCTGTGCACTTCCCTGTTGGTGTGATAAGCCAACGTGTCATCCGAGTTCTGAGATTCATTGGTTGCTGACAATATCAGCAATAGTCAAATAGGTTTGGGAGTAATTTCCATAAGATACAACAAGCCAGTTTATATTGAGTTCTCTAATATCGTTCAAATGTCTTTGCTTGCAATTGTTTTCTAGGTAAGAGGTAAAGGGGTTGGTTCTACAGCTAGAAGCTTAACAATTAGGTAGACCCACTGTGGCTCTCTGGCCAGTTGGTGCTACAATCTGTCCTTGGCATTTGCAGATGATGTTAGTAATTTTAGTAATTTTTTCTTTCACCCCAGAGGGTGGCACCGATCTGATCTTTACCCTCAATGTATGAACCACATTAAAAAAAAATGGAGAGAATCTGGAATTTGTAGGTGCAATTTGTTCTTCACACCAACCGCACCTTTATAAAATGCTGACGACTTTCAGAGAGTTCAGATCAAGGCTTCTCCCTTTTGTCGATACAGCACAAACTTGTTTTTTGTTTCTTTACCCGTCATAAAGCTTGGAATGAAGCTGACTCTACTCTCAGACCCTACTCTGATGCGCTGATTCACATCAGTCACCAGGAGTGTTTGCAAAAAGTCAAAATGAATAATCGGTGGTGGGAATTCTACGGGGACTATAGCTGAGAGCAGAAAGCAAACGTTGTACAAAAAATGAACCGTGATTTGAAAAATATATATATAAATAAATTATATTTAAAAACAAAACAATACTGAGCATGCCCTTTCCCAGATCCCCAAGATTATCCTTAGCTAGGATCGGAGGTGACACCTAGGAATCCAAAAATGGTTGACAAGATTCTTCTGGATTCAGACACAAGTGTTCCTTTTCCTTTTAATTTCTACAGGGCCTGTAGTAATTTCTCTTTTATTACTGATACGGGTATTTTTTGGTTTTCTCTCTCTCATTCTCCCCCACCCCTTAGACATCTGTCAAGAAGGGCAAGAAGCTTGTCAGTTTATTGATATTACAAAGAGGTTTAGTTTTCTATTATTAGCCTGTTTTCAATTTCATTAATTACTGTACTTTTTTCTTTCTATGTGGTTTAACTTTTTCTTATTTTTCCAGTTGCTGACAATGAAAGCTTAGGCTATTCGTTTCAGACACCACTTCTTTCCTAGGCAAACATTTCATCCTATAAATTTTCCTCTGAGCACTGCTTTAGTTGTATCACACATTTTAATTGGTTGTATCGTTATTTTCATTCAGCTGAAAAGATTTTTTTAATTTTCTTTGACCAGTGTTTACTTTTAGCTTATTTTTGTCTTTATATTTAAAGTACCGTTCTTTGAGATAACGTAACTGGATATTGTTAATTTTTTAAATATAGTCTGATAATCTTGGTCTTTTACTTAGGATATTTAAGCCCTTTAAGCACAATAGCATGAGGAAAATTATGAGATGAAACATAATCAAATTGCTAATATAACTGCATTTAAACACGTGATTAATTAATCACATTAATCACGTGTTTAAATACAGCTATATTTAAATTTTCCATTTGATCATAGTGTTCTATTAGTCTTGTCTACTCTTTCTTCCCTTTTCTCTCCTTTTTTCCACTTTCATCTTCTTTCTGCAGTTACTAGCAATAATTCTTTATTGTATTATTTTAGTGACGGGTGTAGGGTTTATAGTTTTTATCTGTCACTTCCAACAGTCTGTCTTCAGTGACATTATATCCCTTCTCATATAGTAAGGAAACTTACAACCATTTACTTCCATCTCATCCTCTCTTGGCCTTTTTGCTATTGCCATAATACATCTTACTCCTATATATGCTATAAACACCACAATATATTGTCATTATTTTGCTTTAAGCAGACAATTATCTTTTAAGGAAATCACAAAATAAGAAAAAGGTCTTTTATGTTTTCCACGTACTTAACATTCCATTCTTGTGTTGATTCAAGTTTCTTTTTGGCCTCATTTTACTTCTTCCTAAAGGATTTCCTTTAACATTTCTTATAGAGCTTGTCTGCTGGTGATGAATTTTTTTAGTTTTTGTATGTCTGTAAGACATTTATTTACCTTCATTTTTCAAAAATAGTTTTGCTTGCTGTAGAACTGTAGTTTAGATTTTATATTTCAGTACTTTAAAGATGTTCCATGTCTTCTGACTTGTATTTTGTTTCCTTTTTTATGAAATGGCCATGTTTTGCATTTCACTTTCTATATGATATTTTTTAGTATAAATCTGCTGTCATTCTATTTATTTCTCTCTATAAAATATGTCTCCTGTTCTCTGATTTTATGATGATCTTTTTATCATTGGCTTAGCAATTTGATTATGTTGTATCTCATAATTTTCCTCATGCTATTGTATTTGAAGTTTATTCAATTTACGCCATCTGTGAGTTGACAGTTTTCTTGAAATTTGGGAAAGTGAGCCATGACATACTCAACTATTTCTGCCCTCTATCCTTCTAAGACTTCAGTATTTGTCCACTGAGAGTTTCTTCACATCTCCACACAATTTTTTGAGTTACTTTACTGTCTCATTTTTATAGTACACTTTTTTTTTGTCTTCAATCTAATCTGATTAAATTATGGAGCTTCTTCTCTTTCTCTGAGTGATATGTTTCCAATTACATGTGTCCTTCAACCTGGTCTTTCTTGGTGATTTCACCCCAACGTTGGGTAATGTCCCCACACAGATGTACTGATCAGATTTGAGTTGAAAAACCAAGGATAACACTTTGCAGATTTTAAGAGTTCTCTTTACACAGAAAATTTTTCTCTTGTATTCTGTGTTGAGTTTTGAAAAATGCTCAGATTTTCCTTGACCTTGACAAAATGCAGTCTTCTTAAGTCAGATATTAACACTAGAAAGAGAGAATTTTTCTTCCTAGCAAAATTGACTGGAAAATTTCCTGGAAGTAACCTCAAGATGTGGCAGGGAATACCTATTTTGTTTTTATTCTCTCTGGGGTTATTATCTTTAGCTGACGATGGTACTGTGTCTGAAATTCATAGTTGCATATACTTTTTCCAGTTAAATTTTTTTTAAGGCAGCAGGATAGATTGGGTTCTTACTTTCTCCATCTTGCTGATAAGTGAAAGCTACCTTCACTTTTAACATATGTCATCGGTCAGATAATGTTTTGCTCAATAATTACTTTCTCTCTGCTATTGAAAAATAGCTTTCCATTCTCTCCTGGTTTCCATCATTTCTCCATAAAATTAGCTGTCAGTCCTACTGTTGTTCCTTTGAATAGTTCTTTTCTTGATACTTCTAAGATGTTTTTGTTACTAGTATTAGGAATCTGATCCTATGAGGAATAACTTTCTTTGTTTGTCTCATGCCTAAGGTTGTGAGAACTTCTAGAATCTTGCTTGGATATCTTTTTTCTAAATAAGTTTTTGTAGTTATCTTGGTGAACTATTTCTTCAAATTATTCTTGGCGATTTCTCTTGAAACACTGATCTTTCCCTTCCCTTCTCTCTCGTCCCTGTCTCTCCCTTGTCTTCAACTACATGCGTATTGAGTGGTCTCACTAACCTCCCCATGCCTTTCACATTTTCTTCGCCATGTGTTTCTTTTTGCAAGTCTATTTTCCCCTCCATTTTACTTATTCCTTTTCCCTCTGTTCAACTTATTCTTATTGAGTTCTATTTTGTGACATTTAGAATCAACATTTTACTCTTTAAAATATATTCAGATCTTTTGGGAGGACCTTTATATTGTCTATTTTCTGGACATGTAAATCAAAATTGTTTTAAAATCAATGTCTGATAACCCTAAACCTGTGAGGATGTCTCTATCTGATTTCTTGTTTTTTCCCTTCCTCTTTGGTCTTGTGCCTTTCTGTGCTTGATTTTTTTCTTTTTCTTTTTTTCTGTATGAGTAACGTACTCTCTGAAATATCCAGAACTGAATTGATTTCTTTCTAGGTTTCAGTCTTTGTAGGGTTGATTATACTCATTTCCCCTCCAGGTCTCCAGGCCATAAGGTTGGCATTTACCAGTGTCCTTGGTCTGCCTTGAACTTGAATAATTGTATTTCCAGCACAAGATTATCAAAAACTCTCCTTAGCTTTTCTGCCACTTTCCATCTGATTGCAGACAGTCTATCCCCACAGAATTTTAGAATCCACAACTGTCTCAAGGAGAAAACTGGTGTGATGTGCCAGGGACGCATCTCTGTGATTCCCGACTCTCTGGAATCTTGGCTGTTTGTGTGGAACTGTGGTAATGGCCTGAATTCTAATTTTTGTCTCCTCAGTCCTGTGAGATTATCACAAAATTAAAAATTAATGTCTGGTTTCTTAGACTTCTTGCCCTTTGCAGCCTAGAATTGGTAAAAGCTCCAAGGGGAAAATCAATAAGTTGAATGTTGGGCTCACTGTTCTGGCTCTCCCTTCTTTCTAGGGTTGTGGAGTCTCATTCCTGGCTACTTCAATAGCATTTTTATTCTTTAAGCAGACTCTCTTTCTGTCTGGATTTTCTAGACAGTGGGAGAATTGGTGTATTATAAACCACTACATCAGAGTTAAAGGAGACATCTCCTTGAAAGTCTGTAGTATACTTTGGACTATAATTTCTTATCAGCTGAAACAATGGATGTGCTATTATGTTGTAAACTCTTAGGAGTTAGACCTATGTGGAGAAAGGTCACTAGATCAATCCCATTCATCTCTGCGAGCAGGATCTCTGCATCCCATTCATCTGAGATTGAACTATCGATAATTTAAAACTACAAGAAAGAAGAGGTAGCTATTTCTCTCTCCCTCGAGTTTGCACCTGGGTCATCTCCAAAAACTCTTAATAAAATTTTCCTAAAAATACGGAAATTTTCTAACACTAAAAAACCTGTATGTGGGTGCCTGGAAAACAATATTACTTCATTTATTTTCTTTCAGATTTTTATAAATAGAAAAAACAAATATGTGTAGAGGCTTGAGCGTATCACCCCCAAAGCAGATACAGTGATTCAAACCAACTTTATCTCGATGAACATAATTAGAAAAAAACAAACTTTACAAGTATTGACTTCTGGCATTAAATGATACTTTTGTAATATTGAGGGACAATTTAATCCGTCCCTGTGCCATCAACCACCATAATGTCCTTTTCCTTGATGACTGACAACTGCACATTATTATGTTCCAGAATCAATCATTGCACATCAATATTCCCTGGAACATTTGGACTCCTCCAAACTGCAGCTTCATTTCTCACTTCCTGGTCCCCAAGTAGTCTTCTAAGCCAGTATTTTCCACCTGGGATCCCTGAATCCACAGGAGTCTTGAAAATGGGGGTTTTATAATTATTTTCAGTATTTAAAAATCTTTAATGGAATAGAATGAGTTTTGTTCAAAGTTATCTGAAGGACCAGAAACCACTAAGTGTCTAGTTCTTGTTTTAAAGTGTATCGATTCAGCTAATGGTGCTCATTTTAGCATGAACTTCAACTTTAGCAGCTCCATACTTTAAATTATTAAGAAAAGTGAGAAAGTGGATTAATTGTTATTTTTCTTTGTGGCATAAATATAGTGTATAAAAGCATGGGATTCATCAAAGACAAGAATAATGAAAAGGTTGCAATCACCATTCCTTTCCAGGGGAATAGCTTTTTGTCTCACTCAGAAATATCCACTAACAGGTATCTCCCAGAATCCATAGTGATGCTGAGGAAGCTACTGCTCCTCTTATAACACCAGTGTTGTAACTGGAATATACCATTTGGTCACATGGTTCTTCTGGGGAAATAACAGGTGGACTTAGTAATGTTCCTTGACCTCAGAGGATAAAGAATGATATCAAAACTTGGATTTTATGAATAACTCGACCCATTTGCATTGACATCAAGAATTTCTCTACATTGAAGCATGAGGCATGATGGGGGAAATCAGTAAGTTGAATGTTGAGCTCACTGTTCTGGCTCTCCCTGGCTGTTTCAGTAGAATTTTTATTCTTCAAGCAGAACTTCTTCTGTTTGGATTTTCTGGACAGTGGGAGAATTGGTATATTTTTGGCCCACCTTTTTGTGGGCACACTGATAAATTATTACACTTAAGGCATTTAATCAAAGATCACTTGTGTCTTGATTTCTTGCACAAAAGGTGCAAAATGAAGTTGAAAGGGATTGCATTGAATCTGTCTATTGCTTTAGGTAAGAAAGCCACTTTAACAAATTCATTTTGCATTTTTATACCAGAAAATCTTGTTGGATATGTATGGTGTTATTCATACTCAAGATACAATAAAGAATCATCATATAGGTAAAGTATTTCCCTGCATTTCTTTTTGTGTCTGTTTGCCTTCTACAGTGTCCAAATTATCTCAGACTTTTACCAATTTAACATCAGGTATCCGGATATGAAGTAGCATAGTTTGAAATACAGAGGGAACAGCATTCAAGATTCTAGATGATATCCATTGTGCATTTTTTTTTAGTGTGATCAAGAAGCTGTGTATCAAGAAGCTGCCTGACTTTTCAAAAAGGTTGTGCACAATAATAGTGGCTCCCATTTTCACTATATATCTAAATCTGTTTTGCAACAAAACAGTCTCATTTACATGTATTCAAAATAAATTGTTTCTTGTTACTTAGTGCCCTGATATCCAGTGACTAAGCAGAAGTAACTTCATTCTGACTTTGAGGTCTATGTTTGTGAAGCTTGTAACTCAAAGGCCTAAAGTCCTTTGGATAATTATCTTGAAAACTGATGCTTGTTGCAAAAGAGACTATGAAGTTTTAAGGCGTGTTAAATTGTTGCAGGTAGTATGTGGTCTAGGTTAGTTTGTATATATGAAGCAGGCATCATCTTATCTTTTATCTGTGGAGTGGTCTGAATCATGTCTGTCCATGTCTCTATTCCTCGAGAGCTCTTGGAGATAAAGCGACAACCTGTGATTCATTGCAAATGTTAATATTTTTAATACAGTTAAGTAGTGATGAAACTTTCTTCTTTTAATTTAAGGTGATGTTGTCTAGAAAATAGACAAGTTTCAGTGGATCCTGGAAATCCCATCAAGACAATACCCACTATGGCATCGTTCAGCTAACATAAACTTCTTTATCTAAATTATTCAACTTTTGACTGAAGTGATCAGGGCATTAAATGAAAGAGTCTCTTGAATTAGAATAAGGTCTAGAGACTGATGATATGTGAGCATAAGTAGTTAACATCAATATTAGTGCTTGCAGGACAATTTCTGAAAATTGTGCTAATATTTTATCAATGAAACAAAACACTGCCTGGTGTAGTTGAGTGTTCAGAATATATCAGGAGACAAAGGTAGTCAGGTTAGTCTCTGCCTCGTCATCTACCTCAGCTATCATCGGCCTGATATTGGAGCTGTCTTTTTTATCAATCCACTCGCTTATCAACCCATTCAACCAGTGAGCAGGTACTGTGTTACAGGTTATTAGAGACCTGAGGAATGCAATGGTGAATGAAAGAAACAGGAAGTTGGGTAAGAATGTGCAAAGGTCTGAATGGAGCATAGGAGTAGGGCACTAGTTAGCAGAGAGAAGACCAGTATTGCTGAAGGTAATGAAGGTTCATGAAAGCAATGAGATGAAGGTTCATGAAAGCAATGCCACCTGGTGGGATTTGATTCTGAGCTCAAAGAAAAGCTTTGGAAGTGTGGAAGGTTTGGAGTATTGGGGGTGACATGGAACAACACATTTGTTAACTGAAATTTATTTTAGATAGAAAAATTAAGAAGATAGTGAAGCTCATCCCATTTTCTTATTAAATATATTAGTCTAGTGTGTTTTTTACACACTACTGATATACCATTACTAACTTTATCATTTAGTTTGTACCTAATATTCTATTTCTGCTCCAGCATTCCAACCAGGATACCAGATTACATTTAGTCATTTTATCTCCTTATACCCTTACATATAATAGTTTCTCAGACTTATTATTATTATTATTATTATTATTATTATTATTATTATTTTTGACCTTGAGAGTTTCAGGAGTACTTGTCAAAATATTTTGAAGAATGCTTCTCCACTGGAATTTGTCTTGTGTTTTAATCATGATTAGATAGTAGATTTTATCAAGGTTTGATTGAGTTTAGGGAAGAAGACCACAGAGGTAAAGAATTATTTGCAGAGACCTCCCTGGTGGTACAAAGGGGTTAATGAAGCCACCTGCAGCTGCTGCAGCACAAGTTCAGTCCCTGGCTGGGGTGTGACCCACAGGAGCAACAGACCTCTCCTGACTTGCCCGCTGCTCCCCTCAGCAGTATATTTCAGTGACTCTGTTTGTTTGGCTCCCCATGCTGTCTCTGGTGAGTCCTCCACTCTCCCCACACACACCTCTGGCCTACACCTCAGTTTTTGGATACATAAATAAAATAAATCTTTTTTCTTTGAAAACACCATTTCCATTGCATCTTGTCCAAAGTTGACCTTCATTGTTGATTCTGAACATCATCATGTCATTGAAACAGTGTGTCAGATTTTCCATTCTACATTTAGGGGCTCATATTTAAAGACTGGGGAGTTATTTTCCCCTTCCTTGAGGGCAGTCTATTTACATATCAGTTTTTCGGAATTCCTCAGAACAAGAAACTTTTCTACTTATTTTTATTTCTATCGGTGTTTCACTGTACAAACCCATCACAAGTTATACATTCATCTACTGAGAAACATCATAGTTGCTTTGAGTTTTGATAATTATGAATAAAGTCATTATAAACATTCATGCTGTGTTTTTTTTACATGGATGTACGTCTTCAAATACCTAGGATTGCAGTTGCTTCAGAATATGCTATATCATGTACTGTTTTGTAAAAGAAAAACTGTCTTCCAAAGTGTCTGTACCATTTTGCATTTTCATTAATGATGAATGAGAGTTGCTGTTGTTCTGCATCCTTGCCAGCTTTTGGTGTTGTCAGTGTTTTTTTTTTGTTTTTTTTTTTAGCTATTCTAATAGGGGTATGGTGGTATTTTCCTTATGACAAATGATGTTGAACATTTTCTCATATGCTCATTTGGCACCTATACAAATTCTCTTGTGAGCTATCTGTTCAGATAATTTGGGCCCGTTTTTTTTTTTTTTTTTTTTTTGTGTGTGTGTGTGTGTGTGTGTGTTGTTTTCTTATTGTTGAAGCTTAAGGTGCCTATTTTTGCAAGATGACTTTCCTATAAAGAGAGGCAGAAATTAGTGAACCTGTGAATCCTTATTCTTCTGGTTGGATGCCAGTGAGATATAGGACTTTGCCGCCATTGGTGTTTCTGCTGCTTGCAAGTTGGACTCACTTGGTGCCTGGCTGTGGAGCAGGGTCGGGTATATCCTGGCGCTTGGCTGCTGTCATTGAGGACAGATCGGACTCCCTGTTAGGGTCTTGGTTGCAAGGAAGTGTTGAAGCAGTTGGGCTTTGCTGCTGTTCTGCCTGCTAGCAGGACTGAGCAGGGTTGCGATTTCCCAGATCTTTGTCGGGCTTCCTCCTTCTCAATCCGTGGACTTCATCTATATGTGTGTTGTACATGCTTATGGGCAGTTCTAGCTACAACCTTATCTGAAACCAGTTTTGGAATATAAAGGAGATAAAAAGAAACCTGGAACAACTTACCACATCATCATTCAAGTTCTGAGGCTGCTGGCCAATCAGCCCTCTCCTTTCTAGCTTTTGGAGTTCTTTTCTCATTGTCTGCTGAACTATTTCCATGGCACTTAGTTGAATTTAGAAGACAAGGGCAGGGGAAGGGGAATCTATGCCATCTTGCTCCTGAACGGGAAGTCTGATCTTCATTTTTAACGTCAAAATTAAGTAATGGATGATCGTCTTTTATCTTTCAACCCGCCTCTCCATTGGATAAGGAAACCTTTTGGGTCCAAATGCGAGTGTTATTCTCAGCTTACGAAGGCCTCTTCCCCTGCTTGTCTCCATGAGAATCTTCTGACACTTGTACATGCACTTAATGCAAATGCTCTATAGCTTTGCCTTTTGGCTTAATGCCTGCCTTAACTGGCTCAGCCTGCTTTATTACTGTCTGTCCCTGAGAGGGACCCTCACCTCTGTGATGGGGCCTTTTGTCTGCTTAGCTCACTCTGTCCCAGGCCTAAATTGGAGCCCTGTGCATAGGGAGCACTTCATAAATGGCTTGATGATGGTGGGGTTGGGGGCTAGAAATGACAGTAGCAAAACGGAGTTGCTCAATCCCACAGCACTTTCCTTTGGTCACAGTTTCCATCTTGATGGTTTTTGACAGTAAAATACACCCTTGTTCCACTAATGGTTGGCTCCATGGGATACAAGCCAGTGTCCAAGTTAACCCTTCGCAGGAAAGGGGCCGTGGGCCCATCTGAAAGAGGAATACTTGGGGGGTAGTTTCTCACGTTAAGAGCTTTCCTTCATATGGGCAGCGCTCCACTGTAAGCCACCGAGGGGAGCTTTCCAGGGGCTGCATTGATGGATTCACCATCCAGTGTTGGTGACCTGTTACATTCTCATAACCATTGAGCTGGTGAGTGGCCAGGGTTAGCTGACCGTGAACCAGAGGCAGAGGCCAGGGGATATGTACTGCTGAGGGTCATTTGGGACGGGTTCTTGCGTGCACTCCTTAGTGCCTGGGTCCCAGAGAGACACTGAGTCCTGACATCACTCTTAAGCCTGTCCCTGGTGGCAGCACCCTGGGCCTGCCTGGAGCTGGCCCTATTTACACTGGGCCAGGCTCAAGCAGAGGGATGAGCTCCCAGGAGGATGCAAGTTTGTGAGGGAACAAACTCTAGTGCCAAATACAGCAGCTAGAAGACAGGATCTGGAGCCGTGTTTGGGTTGTTCTGGTCATAGTGGTCAGAGCCCTGTTGGTGAGGGGTGTCATGTGAAAGGGGCACTTGGGACGGGAGGCCTTGCAGAGACCCCAGAAGTGGCCAAAGGAAATCCCTGTTCCCATCACATGGCTCTTGGAGGTAGAACATCCCTGCGTGCAGGAGCCAATTCCCTCCCCACAGCCTCTCTGGCCACCTCTGTCTCATTTTCCTTTCATACTCCCAGTGTCCCTGGGCCTCAGAGCCTATGCATTGCAGTTGTCCTGCCTTCCCCTAGATTTTTGCAGGCTGGCGAGCACCTTCTGGTCCCCCAGCCTGAATTCAGTTGCCACCTTCTTAGGGAGACATCTCCTCACCACCCATCAAACCTGTCATTTTTCTCCCCTGTGTCCTGTGCTGCTTTCCAAGTAGGCCTCAGTTGCATTGTTTGTCTTTCCACCCTGTGACCCCCACGACAAGGAAAGGCCCTGAGGGTGGGAACATGATCCAAAGGCTTCATGCCTATCTCCCTAGCACCCAGGCCGCCTCAGACACTCTTAGAGTAGGGCCGAATGTGCCCATATCCACTAGGTTTTTTTTTAAATTATTTTTTATTTATGCAATTAAGAACTGGGGTGGAGGCCAGAGGAGTGAGGGGGTGAGAGGATTCACCAGAGACAGAGCGGGGAGCAGAACAGGCAGACTGACGAAGTACACTGCTGAGGGGAGCAGCGGGGAGACAGGAGAGGTCTGCCGCGCCATGTGGGTCAGCTCCTTGGCTGGGGATCGAACTCATTCTGCAGTGGCTGGTGAGAGCTTCAAAGCACTGAGACTAACCCCTGTACCGCCAGGGGGGCCTGGGAAGTCCCTCTCAGGTTATTTGTTTCCAAGTCATTGCTTGATACAGTGAGAATAGGGCAGATAATAATCTCAGCCCTGTCAGAAAGCAGAAGGATTTGCTTGGGAAAATGAAACAAATATATTTTTAAGCTCCATAAACATATGATGAATGCTAACAAGGTATTTTCAAAATAAGAAGTACATAGAAACAGCTTATATTTCTGGTCAAATGAAGTTGTAATCACATTGTTATCAAAGCAAAAAAAAAATAGAAAACAGAAATCAAAATGAGTCAGAAGAGTTTTTTTTGTACATGTGTGGAAAGATTAGGCAACTTAGCTGACACCACGGGCTTTTCCTTGTTTAAGTCTTGTTGCTTCTTCCAGGTGTCTGTGTTTTCTCTGGGGAGACAAGGCAGAGGCCAGCCTACTGGCTCTCAGGAGGGACAAGAGAGCCTTTGCCCACGATTCCCCAAGGCCTCTTCTGGGGCTGGGCTTTCCTACCCAGATCAGCAGAAAAAGCTTACAGCAGAAATGCTTACTGGCTGTGCCCAGACGGGCAGATCGCAGCTACAGCTTTGTTTTTAAGAAGCAGCCAATTAGCAGGCCTGGTTATTATTTACATTTCAGGCAATATATCACTAAAACGCTGTTGATGATTTATCATTTATATTATGGTATTGTCAGCATAATTTATTCAGATCATGCTGAGATACCTGGAAAATTAAGTAAAAGAGAAAATACACTGAATCCATGGGTTCTCAAAGAGATTTTTTAGCTGCTCTTTCTCTCATTCTGTCTCTCGCTATATGTAAAGAAAAATCATGAATCACTTAGGTATTAAATTGTTCCAGGATCATCTGCATTAAAAGTTTGCCTTGAATTCTTTATTGGAAGAAGGCTTGAGCTTTCATTTTATTTTCTTCTTTATCACTGGCTTTCCACCTTCAAAGTTAAAAAAAAAAAAAGTAAATGCAGTTGTCTTTAGAGTAAAGTTGTGTGGATTAATCTGAGACCAGAGGCTTCTCTGCCAATTTATAAAACATCCTTATCTTCTACCTTCTATTCTATTTACCCCACCTTCTGGGAAATAATTGTTGCTTATCAGAATTAGAGATAAAATATTCCAGTTGTTGAAATCATTAATCATCCAGGTATTATGGAAAAGCCGTCACTGAGCAGGAGGCTGGATCTGAGGGCCTAAGGGCTCTGGGTTCTGGTCCTGCCTCTGCTCCAGTCTTGGGACCAGAATCCTTGAAGCTCAGGGAGCTTCTGTTTTTTGAACAGTGGACAGAGTGTTTCTCAAAGTGATTTTTCTGCAGCATCTTGTTCTCTGGGTCTATGCCAGGTCTGCAGAATCAGAATCAGAATGACCCCGGGGGGTCACAGCAGTGACAAGTCACAGCACTCTTGACCTTGAGAACCACTGGGTTAAGACATTCCTGGATCACTTCCTGCTCCAACCCTCCCAATGCTTTAAATGTTATCATTATCTGAGGTGTTTTGCATAGTCCTTAAACTGTACAATTAACAAACTCTTGGTAATGCTCTTATCTGAACACCAGAATCTTGATTTGAAGGAAAGCTATGACATGAATTATGAATGGTGTGAACTATCTTTCATAATCTGAGGTCTTCCCCAGTCTGCTACCAGGTGATTATGTTGGGTTTTCTTCCAGTGAGGTCCCAGTGAGGTCCCTGGCCTGTGGGTGCAAGGAGTGGGTGTTTTTCACAAAGTAGTCATTCCAATGTTGCATCGGTGATTTGTACCTGAGGCAATGGGAGAGTCACAGAGGATGATCTGAAACCTTAAGGGTCTACAGGTTACACATACGAGCAGCAATGTTTGCTTCTCTGAGGCTCTGGAAACTCCAGGTCCAATTGCACCATCTTCCTGGGAAGCTATGTAAGGAGCCCTTGATTTTAGGGGGTTCGGTAGGCTTGCCAGAGGAAGTATACGGGGGCAGTAGATTTCATCAGGGACTTAAGGGGACACAGGGTCTCAGCCTTGGAAGGTGGGGGCACTCACTGCTCCCGGTATCTGCAGACAGGAATGCCCCCCCCCCAACTCCTTCCCTTTGACTCTGCCCACAGCCCTGCTGAGAGAGCTGCGGATACTAACCCCATTTCACACCATCTGCCACCTACCAGCCTTGACCAGGCTCTCAGTTCTTGGACTGTTACCATCAATGGACACCACAACACTTGCCAGTTACACCCATCTGTCTGGGGAAGACTCCAGGCTCCAGCAGGTCAGGGCATCAGGGCATGTGTCTCACCTTCCTCCCCTGCTTGTCACGGTGCCAAGGGCTTGTGAGTCGTCTGCACCTCAGATTAGGTCCTGACTGCTGCTCACTGACTGTACCTGGTGACGGGCTGGTCACGGTCACTTTCAGTGCACGCAGGGAAACAATACCTGTTTTCTCTTTAATGCCCTTGCTTTCTCTCCCTCTCTCTTTTTTAATTTATTTATTTGTGCATACAGAACTGGGGTACAGGCCAGAGATTCAGGGGTGGTGAAAGACTTCACCAGAGACAGAGTGGGGAGCAGAACAGGCAGATCGACGAAGTACACAGCTGAGGGGAGCAGTGGGCGGGTCAGGTGAGGTCTGCCATGCCAGGTGGTCACCTCCGGGGCAGGCAGGAATCGAACTCATGCGGAAGTGGTTTCAGCTTCTTAGTGCAGTGCTTTAACCCGCTGCACCACCAGGGAGGGCCTGCTTTCTCTTTTGAGCACCCATGCCACGCAAGGTGCCACGGCCAGTGATGGGGGGAATGTGTGTATGATTCTACTGAGCTTGCTGTTGGAAAGTTCAATGGTGGATGCTTGATAATTGGATATTTTTGGCTTTGGGGCCCAGTCGACAAGTCTTTTTTTCCTGGCACATGGATATGTGGAGGTGCTGATCGCCACAGCACTCACTTTGCAGAGAGGAACATGAAGTGGTGGCAGATGGAGTAGAGGTAGGATGGGGGAGGTCCTGCTTCTGGGGCTCCTGAGACCCACACATTCCTGTACTTGATTCCAAGAGATGCCCAGAGGATGGGCCTGTATTTGTCTTTGTTTATCAAGATTGATTTTATTTATTTAGGCATACAAGAGATGGGGTGTATATCAGAGGTGTGGGAGTTAGAGGACTCAGCAGAGACAGAGTGGGGAGCAGAACAGGCAGACTGACGAAGTCCACTGCTGAGGGGAGCAGCGGGCGGGTCAGGAGAGGTCTGCCGCACCATGTGGTCACCTCCGGGGCAGGCGGGAATCGAACTCATGCGGAAGTGGCTTTAGCTTCTCAGTTCTGTGCTTTAACCCTCTGGGCCACCAGGGAGGCCCCTATGATCTTTTTTTTCTTTAATTGAGCGATAACTGTCATGATGCCATCAAGCTAGTCCCTTTATATTTTCCCTGCTGTCTCCCAGGCTGTATATAGTTTCCTTTGCTCTGAAAATATTAGTTTCATTTTGAAAATTAAAGTTGGCTATTCCTGTTTAACAGAGAGTCAAGCACACACTCTGGAGGTGGAGGGTTGTCAGGTGCAGGGGCAGCCCCCAGTCTGGTCTGTACAAGCCCAGGTGTTGGGACTTTAGGATCCAAGGGCCTGAGTTCTTTGCCACCCTGAGCAGGTGGGAGGAAGCTCATCCCCATGGCCACGTGCGAGCCGGGGCCTCCTTCTGGAGACTGTCGGGCCTGTTGTGCCTGTGTCTCTGGAGTTTGCTCCTAGGATGCTGGGAGAAGGATTTCTGCACAGTTATTGTTGTCGTCTCTGAGGGCTACTTCCGAAACCTTGCTCTTAAGGCTTTAACTTTTGAAAATGCCTTGCAACATCTACATTTCTTTTCTTACTCTGGTGCATAGCAGAATCAATGTGAGGACTATGTGTCTATGGGCCAAGTTCTTGCTTGCATTTGGGGAGGTAAATTTTACTGCCCCAGACAAATAACGCCTCAGAGGATGAGGGCATGCGGCCACTGTCCACGTGTGTCTTACCTGGAAGTGGACTTCTAGTTCAGTCCTAGTAGCAACTTAAAAAAAAAGGCAAAGGCCCTCCCTGGTGGCACAGTGGGTTAAAGCACAGCACTGAGAAGCTAAAGCCACTTCCGCATGAGTTCGATGCCCGCCAGCCCCGGAGGTGATCCACAGGGTGCAGTAGACCTCTCCTGTCTCCCCGCTGCTCCCCTCAGCAGTGTACTTCGCCCATCTGCCTGTTCTACTCCCCACTCTGTCTCTGGTGAAGCCTCTCGCTGCCCCTGAGCCTCTGGCCTGTACCCCAGTTCTGTATGCACAAATAAATAAATCTTTAAAAAAATATATTAAAAAAAAGGAAAAAAGGCAAGAAGGGCAATCATTTTTCTGGCATGTTCAGAAAGTCTTGGTAATGTTGAGGCCCTTTTAGTGATGTTCAGCTAAGTGAGATTTTAGAAGGTAGGCCGTGACGCGGACATCATCCATGCTCATTCCACTAGCCTGCTAAGTACCAGCCCAGGTCTTGGGACTGGGAGCACTTTGTCCGGAGCAAAGGAGCAGTCTTGCTCTGGCCATGAATCCATGGCTGCTTCCTCTGGATTCGATGGCTTCCGTACCCTGGCTGTGGCTTTTTTGTGTAGGCTCTGTGCCAGGTGGGCATTTTACAAGACAACTGGATGGGCATTTTGCAAGAAGTTCATTTACAGGCAAGCCTGGTGCCCAGATGACCCTGACTTTGGACGGGGGGTTTGGGTTCCAGCAGATCTCTTCTGTCTCCTTACTCAAGTGTGTTTCCTTGATCTGAGCCCTGGGATGTGTCATGGCTTATCTTTAAAGACTGGCCAAGGTTTCCCCCTCCAATCCTGCATGCATTGTCCAGCCTCTGACCTCTGTCATACATATCACTCCCTCTTGATTGACTTCTTGACCAGAGAGTGGTCATCTCAAGTGGGGAAGGGTGAAGTCATCCTGGGAAAAATATGAGAAGGGAACCAGGTGGAGCAAAATCAGCAAGACTCTGAGAGTCAGTGGGGATTCAGAGAGGAACGATCATAGAAACAGGGAGTTTCAATGGTCCAATGAACCAACGAGCCAATGAACCCCCTAAATGAGGGCAGCTGCCTCCCACCTTGGGTTGCATTTTATCTGAAATGTACTTGCAATATATGACACTGGGAAGATATTGGAATCTCAGTTCAACAACACGAATCTCTGTGAGGTGCAACGCGCCTCATGAATCTGTTCTGCGTACCACCCAGGGGTCCGTCCTTTCTGCAGATCACTAGCTCCAGTCTGAAAAAGGAAGAGGCTGCAGGGGAGTCACTACATCTTAACACTTTGTCCTTTCCAAATGGTGGACTTTCCCTTCTTTTCTAAATTAGCATTATGTTCTTTCCCATGGAAAATTTTCAACTGCATAGGAGTAATCACTTATCTTTATACATATTAAGTGATGTAAATGACAGATGCATAAACCCCTAGCACCCACACACACACACACACACACACGCCTATCACGGGCACACACACTCACGCAGATGTGGTTAGTGGTGATAACTTGGTCAGGTTGAAACAAAAGCAACAGACGTGTCCCTGTCACCAAGCAGACACCCAGGGCTTGTGCCTGCCCATCAGCCCCGCCAGCAGCAATTACACAGTCCGTGGGTGTGATGAGTTGCAAACTAAACATTTGTAAAAAGGCTGTAATTAATGCAATTAGCTATTTACACGATAGCCCATAATGAATCCAAAGGCATCGTTATTGACTATTGAGTAAATAATCTGACATTAAAAAGTCAATGATCTGCAAATGAAAAATTCTGTCTCTTTTTTAAAAGGAGGAAAGATGAAGGGAAGAAAATTAAGGAAAAGAGGAAAACAAGCAAAAAAAAAAAACTCAGCAAAGATGTCATTGCATAATAGTCCATTATGCCTCCAATTGAGCCGTCATGAACTATCAAAGAAATAATTGCACAATAGACCATAATGGCTTAATCGTGTCAACATCTTTGCATTTACATATTTTTTTAATCAATGGAAATTAAGTACAAAAATGGGGCTTTGGGTTTCCATCCTGATTTTACCTTTGTGATGGGGGTGGGGTGAGGGTTGCGTCCCCGCTCGACACCTTCTGAGAGGCGGCAGTCCCTGCCAGTCTGGTGGATGTGTCTGTGGGCAGCTTGGTTTGTGGCCACGCGGACCATGCTGGAGGGACCCAGGGAGCCTGGGCCTGGGGCTGGGGGTCTCCACAGGACCTGGCTGCCCACTGCCCCAGGAACCAGAAATGTAATTTAATTTTGTAGAGCATCCAGTCCTTTGGGGATTGCCTATACACATACAAAAATATATAATTTTATTTTAAGATGTATTTATTCATGCATACAAGAACTGGGGTATAGTCCAGAGACATTGGTGGGGGGCAGGGAGGGTGTGAGAGAATTCACCAGAGACCAAGTGGGGAGTGGAACAGGAACAGGCACATTGACTGAAACACATTGCTCAGGGGAGCAGTGGGCGAAACAGGAGAGATCAGCTCCCTGGCTAGGGATTGAACTGCTGCAGTGGTTGTGGAAAGCTTCATAATGCTGTGCGTTAACCTCTTGCACCACCAGAGAGGCCCCAGACATAGATAAGTTTAAACCCTGGTATTTTTGCTTGAAGCTGCAATAGCTGAGAAACACTCAGCAAAAGGGACTCATTGGGACTTGGAGTTTGATGTCCTTTCTGTTTGTTGAGCTATAAGGTGGTTTGTGGAGCTGGACAGACATGTAACAAAAACTGCCGGTAACTACTGGGATCACTGAAAGGGACTTAGGGTAACCAACTGCCTCCTTTCAGAGCTTGACTCATGCAAGAAATAATAGTAGCTGATATCTGCAGAGAGCTTTATCCATGCGAAATGCACCACCATACTTTCATTTCAGTGGCTTCTCATGACACAACTCTTGAGCATTATTTGCTTAGCGCCTAGATGTGGCACTGAACCCCACCAAGTTCACATATTTGTTTTCCACCATCCCCAGCACCTCACCTACAACTCTGCCTGGAGCTCAGTAAGAGTTGAATTAGTATTTCCAAAATGACTAGGTAGGTGACTACACCATGAGATAGAAATCTCCATTTTACAGAGAAGGAATCAAGCTCAGAGACGTATATTAACCTGCTCAGGGTTGCACAGCCAGAGCTGGTCTTTGAAATAAGACCTTGCTGCCTGCCTCCCTCCTCTCTCTCTCTCTCTCTCTCTCTCTCTCTCTCTCTCTCTCTCTCTCTCTCTCTCTCTCTCTTTTAATATAATATAACATAATAGTTTATTTTTACATTATTTTGTATATATTTTTTTCATCTCAGTTGTAGTACCCATGGGTTTCCCATCACCGAGCTCCCTCTCTTTTTATAGAGCAAGCAGCCAATTCAGAGAATTTATCAGCTCAAAGATATTTGGTCCAGAGTTGTGTTGGGTTTACGTTTGCTTCTGCCAGGGGGCGAGCACAGGACACTTCTCTCCCACACAGCTTCCTTTCTGGAAAAACCACTCTCTTTTCTTCACACCTGTGGAACTGAAGGCACAAGAGCTCTAATCTGTGGGTCGGGGGAGAGGATCAAGTTATTCATGGGTGCATAGAGCACCTGTCCTGCTGAAGGAATTGAGCAGGACTGTGCTGGAAGACGGTGTCTTCAACTGCCTTGCCCCTCTGAATAGGCGTAACTTACTCGCCTCTTCTGCTAGGTGAACACAACTTTATTTGGGTGCTTCTGAATCATGCGGTGTAGTGAAGAATAGGCCCAGGTGTCTGTTGAAGGCAGAGATTCCCTTTCACCTCTGGCTACTTCTTGCTTCAGGTCCAGATAGGCAGATGGGGCAGCTCTGTAAGGGATATTGGTAATCAGATTTGCGTGCAGTACCAGCACTTCTTAGAGCCTACACATAACTCACCCTTGCTCCTATTCAACTACTCGAGATGGGCGGAGGTGAGCTGCCTGGGTCAGACCCCAGAGGGTTCTGAGCAGCGGCCGGGCTGTGAGTTTTTGTACTTTCCTGTCTCTGACTTCCCTTCTGCAGGGCACTATCTTTGCCATCTCTCACTGCTGTGATGCTTTTCAAGCATTGTTGCTTGTGCTGTTGATTAAACAAAATGAAGCTGATTGCAGCAGGTGGTTTGGAATAGGCAGGAGTAGGCATTGCAACCAGTGCACTAAAAAACCATTTATCAAAGTTTTATCTGATCTGAAGCGCTGGATTTATCAGTCACTGCTTATAAATGGCATCAAGCCAAGCCCTGTCTGAGTGCATCCGGAACTGGCTTTGCCCTCTGCAGAGCTTGCCCAGGGGCCACAGAGCTGGGCTAGTGAAGCACACTTGGAGGAGTGGGGGGGTGCATGAGAGATTGTTCCCCAAGGTGCTTGTACTCTTGGTGAGGACTGACAGGAGTCAGAGAAGCAGACCTTGCAGAGCTGATCAGGGAGGGAAGAGCACACGAATCAATAGTAATTCACACGAGTAAGCAGTGACTTGTGCCTGGTGGAGTGGAGATTCTCAGGGAAGGGGTGGGTGGATTTGCAGAGTTCTGATTTTCTTTTTTTTTTTTT
>NW_004567140.1:6854793-6887279 GCF_000260355.1 Condylura cristata
TGGAAGTGGCTTAAGCTTCTTAGTGCAGTGCTTTAACCCACTGCGCCACCAGGGAGGGCCCACTTAAAATATTTTTAATTTGACAAATTTTGACCAGGATCTCTGACAAATAGTTTGTTGATAAAGTAGTCAATAATAAAAATGGTTATCAGCTACTCTAAAATATCACCATTGAAGAAAAGTGATGTGAGAACAGAGGTTAGTTAAATATTATCAATAAAAGGCACCGAAAAGTTAGGTCACTATTAAATTCCAAACATTCAGCTATTCAATATGAGAGATGAAGATTCATACTTCATTTATATTTAGTGTATCTGAGCAACCTGTTTTTTTTTTTTAAAGATTTATTTATTTATTTATTTATATAGAAGTGGGGTACAGGCCAGAGATGCAGGAGATGAGAGGATTCACCAGAGACAGAGTGGGGAGCAGAACAGGCAGACTGAGAAATCCACTACTGAGGGGAGCAGCAGGTAAGACAGGAGAGGTCTGCTGTGCCTTGTGGATCACTTCCCTGGCCAGGGATCGAACTTGTGCTACAGTGGCTGTGATCGCTGCACAGTGCTGTGCTTTAACCCGCTGTGCCACCAGGGAGGGCCCTGATTTTCTTCTTTAAGGAAGAAAATTATTTGTTTTGGTGGCAATATACTAAAATGGGAACAATACAGAGACAATTAGCATGGCCTCTGAGTAAGGATGACATGCAAATTTATGAAGCATCTGATAATTGTGTGAGCATATTCTCCCAAATCATATGTAGTGTGGGAAGCCAAAATGACATCAAGAAAGAAGAAAAGAAAGCACACATGTTGGCCAGAGAATGCCTCAAATCCCAAGATGATTGCCTAGAAAGCATTATCCTAAGGTCTTCTCTTGTAAGAATTAAAACTCAGTAGGCAGAAAGTTCAACAGATTTTTTTTTTTTTACAGAAAAGTAAAGAAAAAATTTCCATCTAGGGGAACATCATACATAGAGACCAACTGCAAGTATCAGACTGGAAGAAAATATCAGCACACACACATCTGAATGTGTGTGTGTATATATGTGTGTGTGTTTAAAAAATGTAAAACAACCTTTTGTAAATGATACAAAGTGGGATTTCAATCTTTCCACTGTAACTCCTCTGTAAAAACAGTACATGTTATTTTTAAAAGCACAGAGGAAGGAAAAATAGGTGATGAAGGTGCAGCAATAGAATTTTAGAAGTTGGAAAACAATTGGGTGAGAGCAGTAAAATACTTGAAGGATTCAAGATATTGATTCCCAAACCAGCAGAAAAAGCAGAGAGTCCACAGATTTACACCATAGGATACCCCAGGCACTCAGGAATTGTCAGATCTCTTGATTCTTCCCCCGTGCAACTAGAAGCTATTGAAGGAATTGTCCAGAAAGTAGGGCAAAAAGACTAAGAGATGGAGAATAAAAGATAAAAGATAATTTTCTAGATAACTGCTAAAGGGAAAATTAGATCTGAGTATCAACAGAAAAACCACAGAGAAAATGGAGATGAGGATGTCGCTGAAGCAATACTGCGAGAAAATATCCCATGACCTCTGTGTAACGGTTTCTGGATTAAAAGCCCAGTCCAATGGATGAGCATAGACGGCTGCCACTGTGGAGTTTGTGGATGATGAGGACACGGGCACATCCATGTGTGTGCCTGTGTGTGTGAGAGACAGAGGAAGGGTCTCTCTAGTGGCTCAAGTGGTTAAAGAACAAAAGCACTAGGAAGCTATCCACAGTCACTGCAACATGAGTTCGATACCCAGCTGGGGAGTGACCCACATGGCGTGGCAGACCTCTCCTGTCTCCTCGCTGCTCCCCTCAGCAGTGGACTTCGTCCATCTGCCTATTCTGCTCCCCTTTCTATAACCCTCTCCCCCTACACCTCTGTCCTGCACCCCAGTTCTTGTGTGCATAAATAAATATATCTTAAAAAGAGAGAGAGAGAAGTGGAGCTTCAGTCTTCTCACCAACACTAAAAACAAGAAGGTGTGGACTGTCCTCACCATTCTGATGTTCATCTTTGAATTTTTTACCCAGCTGAACTATCAATCAAGTATAAAGATAGAATGAAAACATATCAGGTAACAAAGTGCAATAATTTGCTCCCTATTTATCAGAAAACCACAGGAAAATATGTTAAATAATGACTTAAATAATTGGAGAAAAATGCAGTTAAATTACTGAAAAGTATATGGAAAACTAAGAAAACAAACACCTACACAAAAAGACAACTTACAGCCAAGGGAGAAAGAGTCTTTTCAAGAAAGAACATATGATTATTTATACATAACTCAGCTGTTAGTAGTCATAGCTCATGGTCATAGTGACATAGCACCAAATATTGAACTAATTAACATTATGATACAGTATTGTTATTGGAAGGGCAAGGAATGAAAAAAAGATATGTGTGCAGTGGAGCTGGGAATAAAGGACTAATTAAATTGTAATCTTCCAAAGTAAGAAGCTTTTAGATAATGTTTAGCTGAAAAAAAAATCAAGAAGCAGAGATTTTTAAAGACCCTGTTATTTAGAAATATGGAAGTAAATACCAAATGATTAGCCAGGGGAAGTAAAGTGGCTGGCTGTGTAGAGAGAAAAAGTGTGTGTGGTATATGTGGTGTGTATGTGGCATATATTGCATGTGTGGTGTGTGCGCTTGTGTGTGTGTTGTGTGTGCTATGTATGTATGTGGTATGTGTGTGTAGGGACTCTTACACAGATTATAATGTCTATTGCGTTTCAAACCGTTATGCCCTTTAAACTAATATGGTGAAAAACTTGACTTTGAGTTGCTTGCAGGTCAAAATGGTCAAATTATCAATTCTGTGTGACTCAACCTAACCCATAAATGTAAAATCTTGAAAAATAGGAACTCAGATAAATGTGATATATTTGCTTATTTATATTTCCAGTTTAATTGAGTTACAATTAGCAATAACATTGCAAAAGTTGAAGATACAGAGTCACTATATATTCCAAAATAATAATGATTTTTTAGGTTTTAATTATTTGAATCACCTCTTTTTCTTAGTTAATCTAGTTAACATTTTGTCAATATTGATTACCTTTTCAAAAATGCAGCTCTTAGTTTCATTAATCTTTTCTATTTTTCTTTTACTCCCATTTTTGTTCTGATGTTATTTCCCTCCTTCCTGCTTGCTTTGGGTTTATTTATTTATTTATTTTTGCAAGCATTCTGAGTTTCTCAAAGAGAGGTCTTTTTTATTTTGTTCAATGACATTCACTCAATGTTTGTTGAATTAGCTTATTGAAGATGATAGGCCCAGTAAGAGCTCAAGTAGATGTCATTCAGTTGATTGCTAGTGTGTGGTTTTCTGTTACACAATAATATTATATAATCTATTCTTTCATCCACCTACAGTTGTCCGAATTAATATGTATCAGCCCATACTTAAGATATCTGGGACTTGTGTTCTTGGGACTTGTGAGTTCCCCCAGAGAGAGGAGTGCGGATGTAGAAGTAGCTTGGCAACCATGTGTGGGAGGGGCTGTGGCCTCTGGACAGTAGAGACTAGAGAAAAGTACAAGCTGTCCTCTTGGACATGCAAAGGAATAGCCCTTGTCCACAGTAAAGAGATGGAGGAGAAAACTTGGAGTCACTATATGTAGCTAGCATGTGACTTGGCTGGACAGTGGTGCCGTGGCAGAGATGTGAGATTTCAGAGATGTGATGTTGAACATTGCCAGGGTGTTTGTGATCTGGACGCTGTGGCCCTGGTTAAGATTAGCCAAGGAGAGTAAAGAGATGGAATCAAGAGTAGAAATATTGGCGACACCCACATTAACACAAGCAGCTGCCAAAGTTGGCAGAGAAAGTGGGGGCAGAGAGAAGATTATCTACAACTGGGATAGCAGCAATTTTCTAGAAGGCAGAGGAGAACAGAAGTTTGGATGAAACTCTCAGACTGGAGCTCGATCCACTTTCACGGAATGCTTCAAGAACATTCCATGCTGAGCTTCTCACTATCAAACTCATCTGTCTTATTGAAAGTCCTCCGAGTTTCCCCCAAATCATGCCTGAGCACTGCTGCACCCCAGTATCCTGAAGGGGTGGTAGCTTATTGGAAATCAAGGCCGTGTCATTTAATAAAAGACAGCCGTCCCCGGGAATAGCGTGCTCGGCTGTACTCAGAGCCATCAGCCCATCATTAGTTCTCAAGGATGGAGCCACTTTGGGGTACCCCATCCTTTGCTGAAAAAATTAACCTGTAAATAGTTTATTAAGGTTGAATATGTTGCCAGCGACCCTTTGGAAACAGATACAACATCTTACAGAGATTGCAAAGGTAAATCTTATTGTCTGGGGAAATGACTTCTGCATGGTTATTTCTTTTATTGGTCTGCTGAATGTGACGGCATTACTCAGTTTAATAAATCCTAGTGTATCTCTCAGTCCATGTAGGCTGATATAAATATCTCCAGGATGTCACATTTGTACTGCTATACTGGGCCCTGATGACTGGGGTCTGATAAATGCAAAACCTCATTTGGTTTGTGAGTGATTGAGCGCTAACACTGTTTAGATTTCTTAATATACTTGTATTAGCATGAATAAGTAATGAGCATGCCAGGCTTTTTTGAATATTTGATTGTATCTTTGTAATGGATTTGTGTCTCTCTCTTTGTGCTAATGTCATTGTAACTTTGTTGGTGTCATAACTCCAAGCCACGGCAATTGATCTTTATCACCCCATCTTGAGTCAATCACCCTCTCCTCCCAGAGCGTGCTTATGCCTCTTCCACATAGTGCCTTTTGGAGGAAAGGATTCCTCAGGGGATCCTCTTTTGCTTTGTGAAGAGGTTTTAGCTGCTCTAAAGAGTTGGAGGGGACCAGGGGTCGGAAGTTTCCAGTGCCTTTATGCAAAACTAGCAAACTTAAGCCACGACTGGACTCATCCCAGCAAAGCCCTATGAGCTCACTCATTAATGCATTAGGCGGAGGGGGTTGGCAGGGTGGCGGGAAGGAGAGGTTCTGTGAAGCAGCCTCCACAAGCCTATTGGGCAGAGGGGACCCCTTTCTGGTGGCTTAGCAGAGTCTGCAACATGAAGAAAATCTCCTCCTTTAGTGGGGGGTTCTTACCTTGTGTGATAGAGCCTAAAATTATTGTCATGTTGTTCTTACATGCAGTGGCCAGATTTGCTATGCTTATGCTTTTTTTTTTTAAAAAAAGATTTATTTATTTTATGCATACAGAAATGGGGTACAAGTCAGAGGTGCAGGAGTGGTGAGACAATTCACCAGAAACAGAGTGGGGAGCAGAACAGGCAGATTAACGAGGTACACTGCTGAGGGGACTAGCAGGCGGGTCAGGAGAGGTCTGCGCGCCATGTGGTCACCTCTGGGGACAGGGATCGAACTTACACTGAGGTAGCTGTGGCCAGCTTGCAGGGCTGCGTTCTTACCTGTTGCGCCACCAGGGAGGGCCCACTATGCTTATGCTTTTATGGAAGATGGCTTAATTTCTTAGATCTCTTAGTAATTCAGATCCCGTGCCAAATGTCAAGGCAGCTTATCTGTTACAAGCCTGAATGCACATGAAAATGTGGCTACCTGGTTAGGGGTGCTGACCAAGAGTGTAGTGAGATGGCAGTTCCTGTTGCTCAAGGGGACGGGAACGTGGCTCAGAGGTGCCTCTCTGAGTTGCAAAGAACCAGGAGTACATGAAGTACAGGGACCCGCTTGTGTCTCTATCACGCGGCTTCACGAGCTGATCGGGCATTGTGGCTTCAACTGAATCCATTAACGAAGATGAGGCTGCAACAGTGTATTTGGGGTGATCGCTGTGTCTTCCACGTCACAGCAGAAATCCTGGCAGACTTGGCACCTTCATGACCAAGGGGTAAAGGATACGTGTTCTGTGTGCACCTGACCTCCGATAAATGAGGAACAATAATTGTTACAATAATCTTGACCGTAACTTAGTTTGACCTTCTCATTGCTTTCTTTATGGTTCCCTCCACTGCTTGTCTCTATCCTGTCCTGGGTTTTAGCCATAGTGTGCACACAGGGAGCAAACAACATCAGTTTGGGTTTTTTACTTCGTTTCTTTGGCATTTATCCTCAGTGTCCTCAGCCTGCCCCTTTCCTCGGCTTCCTTTTCCCCGCTCGGGTTCCTCCAGGGCCACCCTGCATGCCCTTGACCTCTGCTCCTTCCTGCTCTCTGCTGCTGGGGACAGCAGATGGGAGACTGACCCCACTTGAGACCAGTGCTAGGAGCGGGTGGACAGAGTCTCGGTCATCAGATTGTCCCTCTGCCTTTGAACACGAGCCGGGCAGGGCCCAGAAGCCTGTTCTCTGCCCCCATCGGAACCCCCCCACTCCTCTTCCCTCCCTGCTCCCTGCTGCGTGGGTCCCCCTGAAACATGAGGTGATTTCTCCTCCTCTTCTTGGGCATACAACCCTTTGACCTGTCAGGTTTGGGCTGCTTCGTGTCCCCCCCCCCACCCCAACACACAGGGGTACCAAACTTCTCAGTAAGTGGTTAGAACTTCAGCCTCGGGAACTGTGGGAAATAGGTGTGTGTTGCTTAGATCACCGATCTCTGGATTTTATGCCAGTAGCCGCAGCAGAGCGAGACAGCAGCCCTTGGTCCAGTCCTGGCCGAGGCGCCTCCTCCTCCCTGGCCTGCGAGTCCAGCCCTACGGGTGGCCAGGAGGCCGAGTGGAGGGAAATGTTTACTCTTCTTGGAGCCAGGGGACAGGGGCGGGAACCAGTGGAAGGGAGATGGAAACTGAGTCAGGGCTGGGGGGAGCTTCAGAGATCTGGAGAAGGGAGGGGAGAAGGGATGAGGTGTGAGTGTAGGGGACTTAGACTGGTAAGGAGGGAACCACCCCTCTCCTGGATGGGAGCTTCTGCTTGCGCTGAGTCTGTTAATGATGATGGGACAGTGAAGTGTGCTTGGAATCTTCCCAAGGCTGCTTTCCAGCAGTCGTGCAGCAAAGCTGGTCGGCTCTGGAGTCTAGGTGACAGGTGACAGCTCAGACACTGTGGGAAGGGGCGACACAGACAGTCTGCTGTCTGCTCCTGCAAAGCTGGGGGTGGGAGCTTGGGAAGTGCAGGGATTCTGTAGTCACCGGAAGGCCTGGTGAGGGGATTCTCACAGCCCCCCCCCCCCCCATGATGCAGACTGCAGACACAGGTGTGGGAAGGACTGAAGGAGTCAGACCTGAGACTTGACAACATGCTCTGTGACCCAGGGTAGCACCTGATGCAGAAGTGGGGTGGGGGCAGCGTGGGGTCAAAGCAGCGACTGTGACCCTGGTGCAGAGGGCGTGCCCAGGAGGACGCTGAACCAGCTTTGAGTGCCCTGCTCAGCTGGGGGGAGAGTGGGGTGGGGAGGAGGTGAGACTTCAGAGGCCCCATGGGGACAAATAGGAAGCAGACTGGCCTGGGGAGGAGCAGGGGTGGGGGGGTTACAATAAGGAGAAGGGCAAATAGTCTAAAACCTAGAGGAACGTTCAGACAGTGACAAAGCCCAAGGAGAAAAACCAGTGCAGGGTGAAGCAGAAGCTTGCCCAGGGCACGGGAGTTTCCAGGAGGGGACAGCCCCAGGCCCGGCTGGTCCCTCCTCTCTGGCTTGCATAGAGTGGAGGAGAGCAGGGGCCCGCCTGCCCATCAGCTCAGTGGGCCCCGCTGCTTTCCAAGCAGTGTCCAGGCCTGGAATTCACCCCGTATTTCTCCTCTAAGCCACATGGTGAATTTTTTTAGTAAAAGATTCAAGCATCTGTTGGCCTCTGGGGTACTGTCCAGACATCTGATGCAGGGCCACCCTTGAGGTCACCCTTTTCTCCTTTTCTAGTTTTTCACTCTGGTGCAGTGGTGTGGGGGACACCCCCCCCCCACACACACGCCAGACACATTCTGATTTCCTCTGTTCTGCTGAAACCAGGCCTCTCCCGCTGTATGTCACATGATGATGGGGAAAATGTGCTAAAAAAAAAAAAAATCGACCATTTGTGTGTGTCTCTTTCTCCAGGAACTATCAGAGAGTTGATGCCTGTAGCAAATCAACTGCTCTGTAGATTTTGTCCTGATTATTAAGCGCAGAATGTGGAAAGCTAAGCACATAGACGGAAGAGTTATCCTCTAGTTTATGTAAAGTCAGCACTGAAAATAAAAATTGTGGCCCGCACGTTGGTGTTTATTTGCTTTACCTTAGAGTCACACCACAGAGCTTTGTCTTCTGCGCCAAAGGATTTTTTTCCCAGCGATGACAATGGATTATT
Organism: Condylura cristata; assembly: GCF_000260355.1. Classification (NCBI taxonomy): domain Eukaryota; kingdom Metazoa; phylum Chordata; class Mammalia; order Eulipotyphla; family Talpidae; genus Condylura; species Condylura cristata. Next base: position 6,863,048 of record NW_004567140.1, read on the forward strand.
TCTGTAAGCAAGTGCTCTATCCATTATTAAATTGATTATTCAAATCTCATTTAAAAAAAAGAAGCCAGATGGCAATTTTCCATTATTTGTTGCCACTGACAACCATCAACCCTAAACTAAAAGATTTTCCTTTTTTTCCCCTTCTATTGGTTGAAGCGCCGCCTGCATTTCTATGCAGACCAAATGGAGATCCCGTATTGGAAACAAATAGCCAATTACCAAACAAGATTGTCATTATTGATTATTTTAGAATCATCTTTGCATTGACAGAGCGGTTGTTCTTTTGATGATTCCATAATTAACTTATCTATATTCAGGCACAATAACTTTGTTCCCTGTAGTTGTTCGGATGTGAGCATTATTGTTGTTATTTAGTTGTCATGACAGCAAGAAACATGTTTTTACATGTCCAGCATCCTGGTTATTTTAAGATCCTAATAAGTATGCCCTGCTAATGAATCAGAATAATGGGTGATCCTGCAAAATAATGATTTTTTAAGATTCTAGGGGAGGCTTAAAATCAAAATGCGAGATAATTGCTGGCACTTGTGATAATCATGAAGTATGTTTCTTTCACCGGCGTGTGCTCTGGTGAACATGCACACGTGTGACCCCTTCTGCTTCCCTGTGTGAATGCATTTCTGAATTTCTGTCTCGGAGGTAGCAGGTGGAGGTGGGGCATTTTGGCCAGGACACCTTTCAAAAGCAGCTCTTATCAGCACACTGTGTCTTCAGCAACCTACTATGGACTCCATCTTCATTTTTAAATTATTATAATAGTTTATTTTTACATCATTTTGTGCCTTTTTCCATCTCAGTTGTAATCCCTGTGGGCTTCCCACCACCAATTCACCCGTGTGCCATCACCATGGTCCTGTGCACTTTCTCCCCACCATTTTTTATTGCATTCCCCACTCCACCCCATAAAATGTCTCTGGTATATAGTTATATAGTTGTTCATTATTATTATTTCCTTCCCTGCCCAGGGCCTTTATGCTCCTGCTATGAGTGACACCACCCGGTATTTTTCTTTTTCTTTCTGGCTTATTTCATGATCCCTTCCACCCCCATCAATGTTGCTGCAAAAGGCATGTGTTTATCTTTTTGATTGCTGAATAATATTCCACCATGTATATGTACCACATCTTCTTAATCCAGCCATCTACTTTTGGGCATTTGGGTTGATTCCATGTATTTCCTATTGTAAATAAAGCAGCAGTATACATGGGGGTGCAGGTGTCTTTTTGGATCAGTGTTTTTGTGCCTTTTGGGTAGATTCCTAGGTGTGGAATTTCTGGGTCATAGGGAAGCTCCATTTTTAGCAGTTTGAGAAACCTCCAAACAGTTTTCCATAGTGTTAACAGCTCCTTTTTAACAATGTATTTCTCTGTGTGTGTCAGCCTACCTCTGTAGATGGCTTCTGCATGGACACATGTTTTAAGTAAGAGACATTCGGACGATCCTACCTGTAATTGACTGGGTTCTTATAATCAACCGCTTTACCTCTCATGACTCCAGACTTACCTGATATTTTGGGCCACTTCATCTTGCCAGGAGAACGAACATTCCAGTCATATGAAAGAGACATGCTTGCCTTCTCTGTGAAAACACGGACACACAAATCTTTGGAGACGTCCTCAGAAGATTAAAACTGCGGCCTGTACTGGGTTCAAGGGGATTTTTGAATCTTTCCTAGGAAATAGCAGCTACTTTCCTTGACCTGAGATGGAGTCAGACACACACTCGTTTTTTTTGGTTTTAAATTTAAATCCTGGCCCAAAGGACTCAGCTCCTTCTGCCTTAGTAAAGTAGGAATCCTTTTCTATTTTGGAGTCTGCCTGGTTGTTAGGGAAGAGATGAACTACCTGCTTTCCTAGTAGTTTCTGGAGAACTCCCACGTAATTTAACAGTTAATAATAAGCTCTGTACCTAATGCACCCCATGGGCTAATTCCCACTACCCCCCAAAAGTGAAATACCTCTTTATCATCAGGAAGCCGTTCCTGGTAGAAAGACTGTTGCCATGTTGTTAACCAGAAACACATTTCAGTTCTCAGCCTCTCTTCTGCAACTGTAAGAAACAAAATACTAACAGAGAAATAATATATAGTAGTAAAAACGTGCTAGCATCCATGTTAAGTTTCTAATCAAACATTGCAAAAATGCATTAATCAGTATTTCATAGTTCATTACAGTCTGACTAATTTTGAAATCCCTCATGTAAATTGATTAAATGTCTTCTGCAGCCAGATAAATGGGCTTTTGTTTTAAGCAACCCTTACTGAGAAAACCCTAATTCCCTGACTCAATAGTCGGCTAGCTCTCGGTGATCTAGAATTTTGCTATCCTCTAAACAGTGTCACCATCAGAACATTCTCTATGGGAGTAAGTATCGCGTGACCATAAACTTTGTCATCGAGCTTGTGCCAAGTGCTGATAGAGAAGTGGAGAATGCATGAGGTATGATTTGCTTCCTTTGGGGGAGAGAGGACTCAGCCAAAACTAAAAATTAATGTAAGAAAAACCAAAAACTTCAACAAGACTGACTATATCACAGCCTATCAGCTTCCTTTACTTTCCCAAAATATAGACCAACTCTGGACAGCTTTATTTTTATTTTTTAAAGATTTATTTATTTATGCATATAGAACTGGGGTACAGAACAGAGGTGCAGGGGGTACGAGGATTAACCAGAGACAGTGTGGGGAGCAGAACAGGCAGATCGACGATGTACACTGCTGATGGGAGCAGCAGGCGGGTCAGGAGAGGTCTGTCACGCCATGTGGGTCAACTCCAGGGCAGGCGGGGATCGAACTCATATGGAAGTGGCTTTAGCTTCTTAGTACTGTGCTTTAACCTGCTGCGCCACCAGGGAAGGCCTTATTTTTATTTTTTAAAAATTTATTTATTTGAGTACTCGCTTCGGCAGCACATATACTAAAAATTTATTTATTTGGGCTCTCCCTGGTGGCACAGTGGGTTAAAGCACAGCATTCAGAAGCTTAAGCCACTTCCACATGAGTTCGATCCCTGCCCGCCCCGGAGGAGATCCACATGGTGCGGCAGACCTCTCCTGACCCACCTGCTGCTCCCCTCAGCAGTGGACTTCATCGATCTGCCTGTTCTGCTCCCCACTCTGTCTCTAGTGAATCCTCTCACCCTCTGCATCTCTGGCCTGTATCCCAATTCTGTCTGAATAAATAAATAAATCTTAAAAAAATATTTATTTATGCATACAGAACTGGGGCACAGGCCAGAGGTGCAGGGATGGTGAGAAGATTCATCAGAGGCAGAGTAGGGAGCAGAACAGGCAGATTGACTAAGTAAACTACTAAGGGGAACAACGGAAGGGTCGGGGAAGGTCTGCTCCACCGTGTGGGTCCCCTCCCTGGCTGGGGATTGAGCTTATGCTGAAGCATCTGAGGCTGGCTTCATAGTGCTACGTTTTAACCCATTGCATTGCCAGGGAGAGCCCTCTGGACAGCTTAAAAAAAAATGGCAGGGTGATTATTTATGGGTGACATCTTGAGGTTGTGCTCATGTTAAACCTAGTGATTGGGGTGGGGGGTCATCTGGAGTCCCAGACTCAATTTCTCTCTAGCCTCACTGAGTTGGCTTCCTTATGAGGCCACCACTTTCTCCCAGAGGCTCTGAGCCTCCTTCTCAGAGCTTGTCCCCGCTTGCTCCTGAGGATGACCGTGGGTCACCTGGGTCAGTCACTGTGGCCTCCCGAAGGTTAAGTTGTTTTCCTGTAACCTCAGGCAACAGGGCTGGGGGCTGGGTGCGTCCAGCTCCCCCAGCACCCAAAGGCTGCAAAGACCATTACAAGTGGGGAGGCTCAGTTATGTAATTCTGAAGGGGATGATCGAGAAAGGGTCCCATGAAGAGCTGGGATTCTAGGTGGGAGGGGAAGCACAGGAAATATACAGGGTGGTCGGAGCATGTGCAGCTGGGGAGAGGCGAGGTGTGTCAGGAAGACTGAGTGTGGGTGTTCGGAGACACAGGTGTGAGGAGTTTGTGAGACAAAGGTGGGGGCATTTGTGAACACAGATGAATGGCCAGGAAATGGGGGATACTGGCCGGTCCAGAGCCGGGGAACAGAGCGCCGAGCTAGTCCAACCTGGAGGATGGCGGTGAGGACCAGAAGACGGTTTCCTGGAGGCTGGTGCTGTGAGCCAGGAATGAGGCGAATAGGCTGGTTGAGGAGTAGAAGGCTGGGCGGGCAGTGGCCTCCTCCCAGGACCAGAGAGGAGAGCTTGGTGGAAGAGAAGGCAGATGGCGACCAACCTTGAGACTGGCTGTTTGGGAAAGAAATCTACTTAGTGGGATAGAAATAATAAGTAAGAACAAAGCATAAATAATATAATGATAGATCATAGCCACAACGATCTCCTGTTCTGTTCTAGGTGCTGTTCTAAGTGTTGACAAGCACCCACCACTCACCCGGTCACGTGACAGGTCAGGAACCGGCACAGGGAGCTAAGTTAGAGGTGCGCCCAATCATGCGGGTGTGAAACGGTGGGTACGCATTGCCCGCCAGGAGGAGCTCACCTGATGGGTGGTTTCACCCACCACTCATGGTGTTGAGGTCGTAGAGACAGGTGGGAACGAGTAGACAGGACATAGGGGGGTGGGTTAGAGGAATGAGCACAATGTGGGACTCAGTGGAATATAGTTATGAAAAGCCCATAGGTATTTTTTTTAAACAATTTTATTTATACATACAGAACTGGGGTACAGACCCAAGGTGCGAGGGGTGAGAGGACTCACCAAAGACAGAGTGGGATCAGAACAAGCAGATCCACTGAAATATGGGGAGCAGTGGGGAGACAGGAGAGGACTGCCACGCCATGTGGGTCACTCCCTGGCCGGGGATCCAACTCGTGCTGCAAGGGCTGCAGTGACTTCATAGTGCTGGACTTTAACCCATTGTGCCACCAGGGAGGCCCCCAAATAGAATTAAGTTTGCAATTTGGGGAACTTAGAAAAAACACTGATTCACAAATTCTGATCTGTCTACCGACAAAAGTAGCTTCCTTCAAGTGAAAGTCTCTGTCACCGTCTTGCTTTCGGACAAAAGACTAAAGGGGGCCCGCCATGAGGACCCTCAATCCCTAGGACTGTAGGCTCCATACTTTTGTGTGTAACAGCTGACATTTTTGGTGACTGTGGTAACTACGCGCTGACTAGCAATGGTTCAGCTTTGTCCTAGTGTGAACATAATAACCATACAGTCGCGGCCATATTTGGGCTACTCTGCTCCCTGAGCTAGCCACGTGCGTCTGTGAGACACTCTGCTGGACACCACACAGCCTTGCAGGGGCCGGGCGATGCAGCCCAGCCAGGCCAGTCACCCGGCCACAGGGCAAACCAGCAGCCACTTGTCCTTGAGGCCAACGCCAGAATGAGCTACGTACGCTTTTCCGTGCTTTATTAGAACAGAGGCGCTGTGGTAGATGATTTTGCTGAGTGGTCACCAGTCGAAGTGTCATGAGCACATACAAGTTAAGCTCCACCAGGATATGGTGTGGGTCAAGTCTATTAAACGTATTTTGATTCGTTTAAACAGTATTTTCCACTGAGGATGGGTTTTTCAGGACATAACCCCATTGGAAATTGCGCAAGATCTACAGATCACAAGAAGTCAAACTAGCACCGAAAATCATGAATTTGAGAGAGCCCATAGCTTAGGATGAGAAGAAATTTTTTCTAAGTTTGGCAGTTTTTTTACAAAGTCAATGTTAGAACAGATGGCCGGCAGAGAGGATCACCGAGAGGGAGTGAGAGCGATAGTTTGGGAATCACCGGGCCAAGGTCAGACTTCTGCCATCCTGGCCCCAGAGGACAGATCCCACGCTGCCTCTATTTATAACCAGCCCCCCACCTCCCACGCTGCAGTCCCGTCCATGATGGCAGCCACAGCTGACTCCGTTCCTCGATGCACCAGAGCGCACCCCACGGCGGTTCCTTGAGCATTTGCTTTCTTGCCATCTGCACGGTTTCTCTGCACATTCCTGCTCTCATGCTTTCATTCGCTTATTCCAAGCACAGAAGATGCCCGTTCCTCTCAGGGCCACTCAGGTAACGCAAATGAGCGCATGCGTGCGCCTGCCATGGGAGTTGGGCGGGGCGGGGGTGGGGGGCCTGCCGAGGTGCTGTGTCCCCAAAAGGCTGTCTTCTGGGTGCAACCATTAAACTACCAGCTTCGCCGATGGGACGCGGAAGTCCAGCGAGGCGCGCTCTCCCAACGGCTGGTGGCCGCTCCTTTCATCTGTTGGGGGGACACATGGTGGGAGGTGCGCGCATTCCACAGAGGGCACCGTGCGGGCAGGGGGAGCCCCTCGGGAGCCCCTCCGTGGCCTCACTCTTTCCCTGCTCAGTGGAGCGGATGTCTCCTCTATGCACTTAGGTCTCAATGTAGAAGGCCCTGGGGAGCAGCAGCCGCCCAGTTAACCAGGGAGACTCCCAGGGGACTTACCACACCAGATGCTGAGACGGGGACTCCCGCCCCCTCCCTGATGCCCTCACTGGCTGCCCCTCCTGTGACAACACCAGAGAATTATGACATGTCATCTCCCCTGGCCAGGGCCCGGGCCCTGTCTCTAGGGTACCCCCTCTCCCTGCAGCTCTATCCACCCCCCCACCAGATCCCTGGGGGCAGCTCTCCTGGGACAGAGGCGGGTGGAGTGGACAGCCGCAGAGCTCTGGCCCTGGGGGCTGCGGCTGCCGCTGTCTGCCAGAGACTCGGTGGGGAGGGGCGTAGAGGGTGCCCGTCCTAGGGACGGGGGCGCCCCGGGGCAGCAACAGAGAGCAAGAGGCAAAGGGGGTGGGAGACTTTCCAGACCTGGCTTTACCTGTGTGTCCTGGGGGAGAGGCACCCAGGGGTCTGAAGCTCCCCGCTGCCTTTGGAGCGCAAATGTGAAAAGCAGAGTCTAAGAGGGGCGTCACCCTGTGCTGACCCGCAGGCGGCTCCTCCCCCAGGAGGCCTGCCTGGCCTGGAAGGTCTTTGAAGACCTTCAAGGCTCTTAATGGTTCTGCCAAAGTCAAGTGAAAAGGGCAGTTAACAAAGGCAAGGCAGGGCCCTCCCTGGTGGCGCAGCGGGTTAATGTGCAGCACTGCAAGCTGGCCGCAGCCTCCTCAGTATGAGTTCGATGCCACCGCCCGGAGGTGACCCACAGGACACAGCAGACCTCTCCTGACCCCCCGCTGCCTGGAGGTGACCCACAAGGCACAGCAGACCTCTCCTGACTCCCCGCTGCTCCCCTCAGCAGTGTACCTCTCAGTCAGTCTGTTCTGCTCCCCACTCTGTGGTGAATTCTCTCACCTCTCCTGTACCCCAGTTCTGTCTGCATAAATAATTTCCCTTTTTAAAGGCAGGTCCTCCTTGGTGGTGCAGCAGGGTAAAGCACAGCACTGAAAAGCTAAAGCCACTTTAGCATGAGTTTGCCCAGGAGGTGACCACATGGCCCGGCAGAACTCACCTGACCCGCCCGCTGTTCCCCTCAGCAGTGTACTTCGTCGATCTGCCTGTTCTGCTCCCCACTCTGTCTCTGGTGAAGCCTCTCACCGCCCCTGCACCTCTGGCCTGTACCCCAGCTCTATATGCAGAAATAAATAAATCTTAAAAAAAAAAAAAAAAAAAAAAACAGAAAAGGCAAGGCAAACAGATTCGTAAGCTGATGGTGACTTTCTACTCCTCCTGGTAAAATCATCAAGGTTTGACGGTTCTTTTCCTTTGGGTCACTGAGGCTGGTCTGTCTCTTCAGCGTTTCCCATGGGACTTGGTGCTGTGGCCTCCTGTGGCTTTTGTTCTTGTCACCTGGACTTACTGGCGTGGCGGGTATGGCCGGGTGACCCTTCTCCATGAGGGGCCAGTGGCCTTGAGGCGTGTCCTTTGAGCACATCCCAGGGAACCCTGGAACTGGAATCTGCCACGGAGTGGCCTCTGATTATTTTTCCTTTTGATTTTATTTCTCTTTCAGTTTCATCCGAGTCGAACTCTGCGTCCCAAGTTTACTTTTTCTTTTCTTCAACTTTTCAGCCTGGTCTCTTGCTTGCCAAATTCTGACTCTATGGAAAAATTGATCCAGTGCTGTGTGTCATTAATAAAGCTACGGTTGAAGTTTTCTCCCCAAGGAGGTTATGATGGAGAAACCACAGATATGTCGTCAAGCCCTTTCACCCTGTCCTCTGAGAGATACAACTTTATCTGAATAATTAGCTCATCATCGTTAGCCGATGGAGGGATGAGATGCAAAGGTGAGGTTTTTGTTTTAATGATGTTGTGAATTTGTTTACCTGGATTCTTCCCCAGCAAGCAATGAGTAAGCCTTGGAATGCATGCCTTCCACATTTAAAATATTAATAAGTCTCGAGTGCCAAGTTACTCTCTCTGCGTGTCTAACATTTCCCTTATCCTGCCATCTGAGGGAAGCTTTCATGCCACGCTTTCGTGCCAAGAGCACCTTCCGGGATAAATGGTAACCTCAGCAGAAAGGATGCCTCTCAGGTTGTGTTTCACGTCTCGACAAATCAATAGCTCGCGGCCTGCCAGCCCTCGCTCTCTCTTGGCTCTGGCTTCACTGCAGCCCCACGGAGGTCGTCTTGGTTCGTGCGCTTTGCTCTAAGTCTGTTTCTTTGAGGAGGCTTTGGAAGGATGAGCTCTGAGGGCCGATTTCCAGGGGTGGGGTCATCAGGCTCATCTTCAGAGGTGGTGGTGAAAATCACAGAGGTGGGGAGGGACGAGACAGAGGGGCGGCCTCCACCCTCCAGGCCGGGAGAGGAGGACAGGGACAGCCAGGCCTGGGGCACAGGTCTTGGAGCACGGAGGAGCGAAGGATTCTGGGAGTGCTGCTGGGGTGAGCGCGAAATCCCCCCCAACCTGAGCCCCAAAGGAACCCATTTTCCCCTTCATTGGCCAACACCTCCTCTAAATCCAGGGAGGTCGGTTCAGTAGGAAGGTCGGGGTCCTATGGGGATGCCGGGTAAGAGAAGCATACCCCCAAAACTGGAGGGTTCCTGCTTTAGGTGCAAAAGGACACACGCTTATTCCCCAGCAGAGTACAGATGGGCTCATTCGGGGTGCAGGAATGATGCAGAACTTTGTCACTTTCTCATAGACCTCCCGCCGCCACCCCACCCCCACCCCCTCAGCCCCCCAGTGTCCTGTTACTTTCTGACGGCTAATAACCCTTGAGTTTCCCTGTGGAAGAGAACCTTTTCCTCCTCCTTGTGCACAGCCTCAGCAGACTGGTCCAAGTGCCTGCTGGGCCTCGGGGCCACACGTGGCCCATTCTGTCCAGTCACATTTTTTTCCTGGGTCTTGGCATCTTGTGTGGGGTGATGCAACAACAGGGAAAAAAACACAGTGGTTGGCACAAGTCCACCATCATTTCCTTGTCCGGGAGCATGGATTAGCCTGATACTCAGGCCCCGGATTTACCATGTTCTGAGGTTGTTGCTGGGGTTGCCTCCATAGCCTGCTGTCCTGATTCCGAGCTCTGGAGCTGTTCCACTGCCTTCTGGCTCATTCTGTTTCTATTTAAGAATGGTGTCCAGTCATTTACAACTAGAGTGACCCACACCAGGAGTTCGGGGTCTGTAGCGGGCCTCCGTGGGATATAACCTTTCATTGGACAGAGAGAACTTGTTATTCCTCAGTGTCTACCTGGAAGAGGCTCCTTGTGATGGAGGAAGATGGGCCAGAGGAACTGATGCAGACACTTTGCATAGGCTAATAGCAACAATTACGATAATAGCAGGCAACATTTGATTTGTGCTGGTGAGGTGAACTTTGTGCTGAGGGCATTCTTTGGGGAATAGCTCACCTCTCACAGAAGCCTCACGCGGTTGGCAAGGCATCATCCCATGTGACGGGAGAACACTAGACCCAGCTGCTTGACACCAGAAGTGGTAGAGCGGGGCCTTGAACTCCACATTAGAGTTCCAAGGCTCTAGCTCGCTACTAGCTTTTTGCACTGATGCCCAAGTTTGTCTTAGAGCTAACCCAGTGGCTCTCGACCAGGAGAGATCTGACCCAGAGGCTGATGGTCAGTGTTTGGAGACAGACTGACGGTCATGCCAGGAGAAGGGGCTTCTGTATCTAATGCACCAAGGGCAGGCATTTCCTGCCGCAAATGTACCTGTGGAAAACCTTTCTCTGTGTGACTGGAATTACGGAAACTCTGTGCTACCTGGGCCAGAAAATGGAGGCAGGTGAACCTGAGAGGAAGGAATTGCTTCCTTTGTTATCACTGGTCTCCTCTGCTTTCCCTCTCTCTCCCTTTTCTTTTTTGTCTCCCTACTGTTTGAGAGAAACATAACAGTCTCCTCCTCCCTTCTTCCCGCCCCGTTCCTTCAGCCTGTAGCCACTTTCCAAATGTTTTTGCTGGCTTGGAGTCATCCAGCCACTGCTTATTAATAATTTCCCCTTGGCATCTGCCGCTGCCTCTGTGTTAATGGCCCGGCTCTGAGCGAGGCCACCGTCAGGAGGCCCCATCTCGCCAGGCGCCTCTCGTCCAAGGGGTTAAACTCCATTTTGCTGCCCAGAGAGAGGCCTAACTAGGTGAAAGGGAGCTAAGTGCTTAAAGATCACACCGCAAGGCTAGAGGCACCGAAGGAGCTGTTATGATCTATCAGATAAATAAATATGCTTTTCCGAAATTGTCTAAAGCTTTATTTATAGAAGGGGCCCAAATGGCTTGGAAGAAATCTGCTTAAGAAGCTCTTAGCACTTCTGGCAATCCTCACGGAGTCGAATGAAACACTTTATGGTGTTTTCTTTGCCTTAATGATGCTGTGAGGGAAGCCAAGATGGCTGCGCCCTCAGCGGGTGGAGCACGAGCAGGAGCTTGGCTGTCCGGGAGACAGGAGCGAGCCTGCCCGAGGCCTCTTCCCACTCAGCCAGGTGCGCTGCAGGGGAGGCCCCGGCCGGCCCCTTGGGCAGCCGCCTGCCCCCCTCACACACGCACAGGCCCAGGGCTGAGCTGGCCACTTGCAGTTTCTGGCCGGCCAGCTCGTGCTTAAGGTGGCTTGTGAATGGGCTGCCGACCCCACCAGTGTTCACGCAAAAATCCTGATTTCTGGCTTTAATTTAACTTTTTTTTTTTGTAAAACAGAGCACTTGGCAGCCCTGGTCCAAGTGGATAAGACAGGAACAGCTGTCCCTGGCCATCCCCACTGGTCAGTGTCCTCACTTAGTCCCTGACATGGATGATGTGCCCCGCCCAGGCATCCACCCAAGGCCGAGGCCTCGGTCTTAGACTGAGGCATTGGAATGCAGCCTTGCAAGATTCACAGGGGATCCATTGCTCCAGACACCGGGAATTTAGGGGCAACACGTGTATCTCCTCTTGGCTTCTTCTTGTAGTTAGGAATGGCCTACCTCTGACACAACCACTCCCCCTCCTCCTCTTCCTCCGCCCCCTCCTCCCACTCCTTCTTCATTCCTTCTTCCTCCTCCCCCTCTTCCTCCTCCCTTCCCTTCCTCCCCCTCCTCCTCCTGACTCCTCCCCTCCTCCTCCTGACTCCTCCCCCTCCTCCCTCTCTTCCCACTCCTTCTCCAGACTCTCTTCCTCCTTCTCCTCCTCTTTTCCCTCCTCCTCCTCTTCCTCGTTCCCCTCCTCTCACTCCTCCTTCCCCTCTTCCTCCCCCTCCTCCCTTTCCTCCGTGCCCTCTTCCTCCTCTCCCTCTTCCTCCTCCCTCCCCTTCCTCCTCTCCTTCTCCTTTCCCTCCTCCTCCTCCCCCTTCTCCTCCCTCCCCTCCTCCTTTTCTCCCCCTCCTCCTGACTCCTCCCCCTACCCCTCCTCCCTCTCTTCTCCCTCCTCCTCTCCCCTCCTCCTCCTGCTGTACTTCCTCCTTTTCCTCCTCTTCCTCCTTCCCCCCTCCTCTCTTCTTCCTCCTCCTGTGCCCCAAAGTAGGGAAATTCTGAGCCCCAGAAACTGCTGGACCATCTCTCTCCATGTTCAAGGCCATGAGGAATCCAAGCATGGTTTCGTGGACTATTTTTGACTGGGGGGAAATCAATTGTATGTTCCAGGATTTGAACAGATTAAAAACATTAAAAAAAATGTCCTCCTTCTGCTTCTATTGTATTTTTACTTTATTGCTGGTGATTTCTCCTTTGACTCGCTAACAGGAATGTATTTTTTCTTGGTGCTGCCATTACCTCTTCCTGGTACTTTCCAGGTCACTAATTTTTCTGCTTAGAGTTCATTCTGTTTAGACCGATATGCTGTCTCTTTTAATGAGGTTATTTCTGGGTTATTAGCCTTCCTGTTATATGATACCTTATGTGGAGGCCCTAATTGATGTAAATCAAACACAGCTTGCAGAAAAAAATCAAAGTCATTCTTTAGCTATTTGGTGGATCTGGGGGCATCTCAGGATTTCAGTATTTAAAACTACTTTTTCAACACGAGGTTACATGTAGCTAATAACACAAATAAATCCTTTTTTATTCGTAAATTAGCAGGTTCAAAGAAGTGGAAATTGAAGGAGAGCATTGGCATTTTGGTTTGCTGAATAAGCTTTCGACAGAAATTAGACTGAAAAGTATCGAGTGGGAGGGGTTTAATTGTACAGTTCAATAACCTTGCCAACATATTTTTATTAAGGCATTCTTACATAAGCCATTAAGCTTTAGGTTAATTTTTACAGATATTTTCCGGCTGTACTTCACTAAGAGGGACAAAATGAAGCAAAGAAAGAATTTGCCTCTAAAACTCTCTAAGGTCTCAGGGGGGAGATCCACTTGGGAGGGATTTTTGTGGCTCTGTGGTCCTCAGAAGGGCCACATTTGCAAGAGATTTTTTTTTTTATCATTTTGCTCCGGGACATTAGTTCTGTCACAGGAGATTCTGACATGCAACCATATTATTTTTATCTTGCAAGAAAGAAAAATATGGTCTGTTCTCGTTTTTTTCCCTTAAGGTCTTGTTCATTCATTATGTTCCTTCCCTGTCTCAGCGAGAAATTGCCCTTCACCGGGAAGGTGTGGCAGCCAGGAGCTCTCCGGAGGGAGCCCTTATGAAGGTGTCTCCTGGAGCGTGGGGCTTTGGCTGCAGAGGTTGGCGGGGATGTGGTGGGGAGGAGGATGGTGATGACTGGAAACCACACTGGCGGTCCAGGAGTGCTTGGGGTCAGAACCCCTGTACCTCAGCGACCACATGGCCTCACCTGTGCGTTAAGGACTTAAAGGTGTGCTAGCTGACTCAAAGCCTCAGGTACCCAAAGTCCCCTGAAGCAGTCTGTCTGCTGACCCAAAGCCTCAGGTACCCAAAGTCCCTTGACGCAGTCTGTCCCCTTCACTCTCCTGAGACACACACCTGCCCCCATTTGGGGGGTTTAGTAAAATAATGTCTCCTGCACAGGCTTGTGGGTGGGGATTCATGAATGTAAATGAAGGCAATGTATTAAATTGTCAGCCACAATATAAAGTGGGTGCTGTGGAGCGTCGGGAAGGCCGGCCCAGAAGGCTGAGGCGGGCCTGAGCGTTGCAGTTCAGCCCCATGGTCAGCTGGTGCTTAGTGGACACCTGGGTCACACCCGGGCCAAGGCCAGGGAAGGTTCTTCCCCACAGTCTTGAAGCAGCGCGTCATCCTGTGTGTGAGATGCAGAGAGGGTGATGCCGTTGAATCAAAAAGGAAGTGGGCACCCCAACTGCAGGGCCTTTCACCCCCAAAATAGGCCACCTGACTGCAGCTCTCAGGACATGCTTTCAGCAGGGTACGGGGACCAGGATGTGAGCTCACCCCAGGACACCACCCGCAGGCTCAGGAACCGGTCAGGAACCCATCTGCTTTCCCGCGACAGTTGGGGTGGGGCTCGTGGCTTCTCTACTTCCGTCTTGTTTGTTGATACCGAGAGACACTTCCTGTCCTAGATCTTGTATTTCTGGAAGAAGCATCAGAATTGGTATCACCGAATCGTGGGGAAAGACAAGCAGATCCAAGTGGTAATTTTGAAACATCCCCTCAAGATTTTGCCATTATCTACAGAACATGCCAGCCATTGCTCCCTGATATTTTAATTTAAACTTAGGCGTCAAGGAAAGTGTGGATCCATGTGGTACCCGGATCTCCACATGTTGCCCTGTGGTGGGGGTAACTCTGAGAGGGCTAAAACGAAAAAATTAAAAAAGCAAACAAGAAAAAACACCCTAAGGCAAAAACTATCCCAAAACCAAAACCAACCTCCAACACATACAAAAAAAACAAAATAAAAGAAACCCCCGCCCCCCGCAAGGAGACAAAAGCAAAAAAATGCTGCAAGGCGGTCCGTGCCCTCGCGGTCGCCCACCCCGACGCTGCAGCCACGCGAAGATCCATGCGCGCAGCCTGCGCAAACTCGGAACCACACACAGCGCCGACCCACAAACACGCGGACGCCCCAAGCACCTCGCAGGATGCGCGCAGCAACCAGCTCACACACCCAGCACCCACCCTGCGCACGGAACTGACCCACGCACACAGATCACAGGTCATACAACGCCTGCACGGTGACAACTCACAGCGCGCGTGCGCGCACACACTTAAGTAAAAGAAAGTTGGGGAATAAATGCCGAATGTCGGCAGCACTGAACGCTAGGTGGGGGGCCCTGGGGTCAGTGCCGTTCTCCTTGTTGGTCTTTTCTGCATCGTCTATATTTCATGCAGGGTGTAGGTATTGATTTGTCACTTTTTAAAAAAATAGGTTCTTTTTTTAAAAAACAGATTTGTTTATTTATCCACACAAGAACTGGGGTACAGGCCAGAGGTGCGGGGGTGAGAGGATTCACCAGAGACAGAGTGGGGAGCAGAGCAGGCAGGTCGATGAAGTACACTGCTGAGGGGAGCAGCCGGCAGGTTGGGAGAGGTCTGCAGCGCCATGTGGGTCACCTCCGGGTGGGGATCGAACTCGTGCTGAAGTGAACTCAGCTCACTTGCAGTGCTGCGTCCTAACCCGTTGCGCCACCAGGGAGGGCCCTGCGCTGTCACTTTTAAAGAGAATCGCCCTTTTATAATCCAGTGTCTCCATCCATGGCAATGCCACTCCCCACCCCCTTCAATACCTTGTCCCCCCGTATGTGCTCAGCCTGGAGGTTGGAGCAAAGCGCCCGCCTGCCACTGAGGACTCCAGGGAGGCCTGATGAGGCTTCTCACTCAGCCCTGGGTTGCTCTGGGGTCCTGGCCCCAAAGGGTCTCCGACTGCAAGGATGCCAGGGCCAGGGTTGGGTACATGGACCCCAGGTCCCTTCCACACATTCCCACCATCAAGCCTTGGCCCACTGCCCCAGTCTTCATCCCATGCAAGCTGTGCAGTGTCTCAGCCTGTTCATTGCGCTCGCCAGAACACGCTGTGACTGACCTGAGGTGGTTTGATTTCTGTGCTTGGATTCTGGGCTGGTCCCAAGGCAGAGTCTGACTTTTGGTAAATAGCCTCCAGCCTCGAATGGGTGCTTGAGCTGTAGAGAGGTCCAGACCCCCTTGGAGGAAAGGTGGGCTCGCAGTGGCTGGTACATGTTTGGTTAAAACTGCAGAGGCTCACCTGACGCTCAGCGGCTCCTCATTGGCTTCATATTAAAACAGAACTGTGGGCCCTCCCTGGTGGGGCAGCGGGCTAAAGCACAGCACTAAGAAGCTGAAGCCACTTCTATATGAGTTCAATCCCCGCCTGCCCCGGAGGAGATCCACAAGGCGCAGCAGATCCACAAGGCGCGGCAGACCTCTCCTGACCCGCCCGCTGCTCCCCTCAGCAGTGTACTTCGTCGATCTGCCCTTTCTGCTCCCCGCTCTGTCTCTGGTTAATCCTCTCACCCACCACATCTCTGGCTTGTACCCCAGTTCTGTATGAGTAAATAAATAACTCTTAATAAAAAAAAAAACCAGAACTGCTTTTGGGATGAAAAACCTGTCTCCCACTTCACCTCCTCAAAGCAGAAGATCACAAAAGGTTAGATGCTCACATTCTGGGGGTGCGGTTTGTTCTGTCCCCTCTATACCCGAACTGATTTCCCTGCGTCTCCAGAACCAGCCTCGCTCCCTGGGAGGTCACCTGGCTGCCTCACTTGGCACCTTCCTACTCCACACAGACCTTGGGGGGCAGTGATGCTGGATTCTAGAAGGAACTGGGGCTCTGGAATGATGCAGCTCTGCTGTGTTGCAGTCATGAGCGTTAAGCACTAAGGTTTCTGAAGTCGTTGCCATGTCCCCCTTCTGCGCGAGCTTTGGACAGCAGGCCAGTTTCCACTGGGGTGGCAGATGCCAAATGGTGAAGAAAATCAGGTTTCTTATTTTGTTTATTTGCCGAGAACCCAAGGAGATCGTGGCCATTGAGCGCGTGGTGCGGCTGCAGGTGATTTCATAAATAAGCTATGAACGTGTAATTAGCAAGGAGACTCCTACATGGGTTAGAGCCAGGTGGACTTTAGTGGTCTGGAGAAATGGAGAGGCTTGTTTGGAGTGAGGCATTTAGACTGGAGCCTGAGATTTAGATAAAGGTTGGCTGAGCAAAGACGAGGGGAGAAAAGTATGGCATGCCGAGGGAACAGCATGTGTGGAAACCCTGAGGCAGGAGAGGCAGGGAGAGAGGGGAGGGGCCGCATTGGATCACAGAAGTGCTGAGTGGTGACAAGAGCCAGAGCAGAGGAATGGACGGTAGCTGGACTGAAGAGCTGGGCGAGGTGGAGGCGTGTTCTGTTAGGTTTGTGCAAAATTGTACCTAAAAGGTGTATTTTAAGAATGGAGTTAGTAGTATGGAAGGGCATTCAAAAAGATGAAAAATTAGGCCCTCCCTGGTGGGTTAGGATGCAGCGCTGCAAGCTGGCCACAGCCACTTCAAAGTGAATTCAATCCCCCACGCCATTGGCGACCCACGTGGCGCGGCAGACCTCTGCTGACCTGCCCGCTGCTCCCTTCAGCAGCGCACTTTGTCCATCTGCCTGTTCTGCTCCCCACTCTGATTCTGGTGAATCCTCTCACTACCCTGCACCTCTGGCCTGTACCCCAGTTCTGTATGCAGAAATAAATAAATCTTAAAAAAAAAAGAAAATAATACAGTGCACACCAACTGTGCCTCTCTTTGCCTCTGCGTTCACTTTCCATCATCTTCCCCTGACCTGTGTCCCAGAAACTGATCTCTCGGGAGCTCCTGTAATTTCCTGTTCAATGCGGAGATGCGGAAACAGTGGAGTGTGAGCGCCTGTAGCGACTTCTCTCCTTGCCTTTCAGCCCAGACAGTGGGCAGCCTCCAAGGACCCTGTGGCCTCCTAGCTGCCTATCCCAACTTTGTGAAAGGTTCCTCAGTTTACCCTGTAGAGTGTCCCTGCGGCTTCCTGAGTGTCCCCACCCTCACGCCCCCAACTATGAAATGAAAGGACGAGTACATTTATGGCTCTTTCCTTGGGTCAGTACCTCGCCCCCCCTCAACCTTGCACCTCTCAAAATCAGCTGCTGTGCTTAGAGGTACACTCTGGTTCCTGTGCTAAGAAATAAAGGCTACATGGGGGCCCTCCCTGGTGGCACAGGGGTTAAGTCTCAGCTCTGTGAAGCTATCAGCAGCCACTGCAGTATGAGTTCGATTCCCGGCCAGGGAGTGACCCACATGGTGCAGCAGACCTCTCCTGTCTCCCCGCTGCTCCCCTCAGCAGTGTTTTTCAGTAGATCTGCCTGTTCTGCTCCCCACTCTGTCTCTGGTAAATCCTCTTACCCCTTGTTCCTCTGGCCTGCACCCCAGCTCTTGTATGCATAAATAAATAATTAAAAAAAGAGTAAAGTCTGCTCTACTCTTTGCCTGCCACTCACAGCAGCCACTGGAGCCCCTCTCACCCCCTGGCCCTTCCCACTTCAGTACCCTCTTGGGATCAACTCTAATTTCTAGCAATAACATTTCTGTTTGTTTGCCTGAGGACTGTCCTGGCCTACTCTGTCACCATCGTAGCAAGTTGAAAGCACTAGAAAGTGATAATTTTCACCTTCCAGCAGGCCACAAGCCAAGATGGACGAGAGTCAGTGGTCAAATATGCCAGCTTCCTCACCCCTCCAATGAGACCTGAGGCCTAAGTTTCTCCATGGATTATGCTCTAGCTGTCTGCCGTGATGCCTGACTTAAGGTGCTCTTGGGGGCAGCCTTCATGTCCACCTCAGACCCACTCTCCTGTTTGTGTTTCCCAAGATCTGTCCCCATCAAAATATCTGGACCTCAGCTCACAGTCCCACCCTCATCCACGCAGCTCTCACGTGTCTTCCAGCAAAGCCACTATTTTGCTCACTTCTAGGCTTTGCACAGTGATGCCACACTGCCTGACATTTCTGGGACTAGCCTATGCTCAGCTTAATGACACCAGTTTCTGCAATTCATTAATTTTCACTGCTGACTAGCATTTCATTACATGGATAGTCATTCTTCTTGGATGAGTCTAGAAACTTTTGTTTGCTCTATAAGCAACACTGCTACAAAACACCCTTTTGCAATGAAGTCACTTTGGTTGATGTCACACGGTAGGGTTGCCAGTATACATCACTGTAAACCCACATCTGTATACATCACATTAAATTCATCACTGAAAGTATTTTGACCCTTTTTACTCAATTTATTCTTCTTCATCCTACTTCCTCACTGGTATACTCAATTGATCTTTGAGTCTAAAAGCTGTTTTTGTTTTATTTAGATCATTGCTTGTTATATCTCATTATGTACCACCTATGAGTGAAATCACAGGGCGTTTCTCTTTCACTATTGACTTATTTCAGTAAGCCTATTACCCTCTTTGTTGTAAAAGGCAGGGTTTCATTTTTTACATATCTGCACTCTCACATTCATTGCAGCACTATTTCCTGGAATGGAAATAATCTAAGTGCCCATCGGTAGATGATTGGATAAAGAAGATGTGAATATACATACAGTGGAATGCTATGGATATTCTTAGATTTATATCTTTATATATGTGTGTGCATCAGTGTGTGTTATATATGTGTATATTGTCTTGGTTAAAAATCTAGGAGTAGAATTGTTGGCTTATAGGATAGGCATGTTTTCAAAGTCTTCAGAGAGTTGTATTATGTTCTATTTATTGATCAGCATATTGTAGTCCTATTGCTCTGTATCCTGTCAACACTTGCTATTGTCAGATTTTCCAATATATTCTTATTTATGGGTTGGAAACTGGGATGTCATTATAGTTGAATTGCATTTCCTTTTATATGCTTGTGGATCATTTTTGTGTATCTGGTTATATTCTTTTGGACTGAAAATTTTTCTCTTTTGTAACAGCTCAAACATTTAAATATTCTGGGAATATTTATTTGCTGATTATATATGTTTATAAACCACTCTGTGGCTTATCTCTTCATACTTTATGAATAAACAAAAGGATTTCAAGGGAAGAAAACAGCCTGAGGTGGTATAGTTGGAGAATTTATTTTGAAGACCTATGACCTGGTGTCACTGTTCCAAACCCAAATGCTAATTTCCAGCTCCCATTCACTCTAAGAATTTTTTTATTAGTTTTCATGGTCAGGATAGTGAGTGAGTTCGAGGGACCTATGAAATCTCAGATATGAAGGTAGAGAGTTTCTTGAGACATAACTCCCAGCTTAGAGGTTTCCACACCTCTAGGCCATTGAGTTTGCGACTCCAGAGAGAATCTGGGAAAGACTGTTGCTGACCAAATACACTGAACAGTTTTAGTATTTGCTATTTCAAGTGCATGAAATAGATAGCACTTACAGACAGGACAAAATCAAAATTTAATGAAAATTTAATAAACTCTCAAACCAGAGAAGTCTTTAAACTATTCAGAAAGAGACATATAAACTATTGTGTCTGGCTGCCTATGAGAGGGAGGTGGGGCTGTCATTCACCTGGAAATGATCTTCAGTAATAAATTGGGATGAGATTCCATCTGGTTTTCTAATCTATTCTTTGTATGTGGTTCAGCGTTGCATGTTCAGAGGAACATGGATGGAGAAAAATGCATGTGGAACTAGTGGGCAGGGGTTTGTGGGTTTGTATTCTCTTGGCAAATTATCAGCTGCAGCATGAAACTGTGAAGTCTTTGGGGTTTGTTTTAGGGGCTGCAACTAATTGGAAAGGCCTGCCAAAAAGAGACAGGCTCTCAGTTATGATTAAGTATTTTTACAGCAGCTCTTTAATTTGATGTAGTTCCAGCTGTTTATCTTTTCTTTCACTTTCTTTTCCTCAGGTGATGTGTCTTTAAAGATGTTGCTGAGATGTTTGTCATGTAGAGTTTTGCCTATATTTTCTTCTATATATTTTATGCTTTCAGGTCTTATGTCTAATTCTTTGATTCATGTTGAGGTAGCAGTCTAGCTTCATTCTTTTGCCAAAACAAATTTTCCCCCACTGATTGGGAGAAAAGTTTTACACTCCATATAATGTAATAAGGGACTGATCACAGAGATCTACAAAGAACTCACATGACTCGACAAATGCAAAGTTAACAATCCAGTCAACAAATGGGCAGAAGAACTTAAAAGAGACTTCTCCAAAGAGGAAATGCAGATGGCGAACAGGCATATGAAAAAATGTTCAATGTTATTTGTAATAAGGGAGATGCAAATCAAAGCCACAATGAGATACCACTTCACACCAGTGAGAGTGGAATATATTAAAAAAAAAAAAGCCAAAAAAACAGAACAACCAGTACTAGCAAGGATGTGGAGAAAAAGGAACTCTTCTGCTGGTGGGAATGCAAACTAGTTCAACCACTATGGAAAGCTGTCTGGAGGCTTCTCAAACTGCCAAACATGGAGCCTCCATGTGTTCCAGCAATTCCACTCCTAAGTTGTGTCCAAAGGACACAAAAACATTAATTCAAAAGGACACCTGCACCCCTCCATTAACTGCTGCACTTTTTACAATAGGGAAGATGTGGAATCAACACAAATGCTCAAAAATAGATGACTGGATTCAGTTTTCTTTTCTTTTTATAAACAAAATTTATTTATTTTTGCAGACAGAACTGGGTGCAGAGGCGGTGAGAGGATTCACCAGAGACAGTGTGGGGAGCAGAACAGGCAGATTGACGAGGTACACTGCTGAGGGGAGCAGCGGGCGAGACAGGAGAAGTCTGCTGCTCCCTGGCTGGGGATCGAACTCATGCTGAAGCAGCCGGTGCTGCACTTAACCCATTGTGCCACTGTGGAGGGCCCTGGGTTCAATTTTCTAATACTTTGTGAAGGACTTTATCATTTATGCTGACAAATAATATTGGTCTGTACTCTTTTTTTTTTTTTTTTTGTAATATGCTCATATGAGTTTGGTATGAGAATGAGGTCAGCTTTGTAAACTAATATGAGATTGTTCCTGCCTCCTTTCACTTTTTGAAGTAAATATTGTGATATTTCAATGTTATTTATTTTATAAGTATCTTAGAGAACTTACCAGTTCTCTTAAGACAATGAGCTGAAGTTTTCTTATGTTGAAAGTATTTAATAGCGAATGTAACTGGTTGTGGAGTTTTCTTATGTTACGGAGTTATTTTGTGTTTAAAGTATTTAATATGAAATGTAACTTCTTTAAAAGACACAAAACTGTTTTTTTTTTCTTCTAGGTTTGTTTGTATCACTGTGTTTTTTAATGTTTTTTTTTTTCATTTCATCTAAGTTGTCAAATTTATTGGTAAAATCTTTGTATTATCCTTTTCATGTCTGTAAGTTCTGCGATAATGCTCCTTTTTTATTTCTGAAATTGATAATTTGTTTTCTCTTTTTTCCTTAATCTCCTTGTTCCTTGAACAGTCTTACTAGGATTTTACCAGCATCATTTATCACTTCAAGGAGACAAAATATTTTACTAATTTCCTTTGATATATTTTTTTATTGTTTCTGTACTTTGCTCAGTTTACTTTCTGTTTTAATTAATTAATTTGTACGTATTTTGCATCATTGTTCATTTTTATAAAATGTTTGCTTTCTTCTCAGGTGTGGTCTCTGTAAAATTCCCACCACTCATATACCCCTGAACCATCACCACAGACCTGGGTGCTCTTCCCCCTGCTTTTTGATCCCCCTCTCTCCAGAGTGCATCTGATTCATAGTTTCCTGTTATTTTTTTTTATTATTGTTATTGCCATCCTCATTACCTTCTACTTACTTTTGGCTTAATTTATACCTTATCTACATTTTTCAGTTGAAAAAATCGGATAGTTAATTTTAATTTTTTTTTTACTTTTCCAACATAAGCAATCAAAACTTTAAAAGGGCCTCAAGTGCTTTTGTTGTATCCATAACTTGAAAATGTCTTTTTCTTATGATTCTCTTCACGACATATGTCATAATTTACATTGTGGTGTGTTCTCTGATACATGGTGTATATAAAAGTTTCAGTTTAACTAGCAAACACTGTGAACTTTTGAAAATATAATTTATATTTTTAATTCTAATTTAATTCTAATAATTTAATTTTATTATACTCAGAAAATACTCTGTATAATTTAAATGTATAATATTTATTGATATACATTTGTAAAAGTATAAAAATTGTTGAGTCTTATTTAATCTCTCAACAGATCGTCAGTTTTGGTGAATGTCCACAGGTATACTTGAAATGAATATTAAACTTTGCCTGCTTGGTTATAATGTTTTGTACAGTTCAGTTAAATTAAATTCACTGGTAATATTATTTTTCCCTATTGAATTTTTTAGTGTACTCGTTTGATCAACTACCGGAGAGAAAATAAAAGTCTTTAATTATAATTCTGATTTCTCCCACGAGTTGTGTTAAGTTCTGTTTCATGTATTTTGAAGATCATCGGTCCTGTGCATATTCAGTGAGTATTTGTCAATGTGAAATGTCCTTAACTTTAGCAATATTCTTTATCGTGAAATCTCTGCTTATTGATATAGCAGTATCACTGAACATTAATATCATCTAGCATGAATAACATTTAGAGTATCATTGACATTCGTTTACTTGCCATCATATTTATTTTCTATTTGTTTATTGTTGATCTTTTCTACTTTTGGACTAAAAGAGAAATTTTAGTATTTCATCCACTATTTTTTATGTCTAAACCTCCCAGCTTTAGGTTCCTGTTGTATTTCCACTAATCATCCTTCCATCTTTTCTACTTATGTGATATATATTTCATCTGCAATTCATTGAAACCCAACAATATGCTGTAATTTTATTCCAATTGTCAAATGTTTATGGAAATTAATGGGTGAGGAAAATGCATTTTCATATTGCCCACATCTATTTGTTGTTTCTGAAGTTGACGTGGATTTCCATCCTGTACAGATTTCCTTTCACCTGAAGTAATCCCTTATACATTTCTTATATAGCAGGTTAGTACTGAAGATCTCCTAGCTTCGTTTATCTAAAAGGATCTTTATTTTACTTTCAACTTTGAAGAGCATTTTTCCCCACTCGACACATATTTCTAAGTTGACGATCATCTTTTAGTATTAAAAGTATGGTTTCATTGTTTTCTGTCTTACATTATTTCTGATGAGAGGTAAACTGTCATTCTTACCTTTTTTTTTTCTAAGTCAGAACCTTTTAACTTTGGTTTTTTAAGTTTTTTCCCCTCTTTATCATTGCATCAGTATCCATCAATGCAATATAGTACTCACTGATGTGACTTTCTTTCATTGCAATATCATTGACCTTCTTGGGTCTGTGGATTTAGAATTTTTACTGAATTTGAGAAATTCTCAGTCATGTCATTATCTCTTCAAGTATTTGTATGTGCAATATTTTTCTAATTTCCTCATAGGTCTCCAGTTTCACATATTTTAGAATACTTGATGTGTAATCACAAGTCATGGAGGCTCTTTTCATCACCCATGACTTCAAAACCACATCCCATGTAGAAATTTAGTGGCTGTATGGAATTGAATTGTATGTCTATGTAGTAATCTGTTTATTGTGGTTGACAGCTTTGCTCATGATCCCCAAATACTTCTGCCTCCTGGTAATCACTGTCATGGAATCGCCTTCTCTTGGGTGTGAGCTGGACTTAGCAACTTGTTTCCAGTGAGTAGCATACAGCAAACTTTATGGGAAGCCATCCTGTGATTCAGTTCCAAAAGACTGGTACTTTCTCTGCTTGTATCACAGTGAGGCTAGTTGCCATACACAGAGGTCCACATGGTGACAAACAAAAGGAAGTCTCTCTGTCCTGCGAGGAACTGCCAATAGCCATGTGAGCGAGATTGCACACAACTCTCCCCCTTTTGATGTTTTAGAGAAAAATCTCAGCCTCCTCTGTCACCTGAGAACAGACTCTGGTT
>NW_004567140.1:6887516-6928186 GCF_000260355.1 Condylura cristata
GAACTCATGCGGAAGTGGCTTTAGCTTCTCAGTGCTGTGCTTTAACCCGCTGCACCACCAGGGAGGGCCACAGACATGGTGTTTTAAGTGAAGTATTGCAATAATTTGTTACATAACAATAAGAAAACTAGCACACTTCTCTAGCTGTTATTTTTGGACATGGTTCCTTACTTGTTTATTTGCTGTTATAAATAATGCTGCACTAAATAGCTTTGGGCATATAACTTCATCTTCAGAAATGAATTTCTATAAGTGGAACTGATGATTCAAAAGGTAGAGCTCATTTTAGTAGTACCCACAATAAAATTTAGAATGATAGAGAAGATTTACATGGTCCACGGATAAAGATGACACGCAAATTTATGAACTGTTTCTTACTTTTCAACAAAGGCTTAAAAGCATTTCTGTGGGGAAGGATAACATGCTTTGTCACATTATACTGGATGTTGGGGCATCCACACCAGAAGACGAACTTCAGCCTGTACTGTAAAGCTTTATAAAATTCAACAAAAATTACACAAATTTACAAAAATTAATTCAAAGTAGATCTTGGATTTAAAACATAAAATGATAAGAATTGTAGGAAACATGCAAAACAAGAAGGTTAGTGAAGAGTACTTAGACTTGATACCAAAGGCCCAACCTATTAAAGAAAAATATTGATCAACTAACCTATCAAAGTTAAAAATGTTTCCTCTACGAAAGTGAAGCAGATGAAAGACAAGCCACCAACTGAGAGGAAAGGTTTGAAAGCCACATTCGAATAAAAACCAGATTTTGTATATATAAAGACTACTCAACACTCATTATTAAAAAATATCAAATTAGAAAACAGGCAAACAACATAGACTTTTCAATGAGGATGATACGCAGATGTCACATGAGGAGATGTGAATGAAAGCCATATGAATCATCCCAAGAATGCAAATGAAAACCATAATGAGATTTTACAGATGGATCAGAATAGTGAAAATAAAAATAAAAACAGTGACATTATAAAATACTGCGAAGGATGCAGAGAAACAGAATCACTGGTACACTTTTGATGGAAATATAAAATTATAACAACCCCTACTGAAACCAGTTTGACAGTTTTCTTATACATTGAAATTTAAATAAATATAAATTGCTGTGAGACCCCAAAATTATACTCATGAACACATGTCCCAGAGAAAGGATAACCTCTGTTCACACATACTCTTGTGTGTGAATGTTTATTGTGGTTTTATTCACAATAGCCCCAAACTGGAAATAGTTCAGCTATTTTTCAGTGGGCGGGTAATTAAACTGTGACACTTAGTGATACATATTGCTATGGAATATTAACCAGCGATAAAAAAGGGAGAACTATTGAGACATGTAATAACTCCAATAGATCCCCAGGGAATTTTCCTTAATAAATATAACCCAATCTCTAAATGCTGCATGCCATATAATTCTTTTATACCATTTTTGTAATGACAAAATTTTATAAATAGGTGAGAAAATAGTAGTTGCCAGGGGGTAGGGTTAAGGGCTGGGGGTTTAGAGGGAGAAAGGGATGATTGTAAAAGGGCAATTCAAGGGTCTTACCTGTGGTGGTAGATATGTGACCTCTACCTGTGTTTAATTGCACAACTAAATACAGACTCACAAATGAGCACCCCTCACATGGGGACCTCTGAATGAGATCACTGGATTATACCAATGTCATCACCTTCACTGTGATATGGTACCAGAGTTTTGCAAAAGCTGACCCTGGTGGAAAGTAGGGCGAGCATAAAGAGGATTGCTTTCAACTAAATGTGAATCTACTATTATTCCAATTTTAATATGAAAACATTTAATAATTTTAAATACATTGGCAACTTTTAGTCTACTAAGAGCACAATGATTTAGAATTCTACGAACCAGGTAAATAAACTAGTTAACCAGCACTGTCATAATTACAGCTCTATAAATTCTTGGTCCCCATGCCAATATGACAGGAAATTCTATTCAACCAATGTTAAGCAGGATAAAGAGCACTGTTTTATACTGACACACATTTCACCTCACCAGGAAAAAGTACAAATTGCAAGATTCTTATGTAATGAATCCTCAATTCCTTGTACATCATAACACAGACATGTATGAAGTAACAATCCATGAAAATAATACAGCATTCTCCACTCAGAAATTAAGGGATCCGACAGAAAAGTAGAGAAAATTTTAAAGCTCACAAAGTGGACTCTACATCTCTATCTATCTATCTATCCATCTGCATCTATTTTTTTGTGTCCTTTTTACTATATTCCATATATTTTATGTCACTTTTATACAATGTATGCTTTAACATCAGATCTATGGTCCCCAGGAAATCCCAGCCACAAGCTCACCCATGTACCATCACCACAGTCCCTTGTGTGATCCAATTTCCTCCTCCCTCCGGCCCCAAGAATGTCTCTGGCTTACAGTTGCCTGTTGATGTTGGTTTTTACTTTGTTATATTACTTCCCCCCAAGCCCTTATTTGTCCCCCTATATTCCTCCTACAAAGGATACCATCCGGTTCCCCTTCTGGCTGACTTCACTGAGCACGCTCCCTCCCAGCTGTGAACGGCTGCTGTGAACGGCTCAAGTTTATCTGTTTTGATTGTGGAGTATATTTGTGTCAAATAATAGAAGTACACGTTTCAAACACTTGTGGGATATTAAGAACTAAACACACACACACACACAAATACACACACTAGTGTGGCTTTAGAAACCCAAAGAATAGAAATAAATCCAATAACCAGCCCACAATATAGAAGAAGCATCATAAAGAAAACGCTGGGTGCATAGCATCATTGCACTGGAGCTGTGTGGTGTCTTTCTAAGCTCCTGTGCACTGCAGAAATCTAACTTGTGTATCAAGTGAGGCCAAGCTGTGGTCCAGGCAAAAACAGCCTCAGCGTCCACTGCTCAGGACTCCGGGCTCTGAGGCGCAGCTCTTCTCCCTCCCACCCTGGCCTTGGCCCTGAAGGCACAGGCAGGAAACAGGTGACGAGTGGGGACTTGACGTGGGCACTTGGCCTCACCCTCTTCTGTGTTGTTACCTGAAGGAACCAGGCTGGGTGATGAGAATTACACTGCCCGGTCACCCTGGTTCCCCTGCCGGCAGCCTGTCAGCTGCCAGTGGTATCCTCTATGTTGTCTTAGCTCCTCCCCACCACCACCCAGCAGCAGAGGTCCTGGGTGGGGGGGGGGTGCCCAGTCCCAGGCCTCCCCACTCACCACCCAGTAGCAGAGGGTCCCTGGGGGGGGGTTGTCCAGCCCCAGGCCTCCCCACCCACCCGGGGGTTGCCCAGGCCCGCAGTGACCAGCAAGTCAGCCAGAAGCAGGGGCCCCAGGCCAGTCTACAGAATCATGTACTCATTTAAGGGGAGATTATGTCTCAATTTTGGGATGATTTGTGGGGAGACTATGTCTCAATTTTGGGGTGATTTGTGACACACCAAGAGCTGTGAAACCACAAGGGTAAGAGAAAGAAGCAGTCGTCGCACAAATGTCGTAATTTGTGTTGCTATTATCCATCTGCGCTAAGGAAATAAGCACCGGGAAAGCCATCTTTGATGGCATACGTGGGGCTGCAGATGCCAGAGTCAGGTGATGGCAAAAACTGCTGGCCTGGGGTCACCTACCAGCTCTTCTCCCTGCCCGAGGGCACAGCATTCACTCTGGCGGTCTCCAGGGCTATTTTCCTTAGCAAGTAGAGGGTCACTTATCTGAACCGGGAGTTCCCACCACCGCTGCTCAGAGGCCTCGCGGGCCTGGCCGTCCTGGCAGGGGACACTGTGCATACATGGAGCAAGGGCCAGGTTGTGGCAATGGCCTGTGCAAGGAGCTCAACCGCAGCGAGAGTCAGACTTCCACTCACGTGGCTGGTGGCAGCACACAGAGGTGGTGCATGCCCTGTAAATGTTGCGTGCACAGAAGGCTGCAGAGGATGGCACGCCGCGGATCACCCTGTGGGCGATGCTTCTCTGGGCCTGGAGCAGAAGTGTGCAGAAGAACTAGTCATTTGCAGACGGGGCTGCTGAGCCGGCTGGCTTAGTCTCCAGCCATCTGAGCGGAAGTCAAAGATTTCTGCAGGGACTTGTTCTTCCACAGGTGTTCCTGCAGCATCGTAGACAAGATGGAAGGGACAAGCTACATCTGTCTGTTTGCAATAAAAAAAAAAAAACCCTTAAGAACAGACAAGATGCTGCAGAGGCATCACATCTGTTGCGGTGGGGCCAGCGGCCGCCTGCAGTTTTTATTTGACTTTGTTTGTGCAGCTGAGGGGAAGCCAGGTGGCAGGGGAAAGCCCTGGCCTGAGTGCCAGCAGCATGGGGACAATTAGCACCAAAAGTGGCCAAGCAGGATCGGGCGCTGGCCCGCCCTGTCCCGAAGGGCTGCTGCTCACACTCCCTGGCCTGTAACGATCACAGTGTCCAGGACATATCCCCTGCCTGCAGGCTGTGCCATGCACTAAGCATTCCTTGGCTTTGAGTGGACTTTATTTCTGCCCCCACAGACTGCTAAAGGCCAAACCCATGGATCCCACAACTCTGAAACAGTGACGGGACATGCAAACACCCAGAAGGCAACTCTCTTCTCAAAATGAAGTGTAAGTTGGCGTTCATGTGTCTTCTTTCTCGATTGGAGGCTCTGGAAGTTTGGGTGAGTCCTTGGGGTCTGTTTTCATGCAAGGTGGAGGATTCTTGTCCAATCTTCAGGACCCCACCGCCCCTAAATGCCAAGCTTGGGGATGCAGAAGGTCAACTTGCTTCCTGTATGAAGCAGAAGCGGTCTAACTTGTTCGTTCTCAGTAACTCGCTGGCCAGTAAATGCAAGCCCGGAAAATGCCCAGGGAGTCCTCTGAATGGCCCGTCCTTCTGGCCGGGGCTTTGGATGCTTGCAACATCTGTTTGTGTTTCCCTTCGGCACAGGGATTCGGAGGGACGATCCCATGGTGACCCACATGGCCACTTGGTAGGTTTTTTTTTGGGACATTTTTGACTTTGGGTTAAAAAACCTAGGCCTCAGGATGGGGCATTGTAAAAATCAATAAAAAGATAAAGACAGCGGCCCTCCCTGGTGGCGCAGCGGGTTAAAGCACAGCACTGAGAATCTGAAGCCACTTCCGCATGAGTTCAATACCCGCCTGCCCCGGAGGAGACCACATGGTGCGGCAGACCTCTCCTGACCCGCCCGCTGCTCCCCTCAGCAGTGTACTTCATAGATCTGCCTGTTCTGCTTCCCATTCTGTCTCTGGTGAAGCCTCTCACCGCCCCTGAGCCTCTGGCCTGTACCCCAGTTCTGTATGTGCAAATAAATAAATCTTTAAAAAAAAAAAAAGATAAAGACAGAAAGAAACATCTGGAATTGCCTGGGGCAGACAGGCAGGCAGGCTGCTGTCACCTTGCGTGGGTCGTGTGCACGCAGCCTCGTCTGTCCCAGGAACCACACAGCTTCCCTGAGAAAGCGTGGGCCTCGACCTCCAGGTTCTGTTTCCAGCTCCATGAGGTTCCAGGCTCCTCCGCCTGTTTCCCACCGACCTTTTCCACGGTGGTTGTCTCCCTGCCCGCCAGCCTGCCCTGGGCAATTCTCGACGTTTGTTTCTTCTGTCTTGGTTTTATCTTTTTATTGATTTTTACAACGCCCCATCCTGAGGCCTAGGTTTTTTAACCCAAAGTCAAAAATGTCCTAAAAATAAACTATCAAGTGGCCGTGTGGGTCACCATGGGATTGTCCCTCCGAATCCCAGTGCCGAAGAAAAACACAAACAGATCTTGCAAGCATCCAAAGCCCGGGCCAGAGGGACGGGCCATTCAGAGGACTCCCTGGGCATTTTCTGGGCTTGCATTTACTGGCCAGGGAGTTACTGAGAACAAACAAGTTCTTCTTCTTCATACTGGAAGCTTCTGCTTCATACAGGAAGCAAGTTGACCTTCAGCATCCCCAAGCTTGGCATTTAGGGGTGGTGGGGTCCTGAAGGGACAGGACATTCCTCCCCACTGGCTGCAAGCAATTCCTTTGCCCCCCAGAAGAAGAAAGCCAAAACCTATCTCAGCTTTGAGCTGAATTTATTTTCGTTCGATAAGACTGCTGAAGTCCAGGCCCATGATGCCTATCTAAAAATCTAACCATATCAAAAGAAAACCTTTGCTCTATCAACGAGATTAGCTATCTCCCAATTTCGGTGTATAAATTGGCTCTCAATTTAGACTTCCTCCCCTGCCGTAGTCCTTCATTACAAACCATCATTGCGTCGGGACAACATTGGGAAAAAGAAAAGCAACACAACAAAATACTTAATTTCATTAATCTGTTTAGCAATACCAATATAATGAGGCATAATATTGATTTTCTTACTTAGGATTTAAAATCTGTACTTCTTTCCACAGAATTAAATGCTTCAAACTGATATTCCACCTCTTTACAGTCGCATCTTTAATTTAGTTGTTATAATTAGGCATTAACGGGTGTCAGTAGGATAGCCAGTTAGAGACCATTCTGTTCTGCTTGTCTTGATTATCACAGTTTAGATGTAAAGTAAATTAGAATGAAAGACTATACAGTCCAATTACAGATAAAAGCAGCAAACGGCACTGTTGTAATTAGATGCCAGGACTATTTTTCTTAGATTTTGTATCTCTAAGGGCCCTTCCTGTAGCTACTTGGCTGAAGATTTCACAATGGATCTATGCGGCTGCGGCCATATTGTCTCTTCCCAAACTTGACCTGCTGACTGGGTTTTCTTCAGTCGGTGTCCAGGAGAACAGGCTGGAGCATTTCTTGGGCCAGGGGGTCTGCAGCCATGCCTATTTATCACTGATTGGGGGGCTCAAGTGATAGGTAGAGACAGGTACAAGGATCAAGTATGAGCGTCAGTTTCTTTTGAGTCTGTCTGCTCTCCCCCTTAGCTCCCCCCCTTCCTCTATCTCACTGATGTCAAAGGCTAGGTGCCTGCCTTTTGGCCCCAGAATGGTGACCGAATCCATGCTTTCAACCGTGGTGTAGAATTTTCTAGAAGTGAGGCTATGCTACGTGTCGCTCTGTAAAGACTGCTTGTCTTTGAGCAGAGTAGGCCGATTAGTGAGGGCTGAGCCAGGCCACCGAGGAGTGGTTTGTTCATTCACTTAGCACACGCTTAGGGATTCAGGGAGAGCCGGTCCCCAGGCACAAAGAGGACAATGCGTTCATGGGACACACCTGCTGGGGGTGAAGGCTCTAGGCCTGGAGAATGTGGGGCGGCTGTGGAGCAGATGAGAGGTCCTAGGAGGAACAGAGCAGACACCACCCCCCCGTGAGAACTGAGACGTCCCTGACCCTGAGGCTGAGTTATGATGTCTGAACTGTAGTGAAGGGTCAGCAGGAATCAGGTGGGTGAAGTAGCAGGGAGAAATTTCCAGAAGGAGTGTCATGTACTTCAAAGGTAAGGAGATGGTCTCAGGTGGCTGGAGTGGAGCAGTGAGGTTGGAGGGAAGAGTAGGCAGGGTCTGGCCTGGAAGGAGCTCAGGAGTCCAACTGTGGGAGATGCCCAGCTCCACCCTCTCACCATGTCGCCCCGTCCTGTTTTCTGGCTGCTGCTCTTCCATGACAGTGAGGGGCCTGGGGCCCTCTGGACCTTCCCCAGAGGCCAGGCAGCAGTTCAGGCTTCCTTCAGGACATATCGCAGCCATGTTTCCTCCCCATTTTCTCACTCTGAAATTTGCTGGCGTGTCTCCATGCAAATTTAGGCTGCAGGCTCTTCCACTCTCTTGACACTAACGGGAATCTGTGATATACATGTTTAAGTTGAGAGTTTTTTTTTTTTTTTTAAGATTTATTTATTTATGCATACAGAGGTTCAGAGGCCAGAGGTTCAGGGACAGTGAGAGGACTCACCAGAGACAGAATGGGGAACAGAACAGGCTGACACTGCTGAGGGGAGCAATGGGTGGGTCAGGAGAGGTCTGCAGCACCATGTGGGTCACCTCTAGGGCTGGGGATCGAACTCATGCTGAAGTGGCTTTAGCTTCTTAGTGCTGTGCTTTAACCTGCTGCGCCACCTTAGGCCTTAGGGAGGGCCTAAGTTGAGAGTTTTATGTGATCAGCAGATGGAGAAAGGATGTTCTAAATAGTTTGAATAATGTGGTGATGTGGCCTCTGGCCGGAGGACTGGTGTTGGGGGGCTGGAGTCGGGGGGGCGGCGTGCGTCAAGTCTGACCTTCCCTTACGTAGATCTCAGGTCCCCGTGTCCCTGCTGGCAAGCCTTTGTACCAGCTGCATGGACTGTAGGGTTTCAGGAGAAGAGAAGTGGCCATGTCCTGCAGAAGCTGGAATCTGGGCCCAACACTGAAGACTCACTGACCAAATGAAATGTCACTTTCCATCTTGGTCCTCATCAGCAGATCTCAAGGGTAATTGGTCTCTAGGATCTGAGCCCTGGGTAATGACCTTGGGACTCAAGAAAAATGAAATTCCTCTTCTGGGCTTTACCCACAGGGATCTGGACCATCATGGCTGTGACCTCTGTGGCGCCATCCATTCACCCAGGTGCCATATTAGCATCACCAAGTGCTCATCCTTGCAAACAGCATCCTTCACAGTGAAACCACCCCCAGAAAATCCAGTCACACACTGCCTGGAGACATCGTTAAAGTGGGTGGATCCTGTTTGGGAGACGAGGATGAGCTCAAAAAATGTTTCCCTCAGAGCTCTTGGGGGACTAGGATGCATTACGTAGCCTGACAACTGTCACACTCTGTACCCCAAGACAGAGGCTGGAAGTCAATCTGGGTGGTGCTGTTGTTACAGGGTAGCCCAGAGTGGACTGGGCCGCCTGTCTTTGGGGCCTCACCCGCACGCTCACAATTCAGTTACACTGCAGGTACACACAAAAGGGTCAATAACGGGTTTATTTACAAAAGGGGAAAGGGATAGGAAACAACCCAGGGAAAGAGTGGGATACAAAGAAACTGGAATACCTTACGGCTAGGCTGACTAAACACACCGAGTCACAGGGTCAGGAGAACTGCTTCCCAAACAAGGAGGTGAGAGATGCAATCACGCCCTATTTATCCCCCAAATGTCCCAGAATTCCTGCTAGCTCCACCCTTGGGTCCTCACACTTCTCTCCCTGGTACTTCTGGGAGTTGTAGTTTCCAATCACTGGAGTAGGGCACAGTGTCCAGAAAGCTGGAGTAGGGGGTGGGGTCCATAAGACTCTGCAGAGTTCCTTCAGGACATCCTTCCCCTTAACACTGTGAGACCAGCATCTCACCGCCACCCCACCCAGAATGCCACACATATGCATGCACGCACACACACACACACACACACACACAGTAGCTAACCAAAAGCCCAAACCAAGATGGAAACCCTTTTCTTTACAAATGTTTGAGGAGGAGCCCACTGCTAATTTAGGAAGAGTCCTTTTTCCATGATAAATTAATTTCCTAGAGATCATTTAAGGTGTGATCCAAGCATATATTTTCTTTGGCGACCAAAGGAATCTGACCTCTTACTAATTTTGCCTACAATTAGTTTGGTGTAATTACCGCCACTTACAATTCAGTCTGCTTTCATGAAAAAAAATTATTGTTCATGAGGTCATAAAACTCTTTAAAAATTGCTTCATGATAAATAGAGCCTTGGGAATGTTGCACGAGATAAGCTCGGCCATTAAATCCAGGACTTTGTGTGTGTGTGAGTAGTGGTTTGTGTCGTGTGTGTGTGTGTGTGTGTGAGAGTGTGTGTGCGCGTGCATCTGTGGAGCAGTGTTTGGGAAGAAGCCCTCTCTCTAGCTGCCGTCTGTGACCTGGGTATGTGTAGTCGCTCAGAGGACTTGAGACACCGGCTTGACGTGCTCTGTCCTTCTCTCCTGCTCTACAATTGGTGCTCAGAATGGCCACACCCAACCAGAGGGAAGAAGCAGTGAGGGAGCGGACCCGAGCTAGGGCCCTCTGCCTGTCCTCCAGATGGCGCCCTCACAGTCCAGCGGGGTAGTGGACAGCCTCAAGTCCCCCCGGCAGGAGTCTTCCCGTGTGGCCACCCCTCATCCAAGAACAGGCCACCCTCAGGCATTGCAAATGGCCCCTAATGCCCCCTCGCTCACTCTCCTCCTTCCCCTCATTAGTGGGCTGGAGAAAAGTGAAGGCAACAGCCCTGATTTCTCTCCAGCAGAGCCTGCCGGGAGGTGCCATGGACGTGCCAGTCAACTGCCCAGAACTCAGGGTGTGTGCACAGGAGCTGGTGTGCGTGCCCTCACGTACTGGTGCACGCACACACATTGTGTTCAGGCCCACACACTGTCATGCTCCAGGTGCACACACACACACCATGTTCCAGGTGCACACACACACACCCCATGTTCCAGGTGCACCCCCCCCATATTCCAGGTGCACACACATGTCCTCATGTTCCAGGTGCACCCCGCCATATTCCAGGTGCACACACATGTCCTCATGTTCCAGGTACACCCCGCCATGTTCCAGGTGCACACACATGCCCTCATGTTCCAGGTGCAACCCCCATGGTCCAGGTGCACACACAGGCTCCATGTTCCAGGTGCACCCCCCCATGTTCCAGGTGCACACATACACCCCATGTTCCAGGTGCACCCCCCCCATGTACCAGGTGCACACACATGCACCCATATTCTGCACACACATGTTCTAAGGGTCTGGCACACTCATGTTCTTACGTTCCGGTATACACACATGTTCTTGCATCCTGACACACATGTTCTCATGTTCTGAGTGCACATGCAGGGAGCCAGCACTCCTGCTGATTCCTTCCAGCTGGGGCAGGACAAGGGGCAAAGAACAGGGGCTACGGATGAGGAGCAGGGGGAGTCCTGTCCAGGGGCCCAAAGGGCATCACTGTGGCTCTCCAGAACCAGAAGCCCAGGCAGGTGACTCCCAGAATGAGGCTCCCCCTCAGGGACCTGCAGCCCCCCGCTCCAATGCAAGCGGGCTATGAGGCCCCTGAGTTGCCCCTGAGTTCGCATCCGGATCAGAACCGACAGTTTCTGCACAGGCGAGTGAGAGTGGGCCGTGACCGCAACGCCACCATGTCCCGCGCTCGGTCCTCAAGGTTATCACTCCTTTAAAAAAAAAAAAAAAAGGATTTATTTATTTATGTTTACAGAATGGGGTAGGCAGGAGGTGCAAGATCGGCTGTGAGGATCCACCAAGACAGAGTGGGGAGCAGAACAGGCCGACTGAGTACCCTGCTGAGGGGAGCAGCGGGGAGACAGGAGAGGTCTGCTGCGCCATGTGGGTCCCTCCCTGGCTGGGGATCGAACTCACGCTGTAGCAACTGTGGCTCACTTCGGCTTCATAGTGCTGAGCTTTAATCCCTTGCGCCACCAGAGAGGGCCCCGAATATAATGACTTTATCATTTCTATAGCAGACAATATGTAATAATTAACAGCAGGGCCTCCCTGAGGGTCCGGGGCAAGTCTCAGCACTGTTATCGGCAGTCACTTCCACATGGGTTCCATCCCTGGCCAGGGAGTGACCCACAGGGCGCAGCAGACCTCTCCTGTCTCCTCGCTGCTCCCCTCAGTGGTGTGTTTCAATCTGCCTGTTCTGCTCCCCACCTCTATCTCTGGAGAATCCTCTCAACCCTTGCAACAAGAACTAGGTTCTTGTATGCATAAATAAATGAAAATAAATGGTCAAAAAATAATAATTAATGGCAACCTGGCTCCTAGTGAAGCAGCCAGCATGCACCTCAACTTGGGGGTTGAACCCCAGCTTCCCACTTGCACTCACATTCTGGCAGCTGAATGGCACATAATTAAGTGTGAGTGGTGCTGCTTTTATCTTGTAAATGTCTGGGCCTTGATTTTGTTATCACCTGCAGCCTCTTAAAAGGGAAGGGATGGGTGGTCAAAATAACCAACTCAAGCTACAGAACCTAAAGAAGAAGTCCTGCCTGCCTGGGCCCTTATTGTTCCAGGACTCTGGGGAAGATATAATTTTATTGGCGATGGAATGCATGGGGAAAACTCACCTGTGCTGAAAGCTGGCAGTATCATCTGATGCCCAGGGTGCCGCAGAATCGGCCCCCAAGTGTGGGTCTTATACATGGACTTCTTTTCTTATACATGGATCTAACCCGGTGTTCTCGCCAAGCTCGGAGCGTGGCTTCCAAATAGTCTTTAGGCAAAAATTAGTTCTTTAGGTGCAGTGCTCACTTCCTGAACGAAGCAGCATTTTTTTGTTAGCAGAATTTGTTGCTAGAAATTAGAACTGGGATTTGCTAAACTATGCTGAAATATGGCTTCAATTCTCGTGGAAAGTGCTCATTTAGAAAGAACATGTTCTGTGAAATGAGACATACATGACTCAAAAGATGGAATCATTTGGGTTAGTGACCCAACAGCGATTAGGAAGGGAATTTCGTGGGCTTTTCAATCATCACCTACCTTACCTTTGTGTAGAACAAGATAAAATAGCCTCCATCCTGTTCTGCTGGGTCAGGGAGGGCTGAATGATAACAGAGCGCCAAGTGCCAGTCTCCCTCAAGCTGGAAATTCCTGGTGCGTCCCAGAAGGCCAGTGACACTAAACAAATTCTTGGGCAGGCCCTCTTGGGGGTCACTGGTCCAGAGCGATCGATCATTGACCACCGTCTCTCTGCAAAGGCTGGATGGTCCCTGCATGGTGCACAGGCCCAGAGGAACCAAGGCCTTTGGTACAAGAGGAGACCGAGCAGGGAGCCCTCTTCAGGGATTAGGGACGTGTTTGTGCCAATGGCATTCTCCATCTTGTCCTGGGACAGCAAACTTGAGCTAGCTGAGGTAGCTGTTGGGTTGTTGGAAAAGTCATGACAGCTTTTTGCATAGAAAAAACGCAACCCAACTTTTCTGATGCCACCATCAAGCCCGCCCAGGCCCCAGGTTATGACATGGCTGGATGAGGCTGGCTAAATGTCTGCTCCTGTGAAAAGCCCCAGACCTGGCCTTAGCAGGTGTGGCTGGGGATCAGCCTGCTCCCCCTTCTGACCTTTTCCTTGATCAGCCCCTCCCTGCTTTACTCAGAGGGCCAGGGCGTTCTGAGCAGAAGTGACCTGGATGAAGCTGGTATTTCCAGAGCTGGTCCTGGGGGTTCCTTGCCCTGGGCCTTGCCTTGCGCCCCCTCGCCAGTAGGGATGGACTGTGGAACTGGGCTCCCCTGGGTGCCGAAAGCCTCAGCCTGCCCACACTTGTCCTGTTTCTCGGCCTTCAGCATATACAAACCACCACAGGGGTGCTGAGCAGAGGCCTCTGCGCGCCCCGAGTCCCTGTTATTATGGTAGACTTAAGAGTAGTAAATAAAAGGAACAAACGAAATAAAAACACAAAATGAAAAAATAATTAAAACAATAACTATTCCATTCATTCTGAGCGCATCACCCAAGATTGCATTAGAAAAAACTACAATAAAAACATGCTTTTAATCTGATAGTAAAAAAGCCCAATAAAATAAAAATGAGCTCCATTAATGAAAATAATGACTCTTACCCCAGCCAGTTAAAATGCTGAGCTTATGTGTTTTGGGGTTTGGGGGAGCTGAAGAGCATTTTTTTTTCTCCCACAGCTGGTGATAGATTTGCTTTTGTTACATACTGGAGAGGGCCCCAGCTAATTAGTATTGCTCAATAAGGAGTCTCACCTTTTGTATGAAACCCAAAGAAATTGTGAAGGAAGACAACCGATTCCTGGGGAAATGGGTGAAAGGGCCCTGTGCTCTATTGAAGACGTGGACTTCAGAGGGGAAGTCAGATATATAGCTGTGTGCGTGTTTCTCTTTCGCTTTCTTTTTCTCTCTTAACCTTCCTTCTCTCCCCTCCTCCTCATTATTTCAATTTGCTTTTGCTCCTTTTAGGACATGACTTTAATTTTCTTGTCGACGACAGGTAAAGCCCACCTCAGACTCATTTTGGGTGAAATGGAGGTATAAATAGATAAGTCCGCAATAACGGGAGACCTCAGCAAGGCCTTTTCTTTCCATTTTTACTAGAAAAAGTGCTCGCCTCTGGGGCTCAAGACTTCCTCCTGAGCTATACGCCCGCCATCTTGGATGACCTGCCTCAGTCGCAGGGAGCTCTTCCCCTGCCCCTTCTAGAACAAGCTGTCACTTGCAGTTATTTATGGGTTTACTTGCTTAATTCTGAATGTGTTGACTCTACTTGTAAGAGGAGAAATGATACCATTCCTGGCTCATGTCTTGACTTCTAAGCACGGTGTGGAGAGTAGACCTCCCCAAACCTGGGATGCAACTTGTTCCAAGAAACTCTGGCCATTTAATCAACAACTCTGCGGCCCTCTCAGGGCCCCATGCTCCTAGTACAAGCACTTATTTGTTCAAATGAATATTAACACTGTAATTTAGTACCTAATTATGCTTCTCTAGTCATAACTGGAAATGTGGTATTAAAATCCTTACATGGTTTTTGGCTATCAGCATGTACCTTTGTCAATATCCTGGAATTGCTGGAGATTTCTTTAATGTACAATCTTTGTGCTCATCTTGCTCCCTGTCACTGATCCTCCCTGTCGCTTGCAGATTTACTCTCTGCCTCTGCAGGTTGTGGGGGGCCTGCTTGAGCGAAACAGCACATCTAAAGCTCAGCTCCATGCGGAGGAAGCATGTGCCTAGATGGGTTTCCAAATCACCTCATCTTTTCTCTCATGCTTGCAGCCACAGAGCATGAGAAGGAGGGGTCCCACCAGGGGAAGAACCGAGAGCCTTCAAATGTCCTGCCCAAGGAGTACTCAACAAAGGTTTGTGTAATGAATTCTCCTGCTTGTCCCCTCTCTCTAGGTCAGTTGTCTTTAGTCCTGACTGCACATAAGGAAATGTGCATCTTGTCATAAAGCCTCATGCCTGGTCTCACAGAAGAGCAATGAATCTCAGGCCCATGAACGAGGCTTCTAGATGGTTCCAACAGGTGGGGAGAATTGAGATCAGTCTTCTAGGCACAGTTCTAGATCAACATATGTTTGATTTAGAGTCACTGACCCCCATTTGAGCAGTTTCAGTGTGCAACAGCCATGGGTCAGTGGTAGAATCACAGGTTCTGCTTTGTGCTTTTCTCAATGTGCTCTCAACTGACTCTTCATGCCTGGTGGTGGGGCTTTGGATGTAGGTTTTATATTGTAAACTACTTTTGAAAAGTGACTGATTTATTCTTAAAAAAACAAACAAACAAACAAAAAAACCAAAAGGCTGTCCTCCTAGGAATTATTTGTATCTGAAATGACATTTGCTCTTCTAACTACAAGTGTTTTGTGCAAGTTGTCCCCTGAAGGCAAATTCCCCCCATTGAGAGGATAGGGTGGGGGGTGTTTGCACAAGATACAGGCAACACACAGCCAAGAGTTCTGTTCTTAAGAAACAGGGAGGTCTTTTAGGGCTTCTGTTTTTGAAACATTAGCAGCTGGGGAACGTCAATAAGTCATGTGCATTTCCAGACCATTCCATCATGTTGTGAAGGAAACTTGTGGCCCCTAAAGAACCCATACATGAAGGATACCCCAAGATCCTCACCCACCTATGGGGTGCCCTGTATAGTCCTCTCAGCACTGAACAAGGCTGGTTATCTCTGCGCAGCACCTTAGTGGAACAAACAAAACTGGGCTCTATTACTAAATAATCACGTCACTTGGTCCGTCTCAAAATTTCAAGCTTCAAGGTCATGCCAAGGAAACTTCACGAAGCAGGTTTGAGGTAAGCAGTCCATGGATGAGTCTTTGCACAGTTTGACTCCAAGGCCATAACCCCAAACTGTAGTCTTGTTCCTGGTCTCTGGAGATCCTGATTGAGTCCCTCCAATGGTTTGGGTCACCTGGCTCCCAGGACCCCTGGCTGGAGTACAACAGGGACTAGAGGATCCGGCCGGCCTGGGCTATGTGGGCACTCACCTGGGTCTCTGATTTGTCCAGCTGGGCTTCCAGGGCTGGAGAATTTCAGCCAGGCGGCTCAAAGGTCTCCAGGTAGGGGTCACGAATGTTGTCTTCATTATCCCCATCTACTTCTCAGCCATATTGGGACCGTGAGCTAAATTTTCAGTGGAAAATGGTGCCTAGAACCTGGCTCATGGTCACAGGGTGACCAAGGCCAACATCTACCTCAAGGGCATCACTGGTAGCCGGGATGGGTAGGACATCAGCACCATCCTCACTACTGGAAGGAAAGGATACAACAAGGAAGCAAAATCAACAGAAAATAAAATAAGACAAAACGATACAACCTCTGGAGCCCAACTGGGCCGTGGACATGATGCCTTAGGGAGGCCACCTTCCCTGGTGAGGGCGCCATCTTGCTTGTGAATGACCATCAATGGGACTTTTACATGGGTCCTGGTCTGAGCACCATGATTTGCATCTGAAGGACAGTGTGGACCTTCCATCTTGAGTTTGGGGAGGAACTACCCTGTCTTCCTTCTCCCACCTCCGAATATTCTAGTTGTTCTTGTAGGAACCTTTCTGCCTCAGTCAGATTGGGATGGAAGAAACAAAACTGGACTGTATAGCTAAATAGTGACCGCATCACATCACTCAATCTGTCTCAAAATTTCAAGCTTCTAACTAAGAATTCTGTGATTTGGGGGTTAATGTTCTTTGCTGAGCTGACAGAGAAAGCCAAGAATCAGAAGCATGCTACTGTGGTATATGGCTCCCTTAGGGAAAAGGTCTTCCCAACTCAGTCCCAGTTTCCCTTAAAGGGCAAAGTCTTTAATAGCAGCTAGCGGCAGAATTTTGGTTGAGCTGTGGGGATCATCTGGATATGCTGTGAGCCCTGAATGTGGGGTGCCTCTACTCACCATCTGGACATCTGATTGCTGACACTCCACCCAAACTCATAGTGTAATGTGGAGTCTCTTAAAGACAGGAAAATAACAAAAACAAAATTCTTTGTTATTATTATGATAATAATATCATGGTAAAATGTTTTGGAAAACAAAGAAAATGAAAATTACCAGTTCCCATTACTATCCACTAAGATAATATTCCAGTCATTTATTTGATGCACATGTATAATAAACATCCTTTTTGCAAAACAGGATTATATTGTATGTGGTAATTTATGATACCTTTCACTGAAAAATGTATCTTGAGCAACTTTCACTGACAAATGTTGTGCTAATAAGTCATTTTTAGAGTTTGCCTGATATTTATATGAATGAATCAATTTAATCAATTTCTCCACATTGGGATTAAGATTGCTACCATATTTACATTTTTTGTCTTAATTAAAAATAGCATAATAGTTAAATATTTGCATATATCTATGGTTACTGACTTAGGATAAATTTCTAGAGCATCTGAGTATTCTTTTGATGGGTTTCCATCTGGAAGGCTTAGTCAACTTTAAGAGAGTTCTGTCAGGATTTGACACGGTTCATCCTTCCTGTGACTTTCCCCACCGGCTGCTGCAGGGACCAGCACTAAAGACTGGTCATGAGGAGTCATTAAGCTCCTCCATCCTGAAGGAGACCATCTCTGCTCTGAACACCTAATGGGGCACCTCTCCACCAGCGGCTCTGCTCTGATGCTCCAGATGCCTGTTAAGGACAACAGGAGGCACCCCCATTTCTTGAGTTGCTCCTGGGTGCTGCCGCCTCCCACACGTTCCACTTGGAGAGGTTCCCAGTGTGCGTCCCTGCTATTGCTGTGCTACAGATGCTGATGCTGGCGCCAACGGGGTGGTGACCTAATGAAAAAGGGTGCAGGAGTCTCTGCTAAGTGCAGCCATATTGATGAGCTCTTGTCATCCAACAGATTTGCTTGGTGGTTAGGTGGGCGCTGTTCTCACCTGGGCAGTTTTCATACATTGTTGTAGGTTCATGGTAGACAACCAGGTTTTTGGAGACCCAAGAGGCTGTGGTGCATGCAGGCACTCTGATCACCAGCTGAAGACCACCACAGTGCATGCATGGCCAGTTCAAAGCACAGCTTGGGGGTGCACATGGGGGGCCATGGGCAGCTGAGGGAGAGGTAGGGGATTCTTACAGCGTTTGACTGCTCGACTGACATCGGAGATGGTGGTTAGAGAAGAATCCAGGGTTTGCTTGGGTTGGGTACTATTGGGAAGTGGGGCTATCCCATGCTGAGCCTCTTAATTTGGGGTGAACAGTCAGTGAGGAACTGTTATTACCACTTGCATAAACCCTTCAAGTTTCATCTACTTTTTCATGACGGGCAAAATTTCAACTTCTGTTTTGTAGCTGAGGAATATTCCTTTGTGTGTACATGCCATATATTTTGTGTGTGTGTGTGTGGAAGAACTGGGGTGCAGGCCACATGTCTTACGGATGAGAGGATTCACCAGAGACAGAGTTGGCAACAGAACAGGCCGATCTACTGAAACACACTGCTGAGGGGAGCAGTGGGGGGAGTGAGGAGAGGTCTGCAGTGCCCCGTGGGTCACTGCCTGGCCGAGGATGGAACTCGTGCTGCAGGGGCTGTGGACAG
The DNA here is from genome assembly GCF_000260355.1 of Condylura cristata. NCBI lineage: Eukaryota > Metazoa > Chordata > Mammalia > Eulipotyphla > Talpidae > Condylura > Condylura cristata. The sequence continues at coordinate 6,905,955 of NW_004567140.1, forward strand.
CTTCATAGTGCTGTGACTTAACCCCTTGGGCCACCAGGGAGGTCCTACCTTATGGAAAGTTTTTATTATGAATGGGTGTTGTTTTTGTCAAATACCTTATCTTCATCCACTTATATGAGCATTTGATTTTTCTTTTTTTTTGCCTTGGCTGTGATGGTATAGAGTGATTTTTGAATGTGGAATTAATCTTGCATATAAGAAACGAATCTAACTCTATCATGTTGTCTAATTCTTTTATATTGCTGAGTTGGTTTGCAAATGTTTGGTTGAAGATGTTTATATGTAAATTCATAAGATATTGGCCTGTAATTGTCTTATTTTTATCCTTTTCTCTGTGGTTTTAATTATCAAGGTGTTACTACTCTCATAAAATGAGCTTGTAAGTGCTGACTTTTTTCTATTTTCTGGAAAGGGTAGTGTGAAACTCTTGCTCATTCTTCTAAAATATTTCATAAAATTTTCCAGTGAAACCACCCAGTTCTTGTTTTGAAGATTTATAGCGACAAATTCAATCTATTTAATGGCTATAGGACTAAATTGGGTTATCTGTTTCATTTTGGCTGTGTTTTGGTAGTTTATGGTTTTTAAAGAATTTGTACATCTCTTCTGGAATTTATGGGTGTAAAATTGTTCATAGTCTTCTATTCTTAGTCTTTTAACAGTTGTGGGAGCTGTTATACTATCCCATTTCATTCCTGATATGAATGATGATTCATGCCTTAATCATGATGTCTTAATGATGATTCATGTCTTGATCAGTCCTGATAGAGGTTTATCAATACAAACATTTAACGAACCAAAAACTTTTCATTTACTGTTTTTCTTCAGTGTTTTTGATTTCACTTATTTTTGTTTTGATTTTTGAGTTTTTCTTCCCTTTTGCTTGCTTTCCATTTACTCTGCTCTTTTTATTTGCTTGAGGTAGGAACTTTGATTACTGATTTGGGACTTTTCTAGTGCAATTGTTGGGGCTGTAAATTTCTCTCTTAGCACTGTTTTATTTGTTTTTAATTATGGTTCTTGGGGTAACTTGGATTGAAAACACTGTATGTTGCGCAGGTGTAAGTCCATACCTCTCTCAGCGGTATGCTCATGCTGCCCCCGCCAAAGCACCCTGAGCTCCCACAGCCCTTGATCTGATCCCACCCCTCACTCTCCTCCTCTGGGAGTCTCAGCTCTGCTGTCAGCTTTCAGAGGTCATTTAAAAAAGTCTCTTTCTTCAGGGCCTCCCTGGTGGCGCAGTGTGTTAAAGAACAGCACTAAGAAGCTAAAGCCTCTTCAGCGTGAGTTCGATCCCCGCCCCAGGCGGTGACCCACAAGGCGTGGCAGACCTCTCCTGACCCGCCTGCTGCTCCCCTCAGCAGTGGACTTCATCCACCTGCCTGTTCTGCTCCCCACTCTGTCTCTGGTGAAGCCTCTCGCCGTCCCCGAGCCTCTGGCCGGTACCCCAGCTCTATATGCATAAATAAATAAATCTTTTTTTAAAAATCTGTTTCTTTGCTTTGTTTTTCATATTTCACAGATGAGTGAAATCATACAGCATTTGTTTTTCTCCTTTTGACTTATTTTGCTTAGCATAATCCCCTCTTGTTTCACCAGTGTTGTTGCAAATGAGAAGTTTCACCGCTTTTTTTTTTTATTATTTTTTAAATATAGCAGAGTCCTATTGCAGCTATAACAACCACTCACCTATCATTGGGCACTTAGGCTGTCTCCACAGCTTGGCTGCTGTGAATATTGCGGCAGTGAACACAGGAGTGCACGTGTTCCTTTAAATTAGTGTTTTGTATTTTTGGGGTAGATAACCTAAGAGTAGAATTTCTAGATCAGTTGGTAGAATTTGGGTAGCTGTCTAAGAATAAATTGCTAGATCATATGGTAGATCTGTTTTTAATGTTTTGAGAAATTTTCATTCTATTTTTCATAGAGGCTGAATGAGTGTACATTCCCACTGATAGTGTACCGGAGTTCCTTTTTCTCTACATCCTTGTCAACACTTGTTGTTTCCAGTCTTACTGATTTAGGCCATTCTTACGTGGGCAAAGTAATATCTCACTCCGGTTTTGATTTTCAGTGCTGCTTAGTTGCATAGCACATAGTTTTATTTGCATTTAATTTTATGTATTTTTAATTTCCATTTAGGCATCCTCTTTCACCCATGGAATATTTAGAAGTGTATTGTTTAATTTATAAGTGTGGGGGTGGGGGAAGACATTTTTTGGCTTCTTTAAATAGAAAATTGCCAGGTTGGCTTCTCCACAGGCAATATGATACGAACCTTTAAGTTCACATGAAGGGCTTTAATGCCCTTGGGAAATCTAGATGGATCTAGGAATACCTCTGAGAAAAACACAAGGGAAACATTTTCTTCCTTTACTCCTTAGACATCTCCTAATTAAGAGTACTAATAAATCTCCTCCGGTCATTCATTTGTTTGAAACATGACTCATCCCATTGCCCAGGGCACCACGCTTTGTACTCAGGGGCCCATGGCTACTCTCACTGTGCTGTTTGCTGTCTTCCCAGTCTACACGCTGCCTTGTCAGCTCCCATTGCTGAAAACAGATCTCCTTATAGGATATGGACAAAGCAAGCTAAGCAACTGTGGTGGCTTCTGGCCACCGACTCAGCAGCAGGAGCATCTAAGCCACACCCACAGCCCAAACACACGTGATTGTCAGGAGGATGCTTACAACTTTCTTGACTGAAAGGACCTTTTCTTGGCGATATATACTTAGGTATTTGAAATCTTTTAAATCTTATGCATGATGACAATGTTCAGCCAACGATGAGGGGGAAGGGGATGAAGAGGTTCCATAGTCTGAGTTTCGTTCTGCGATGTGTTATCTATCCATCCACCTCATTTTTTCTGCCACATAGACCAAGATCTATATGCTAGATCATTACCAAGATCATTACCAGCTCAGATCTTCACATTTGCTGCTTCTTCTTTCTGGAAGACTCCCCCTGACTTTGCACATGGTTGTCACTGTCTTGTCATCTCTTGAGCAGCCTCACGTAACGGTTCTATTTAAAGGAAATTCCCTCTTAGCTACTACCCCATTACCTTTGTCTATCTCCTTTAAGTTTTCTTTTTCATTCTTTGAGATTATTTCTTTTTAACCACGTTTTTGTTTTCAACCTTCCCTGAAGAACAGTAATCGTGTAAGAGCAGAGAGCCTTTCTATCTGTATTCCCAACACAGACCAAAGTTCATAGAATAGATAATGTATCCGTACTCACACGCTTGCATAGGTACATGTAGACACACAATTATTTATTAATTAAACACATAAGTGTTCCTTTTCTGAGACTATAAGGTAGTGATTAAGTGAGTGTGCTCTGCAGCCATTCTGCCTTCATTTATTCTGTGTATGTGAACTGGGAAGTAGCATGCAATGACCTTGGGCAAGTTGTTTATCATTTCTGTACCTCAGTTCCTTCATGAAAGGAAAATTGTATAAACAGAATACCACATGACTTATAGAATTGTCATTGTCAGCAGGATTAAACAATTAAAAAAAATAGGTAAGTTGCCCAAAATTGCATCTGGTACCCATATGCATTTAAAAACAACAACAACAATAAATAATACCCGAGGGCCATTTTTTGGCAAATAAAAAATTTTAACAGCAATAAAAACAACAACAAAAGAACACAGTTCCTCCTCCCTATTAATTATTCCATACTTGCCATTTTTGCTTTGAATATGGAACTGCAGAGAAGACTTCCGGGGCATGCAAATCCCACTTATGCACTCAAGAAGAAAAGAAACCAGGTTGGCTTCACCACACCCCCAGTTGGCTCGGTGAACAGCAACTGATTTAGAAGCTTCTCTGGGTCTTCATCTCATCTAGAAGAAGAAAGGCGGACAGTGCATAACCCCATGCACATGGCCGAAGAGTCCCTCTGCCTTGTGTCTGTCCCAGGCTGGTGGCGTAGGATGGTGAGTCTGGGTGGCCAAGGTGGGGCTCTCCGCAAGAACCAGCCTCCTGCCTGAAGAACTGCACAGGCCTCTCTGCACCCTAATATTGGAGCAGAGCAGATGCCCCTCCCCTACCTCACGGGGAGCCCCTTGGGTCAATGTGTGCAGACAGCCACTGAACACACAGAGGCCTCAGTCCTTGACAGCCCCATGCCCAGCTTTTGGACACATCCCACAGGTGCAACCTCTGTTGTGATGAGTGATTGGGGTGAAAGGCCCTTCCACATGTGTGCATGAGGCATTAATGATAATAATAATAACTCCTGGCAATTATACCCACTGATGTGTGAGGTCAGGACAACATGTGCTGTCAGTCATTGGTGGTGCCAGAGGATGGGAGCTGCAGAGTCAGGAGTGAGCAGCACCTAATGCAGAATTAATGGCTGCTCAGAGCAGGCCCGTCACTCACTGTCGCTGGGCCTGTGTGCCAAACTGTGAGGCCTGTCAGTCTGCCCAGATGGGGGCCTCGAGGTGGCTGGTGGCTCGCGGGGGACTGGGAGGTGGGCTGGCTTAGGCCCCTCTGGAGGCCTGGGGCCCCCGGAGTCTTGTCCTGTGCCTGAGTGGAGGGAGAGCGGTGTCCTTACTTGGAAGGAGACGGCTCACCTCTGGAAGCACCTCAGGCTCCCTCTGGGGAAGGAAGGGCCTTCATGCTCTTCGGAGAAAGGGAGTCAGAATCTCCTTTTTCTGGGGTGGCAGGAGACAGAGGCCTCAGCTCCACTCTGGCTTTCCCTGTCAGAGTCCGGAGTTCTGCTCTAAATTCTTCTCCTTGCTCACTCTGATGTCTTAGAAACATGTGTAATTTTACCCATGTGAGATGATATCATCAAACAGTAGTTAACTTTTAAATTATCATTAACGTTAGTCCCTTAATCTCTCTCGTCCCCCATGTCCACAGCTCATTCCCTACTTCCCCCAGGCTGCGTACACACCCAGACCAGGGACTCAACAGCAAACAGGTGATTTTCTTTCTTCCTTTCTTTCTTTCTTTTTTTTTTTTTTTTAACTTTTAAGCGTGCAAGGTCCAACTGGAACCTGGAAATACATTTAGAAGAGAATGGGCTGGCCCAATCCCCACTAGAGGAAGGGGCGGGACACTCATCCCTTCTTCTCTTATGCTCAGCAGGTGGTAGAACCCCCAGGAGACTGGGGTTTCTGAGGCTAGGGCCCCTGTCCTCACATAGGATCTGTAACGGGAGGACCCAGAACGGCTCCATCCCCTACATGGGCGAGCAAAGGTGGCGGGCATGGAGTAGCCAGATGCTACCAGTAGAGGGCAGTCTCCAAGCTCCTGGCCACCGCCTAGACTTTCTCTCAGCATCTTCGGGGAGTCTCAGAGAGGGTCAGTTGACCAATATATAGGGGTCTCGAGGGAGCGAGTGAAGGCTACAAAATTCTGTAGCGTCGTGGACATAGGGCTGGGCACCACCTGCGAGATGTAGACATCTCTGCTGCTATTTGAATAACTGGGGGCATCAGCAAAGAACAGAACTAGACCCCATAACGCTGAACAAGGGTGTGCGGCCAGAGGCGGCCCAGGGTCCAGGAACACCCCACCTCCTTCCTCTCTGACATCTGGGAAGAGAGAGAGGAGAAATCCCGGACGGCTGAGTTTCTATCTGTGCCGTTGACCGGAATGTAGGCTCAGGTGGAAATCACTGGGTGGCCAAGAATGCCGCTCGCTCCAAACAAGAGTGTTGTGAGATGATGGCCCCCACTGAGTCGCACCACCACATCGACTCGTGGTCGTCGTGATGTGTCACCACAGAGCAGCTGCGAGGCCTGACTCAGTGGTGGAAAAGAAGCCGTCCCCTGGACGGGGCGGCTTGATGTTGTCAGAGAAGCGGCGGGTTCTTGCTCAAATCAAAGTGGGTTGCCGACTTTCTGAGCTTAGCGGGTCTGAGCTCCTCTGAGCCCCCAAATCGCTAAGAGCGTTTGGAATGCCGATGTCTGGACGCCTGCCCAGCCATCTGCCTCTGGCTCTGGACTCTTGCTGCTCCTCTCTGGGGAGGCGGGGACCCGGTGCGCTCAGTTGCAACCCTAGGCACACGTGGCAACCCTGGGGGGCTGCTGGGGTCGTGGAATGGTGCCGTGGGCGGCTTTCCCTCTGGGCAGACTTGTGGGGTGACTCGGACAGAAGAGGCATCCCCCCCTGGGCAGCCCCTGGGAGCGGGGGCGGGGGGAGGCGCCTTTTAGATCCTGCGGAGACGTTAGCTCCTGTTAACTGAGGCTGACGGTCAAGTGCAGGGTGGGTCACCTGTCTGGGTGCTGACAGAAGGGGTCCAAGCAGAAGCGGAGAAAGTTGGATTCAAGTACCTTGGAGGCCTGGATTTATTTCTAAGGCCCTGTCACCTCATTGTCGGATTGGGGAGGGGAGGCACCAGGCTCTGGTGACTGGGGTTCAGATGGTGTCAGCCCAGTTTATATGGCCCTGGGGATAAGGAGCCTCTGTGGGACAGGTGTGCCTACCTTGGGAAACAATACTGGGAACAAAGCTGCAACATTTCTTCTGAACTTTATTTATTTTTATTTTTATTTATTTATGCATATAAATAAAGAAGTATGGGTGGGGGAGGAAGTAAGTGGATTCAGCAGAGACAGTGGGGAGCAGACCAGGTAGATCGGCTGAAATCCACTGCTGAGGGAGCAGCCGGGAGACAGGAGAGGTCTGCTGCGCCCTGTGGGTCACTCCCTGGCTGGGGATCGAACTCGTGCTGCAGTGGCTGCAGATAGTCATGAAGTGCTATGAAGTGCTGAGACTTAACCCCTTGTGCCACCAGGGAGGCCCTGATCTTTATTTTTCTGATTTGTCATTTTTGTTGATGTGGAGGTAGAGATGATCGCACTGCTGTGTCCTGAAAACCTGTAGATTATCGCAAGAGATGTGTCCTGAAATGTATTTATTTTTCACTAATATAAATAATAAATCCATTAAATTGCCTTGTTTATTTGCGTCCTGAAAACCTATAGATTATCCCTGGGAAAGAGGGGTAGAAAAAATAGAACAGAGGTCTTCTCCAGAACTGACCTGAATTTCTTCCCTTCTTGTGATTATTTCTGCATTCCATAGTCATAAATTTTCTCTTTGTGACTCCTCACTTTTTTCAAATTGGTTATTGTTTGTAAACTCGTTTGCTTGAATATTTTTGTGGAGTAATGAAAATTAATCTTATAATAAATATTTTCTATATATATCAATTACAGGTTGACATATCTTGCCAACAAATGTTTTCTTTTTGAATACAGTGAAATAGAACTCTCTATTTTTTTAGTAAAAAATTAAATAAGAATGTAATTTATATTGGTATAATACATGAGTATAAGAAGGATGAGTTTGCAATCATTGTGAATTGTCTCTCAATTTTCTTGTAAGAGTTCTGTGTTTTATTTGAGTCTTTAATATAGTTGAAATTTATTTTTTGCCTATGATTATTGGATAAAAAGTTTATTTTAAAATTTCATTTCATATGATTAATCAGTTTGCAGCATTATTTATTAAATAGTTCATTTTTCACACTGAGTGAAATGCTATCTTCATCAAGTATAAACTTCACATAGGCTAGGATCAAAATTTGGATTTTCAGTTGCTTTTCATGGACTATTAATATGTCAGTTCTATGCTAATTTTTACTATAGAGGCTTTGGGAAGAATCTGATAAGTCATGAGGTAAATCCTTTTACTTTTTTCCTATATATTAAAGCAAGATTTAGGCATCTGCTTGCATGTGAAGTGAAGGATCATCTTAGCTTTCCAGAACTCTAGTTGGAATTGCATTATACTTATAGATTAATTTTACAAAAACTAAGGTACAATAATCTGGGGGCATGGCATAGCTTTTCTTAGGTATTTGGTTTTGTTTTACTTCTTTTACAATGATTTTAAATTTTGTTACACATGTACAGTGATTTTCCGGTTAAATTTATCCTTTGGTATTTTGTCATTTTTGTGTTGTGACTGAATGGTTTTTGCCTAATTCTAGTCTGAGTGCTTAGTACTATAGGAAGTAGCTATTGGTTTTCACATGGTGAGAGTTTACACTGAGTTACTTTACAGTTGTCTCCTATTTCTTGAGTTGTATTTTTTCTTACTGAAATATTGTGAGCTTTCTAGGTATACAGTCAGCAGAGAGAGAAATGTGTGTATTCTTTCCAATGTTTGTACCGATTATTTTATCTTCTTGTCTTGCATTTTCTAAAAATGTTTTATCCAATATGGCAGCCACCAGCCACATCTGGTATTTGAGTTTAAATTAAACAAAATAAAAAATTCAGCCCCCCTTTTGCACAGAGCACAATTCAGCTGCTCAGTGCTTCCACGTGGCTGGTGGCTATCATATTGATTAGCACAGAATATAGAACATTTCCATCACTGCAGAAATTTCCATTGCCGTACTATGTCAGAGTGGTCATGAAAATTGTATAGCGATAATAGTTATTGTGCAGGCTTTGTATAACTCTTGATTTTAATAGAAATATTTCGCTATTTTGCTACTTAGAGTAATTCAATAGTAGGGAACGAAATGCAACTTAGATTAATGGTAAGACTTTATATTAAAAATTAAAAAGACCTATTATCAGCTAATATTGGTAGGTATGAAGAATAGGTTACTCTCAGAGGTTACTTGTGAAATATTACAACCTTTTGGGAAGCAGCCTACCACATTGCTTAATGTCGGTATCTATATCTATATCCATGCCTGTTTGTATCTATGTTGATCCCTATGCTGATGTCTACATAATATATAGCATTGAACCTGTGGTCATCCTTTTGTGAAATGGCCCATGGAGTTGAAGGGACTAATACATTGGGGCAGACCTACACGGTGTCTATAGCACCCTTTACCCTGGTGAAAAACAGAAGCAGAGCAAGTGTCTGTGACCAGAGGCGCTACAGAACCTGGCCTTGGGCTTCAGCACCGGCCAGCACATGGTCATTGAAAAGAAGGAATTGGGGCCCTCCCTGGTGGCTCAGCAGGTTAAACGTAGCACTGCAAGCTCTCCGCAGCCGCTTCAGGGTGAGTTCTGTCCCCGCCCCGGAGGTGACCCACAGGGAGCAGCAGACCTCTCCTGGCCCACCCGCTGCTCCCCTCAGCAGTGTACTTCGTTGATCTGCCTGTTCTGCTCCCCACTCTCTCTGGTGAAGCCTCTCACCGCCCCTAAACATAAATAAAGAAAAAGAAAATATAAGAAAACTACTTTTTTTAAAAGAAGGAATTGGAGCTGCATTCAGTGACATTGGGGAAATGCTCTGGGGTTTTGCCCAGTAGGAAAAATAAAATGCAAAACCCTGGGTAAGGTATGCCATTTTTGTAAATCATGTACATATGGATGCAAAGGGACTAGATGATTCCAAGGGGTAAGGGGGTCATTTCAAGGTTGTGAGACTTCAGGTGACTCCTACTTTTTTCTCTGCAATTTTATATACCATTGAGAGCTATTGGTAACAACACAAAAATACTAGGGGACCTTAAAACCCCACTTACAAACAATGGACGGATCAGAAAGGCTAAATATAAATAATACTCAGCTGTAACTGAGGTGCTAGACCAAACAGGTCCAACAGACATCTGTAGAACTCAGCTGTAACTGAGGTGCTAGACCAAACAGGTCCAACAGACATCTGTAGAACTCTTTACCCTCAAACTGCTGCATACACATTTTTTTTTGTTGTTGTTCCAGGGCACATGAAGCATCTGCAAGAATAGATCATATCTTGGGAGATGGTCAATTGTCAATAAACCACAAAGTCTGAAATTATGCCTAGTTCCTTCTCTGACCACATGCCATAAAATTAGAAATCAGCTCGATGAACAACACAGGAGAAACTATGAATACATGGAGATTAAACTACATGCTGCTTAGTAAAATTGAATAAAAGAGAAACTCAAAGCAGAGATTAAAAAATACCTCGAGACAGACAAATATGATAATATAAGTTCCCAGAATCTATGGGATGCAGCAAAAATGGTCTTAAGGGGAAGATGATTGCAATACAGAAGCATATTAAAAAGCAAGAAAAATCCCAAATAAGCAACCTAATATTACTACTAAAGGAACTTGAAAAAGAAGAACAAAAAAAAGACAAACTTAGTAGAAGGAAGGAAATAGTAAAAATAAAAGCATAAATAAACGAAATCATGATCAAAAAGCCTATACAAAAAAATAATCAGTGAAACCAAAAGCTGGTTCTTTGGGAGAATAAACAAAATAAACAGATAAATCCCTGTTGATGGAAACCCTTACCTGAGACTATCCAAACAATGGAGAGAAAAAAACAGAAATATTAAACAGAAACAGAAAAAGATAAGTCATTATAGATACGAAATACACAAATTTCTAAGAGATTACGATGAACATTTACATGCTAATAAATTCATTAACCTTGGAGAAATGATGAACTTCTACATGGACATAACCCACCGAGAGAAACACAGAAAGAAATACATTGACTGAATAAACTGGTCACATCATGGAAATTGAAGCAGTAAAAAAAAAAACCTTCCAAAGGACAATTATACTTAAAAAAAATAAAAGCCTGGGACTGGATGGCTTCACAAATGAGTCTCATCAAACTTTTAAAGAAGAACAAATGTTCAACCTTGCTCAAATTGTCTTAAAAAATACAAGCAATCCTCCTTAACACATAAAGCCCACATTACCTTAGTACCAAAACAGGTACACACAGCATAAAAACTAGAAAATTAGAGGCCAGTAACACTGACGACCATTGATGCAAAATTCTTCATACTATCTTAGAAAATTGAATTCAACAGTGTATCAGAAGGATTTTACACAACGATCAAGTGGGATTCATCCCAGATGCAAGGATAGTTTAATATATGTGAGTCAGTTGATGTAATATTCCGTGTCAACCAAAGCCGATGGGATAACATCAAGAGGTGCAGAGAAAGCATTTGATAGGATTCAGCACTCAACTATGATAAAATCTCCAAGCAAGTTGGGAATAGAGAGAATACATTTTTGTACAATAGAGGCCAAATATTATATAAACGGCCAATATAATGCTCAATGGTGAAGAATTGAAAACTTTCCCTCTAAGACTCAACACTAGACAAGGATGCCATTGTCACCACTTTTATTAAATGTAGTTATAGAGGTTTTGGCCACAGCTTTCAGCCAAACATGAAAAATAAAGGAAATCCAAGTAGGAAAAAAGAAAGTGAAACTATCGCTATTTGCAGATGATGTATTATAAATAAAGGAGCCTAAAGACTCCATCAGAAAGTTATTAGAAACATATGAATACAAAAGAGAAGTGGGCTACAAAATAAACATACAAGAATCCATAGCTTTGTGAGTGTGTGCCAATTTTAAATAATTTCATTTAAGACACTGAATTTTCCACTTACAATGTTAAGACGTTGCATTTCTCGTGCACATGATACATTTCTTCCTTTCTCCCATGCACATGTTTTTTTCCTTTTTTCTTTTTTTTAAAGATCTATTTATTTATGCACCCAGAACTGGGGTACAGGCCAGAGGTGCAGGCGGTGAGAGGATTCATCAGAGACAGAGTGGGGAGCAGAACAGGCCAACTGACGAAGTACACTGCTGAGGGGAGCAGTGGGGAGACAGGAGAGGTCTGCTGCGCCCTCTGGGTCATTTCCCTGGCTGGGGATTGAGCTCAGGCTCTAGTGGCTGCAGACAGCTTCACAGTGCTGAGCCCTGACCCTTACACCACCAGGGAGGACCCTACTACACACGTGCTCTGTAGTCAAGTACTGCAAAAGTCCTCCACTACTGCCGGCCACAAAGTCAGGTTCATTGTGATCTCTAAGCTCCCACCCAGCTGCGGGGCTCCTTTGTAAGCCCGCCTATCCCCCAATCCTGGCTCTGCTCACTCTACTTGGACAGCTTTCCCTGGTGCTGGTGTACAGCTTCTCCAAACGTCTCCAGCAGCAATGTGTCCTTGGAAACCACCAAGCCACAAAGGGTTGCCTCCTTCCCCAGCCCAGCAATGAAGCCTGCAATGTGACAACATCCAACTATTAGAAATCTGTATCTTAGACAAAATGTGGTTTCTAACTTGAAATTTCCCTAATTGAAATACCCCGATAAAGTAGTCAAATAAGTGGCAAATAACCAAGGCTATTAAAGCAAAAGCCCTACAGAAAAGTCTATGGCACCTTTGAATACACAGAACACTGTTTCAAAAGGAATCTCGGTGCAGTTCACAACAGTTTTATTATTAGTGATAATTGAAATTTTAATATTAACTAATAATTTCAGCATTTCAATACTAATGGCATCAAATCAATATTATGAATACTGATGCCTTATAATTTTTAATATTATATGATTATCGTATTTGTAATGAGCTTACAAAAGTTCCTTTGTAACCTAGTGGCAGTAATCAATTTAAAAAATCAAGAATAAAATCGTTCAGAAAAATTTTTAAGAAAAATGGTACAGAATTTACTTGAAGAAAATTGAAAATATGGTGACAGAGTAAAAATACCTTTTGGTTAAAGAGAACTAGAAATAAAACTGAATGAGATTGAATGGCAAAAGAATCTGTAAATTAGGTTACGTTTGAAGGAGTGCGAATCAAGGGTGGAAAGGAATTTGAGGGGAGAAGTAAGAAACATAATGTTTATTAAATATAACCAAAAGAAATGAAGTGGGCAAGCAACAGCTAAAAAATTAAAACTGGGCCCTCCCTGGTGGCGCAGCGGGTTAAAGCACAGCACTAAGAAGCTAAAGTCACTTCCGCATGAGTTCGATACCCATCCTGGGGGTGACCCATATGGTGCAGCAGACCTCTCTTGCCCCGCCCATTGCTCCCCTCAGTAGGGTACTTCATTGTTCCACTTCCTCCACTTCGCTGTTGTGGCCAGCAGCCTGTTCTGCTCCCCTCTCTTTATCTGGTGAAACCTCTCACCACCCCTGCACCTCTGGCCTGTACCCCAGTTCTGATGCATAAATAAATAAATCTTTAAAAAAAAAGATTAAAACCAAGACACAATCGTTCAAAGGGGGCCTAGTGAAAATATGTTGTGTTGATACTAGCACAAAAATTAATGTGCACACATCAAAAACAAACTAGAGAAATTCAAAATAGCTTTGTGAGAAGATCTTAATATTTGATTAAGATTTGTAGTCCCCAAATGACACTGCTGAAGGGAAAATAAGCAGATTTATCCTTGCATGGTAAACTGAAGTAAGTAAAAATTACATAAAAGTTAAATATTGAATAAAAATATAACAAACTAGTAGCAAATAAAAGTGAATATCGAAATAAGCTCTTGGTTGGGAAAGGACCAATTTTAACTCTGGAAGAAATCTTAAGTGATTGAAGAATCTGATGTCTTAGGGTTTAAATCTATTTTATTTTTTAGATTTATTTTTTATTTACGTATGCATACAAGAACCGGGGTGTAGGCCAGAGGTGTGTGGGGTGAAAGGATTCACGAGAGACAGAGTGGGGAGCAGAACAGGCAGATCGACTGAAATTCACTGCTGAGAGGAGCAGTGGGGAGACAGGACAGGTCTGCTGTGCCCTGTGGGTCACTCCCTGGCTGGGGATTTAACTCAGTTCACAGGGGTGGTCAACATGGAGGTCCCTAAAATGAAATGTTTTTATCCTATATAAAAATAATTTATATATGTGTGTGTGTGTGTGTGTGTGTGTGTGTGTGTGTGTGTGTGTGTGTAAAAAATCATGAACTTCCCCCCGATGGGGGAAAAAAATTAAACGCCACAAAGAGAAAGTTAAACTGTAAGAGAGTAAAGGTAAATGGCTAATGTACATATAAAATTATCTCTCTGGTGAGTAAGTTGCAGGAATAATAATTAAAACAATACCAGGATATCACCTTAAACCATCAAATATATAGATTTTTCAGAATCGCAATTTCAGTAGAAATACCAGGAAGGAAGACTTGCTAGAAGAGCAAATTGTTACGAGAAGGCAATTTAACAATATGAATTAACAGTTCTGGAAATAACCTCTGTGGAATGGAAGTTCCCCATTATTCTCCATCCATGCATTCATCTACCTATCCATACATGCATATTTATGGTGTATATATACGTAGAAAAACAGAGGTGTGTGTGTGTGTGTGTGTGTGTGTGTATAGAAAGAGAGAGAAAGAAAGAGAGAGAGAAAGACAGAGGTGTGTATCTCACAATATATGGGGAATGGTTCATCAATGCCTTCAGACACAGGGGGGTTATGCAGGCATTGTCAACATCTACAAAGAAGGTAGAAAGATGTGAGAAGTTGTGTGTGACATTTGGTCATCATCCAGAAGAATATTTACAACACCCAGCAGCGAGGGAGTTAATATGCTGTTCATCCACAAACTGAAAATAACAGGTAAGCTACCCCACTGAAACATGGCAAAGATAACATCAGGAGATGCAGGACAAGAAAATCCAAATCTCATAGTCAAGGAACTATGAGAACACCGTCAACCCCTGGGCCTCAAGAAGTCTAAATTAAGGTAGAATCGAAATAACATCTTTTACCCATGGGCTGACAAAAATGTTCAACTGATAACATTAAGTGCTGGCAAAGACGCGAGGGTCTAGGTCGCTCATCTCTTGCCAATGGGGACATGACTTGCTTTATTCTGTTAGGCAAGTAATCTTAAGAGTACCTATTAAAATGAAAATATGCACATCCTCTGACCCAGAAGTCCCATTTTATGGCTCTATCTTATAGAAATAAAAGCATTATTTTAAAGGAAGGGGGAGAAGAACTCTTCTGCATGTCATTATAGAGAAATGATGGGCACACAGTGTGTGTCAGAGCGTTGGGCAAGGACCCTGTTATGAGAGTATCTGGCTCTCCAAAGGGAAAACCATGCTAATTCACTAAGAGAGGAAACCAAGTCACAGAAAAAATGAAAATGTGTTCTATATGTGGGAGAGCACAGACCTGCTTTTATGAAATCTTTTTTCCTTTTTCTGTTTGTATTAATTTTTTCTTCCATCATTGTAGTCCCCAAGATGTTTCCTGTTTGTTTTTTACAATTTATTTTTAAATTTATTTATGCATACAGAGCTGGGGTACAGGCCAGAGGTGATGAGAGGCTTCACCAGAGACAGAGTGGGGGAGCAGAACAGGCAGATCAACGAAGTACACTGCTGAGGGGAGCTGCGGGGAGACAGGAGAGGTCTGCTGTGATACTCGGCTCACCTCCCTGGCGGGGGTTGAACTCATGCTGAAGTGGCTTTAGCTTCTTAGTGCTGTGCTTTAACCAGCTGGGCCACCAGGGAGGGTCCTGTTTCCTGTTTCTTTTAGGCCTCTGTAAATTCAATTTTCTCCCTCCCTCTCTCCATCCCTCCCTCCCTCCTTCCCTCCTGGCCCTCTCTTCCTCCTCCTCGCCTTCTCTGTCTCCCCTTTCCTCTTTCATAGTTTCTTTTCTCTCTTTCCTATGTCTTATTGACAAACACAGCAGTGGAAGGGGACAGATGTGCTCTGAACACTGGTTATTTAACAACAGCGGAGTGGAGGAAGTGGAACAGGTTGCCAATTCCGGTTAGTGTGTCCTTGTTTCTCATCCCCGGTTCTAGGAAGCATCAGCAGGATCTATACATTGGGGGGAAAGGATTAAGAGACTCTAGGACATGGTTATGATCTCAACTCTGCTTCTTGAAAAAGTACAAGTACAAAACAGATTAATAGCAATGGAACTAAAGGTGGAGAACTTAGGTCTGAGGAGTTTGCAGACTTTGCACAAAGCATATTCTCGAAGTCATCTTGCTCATCCTCTTGCATTCAACGGGGATGTGGAGTTTACCTTGGTGACTTGTGGAGGGACTAAATGCCACACCCAGCACCCCTAAATTGGGAGGGGGCACTGCCTCCCTGGAACAGCACTTTGGGGAGCAGGGCTGGGGGAAGCGGTCTTGCAGCAGGCTGAGCCAGCGCCGGCTGAGGACAAGTGGGCAATGCTTGTCCACTGCGCAGCCGCCTGTCCCCCCGGAAGGTGACCCCTAGATTGTGGTCATAACAGGATAAGTGGCTCATTTCAGAAGCTGAAAACCAGTGATTCTGCAGGCGGGAGGAGCCAGGAAGAGCCACAGGGACGAACGTTTGCCACAGTGTGTGTTTGGGATGGAGCCCGACCTGCGGGGCTCAGCGGAGGCCAGAAGCTTCTGCAGAGATCCCACTTTGGGGACCTTCCGTTCTGGGCACGGATGAGCAACGCTTTCCCCCCCGGCAATAATGAGGGGAAGGAGACAGTAAATAAGCAACGAGCAAAATTAAACCCAGTAATGAGCAGTATGAATACTGTGGTGTGATAATGTTGGAGACACATTTATTCGGGAGCACGGCCTGTTCTGGGAAAACATAATGGCACTGTGGTTGCGCGGACTCATTTGCCTCCGCCGAGCTTCCGTTATTGGCCCTGGAGGCTGGTGGCGCCTGCACCTGTACCCAGATGCTTTTAAAAGCTTGGCAGGGAGAGGCAGCTCACCACCGAGGAGCGCCACGGCTCCTGGTGCCTTCGCCGTGGGGCGCGGCCCCCAACCCGCCAGGCCGCCATGGTGGGGGCCGAGGCCAAGTCCACCAGAAGGCTGTCCAGGCGCGAGGGTGTCGTGCGGGGCACGCTGGTCCTGCAGCTTCTCCTGAAGAGCGATCGATCCCACGGTGTGCAGAGCTCTCCCAGCCTCCGTCAGGGCTTTGACTGGCATTGCATCTTCCACGGGCCTCTAGAAGCGCCGTCAGGGTCTACTGTCCTGAGGCAGAGAGGACAGGACAGTGCGCTTTATGGGGGGAGAGAGAAGGGGGGTGAGCTTAAGGCGCCTTGCAGCAAATCTGGTCGGGATGGGAAGCCTTCTAGGGGGTTTTGACTGCCAGGCAGGCTTTTTAGCGAGGGGAGGGGGCCCTCAAGTTCGCCTGCCCTGCACAAGGGTGAGCGTTCTGGGAAGGACGGCTGGTACCACAGCAGGGTTCCACAGCCAGGCCCTGGCTGGCTGCAGGAGGGCCAGGGGGACACAACACCCCTCGCAAGACGTGGAGGCCTGTTAAAGCCAAGAATATCACTTCCCCAGATGGTTTCTCCCTCCACTGTGTGGGTGGCTGTTCTGGGGCACCCACATGGCCTTCTGTGACTCTGCTGCTGTGACTTGTTACTGAAAGGAAATCCTTTTTCTGCTGGAAATTTCCAGCTAGATCTCTCCAAAATTGGGTCATGGGATTTGAACCTGATTAACTTGTAGAACTGCGATGCAGTTGGTCATATTTCTTCAATGCATGTATATTTATGAATTAAAATACACACACTTGGCAAAAAAGAAAGAATTTAAGTAGCATAGTGCGTCCATATTTTATACAGGTACTTTTAATCTGTCCTCTCCATGCCCGTCTATGACGCCACATTGCACTTTAAGGAATTTTCAGGAGCAATTTGAGCTCAGCATGCTTTGCCATGCGCTGTGGGTGGATCCTCCCCTGGGTGAGGGGATTCCAGAGTAGCTGCAAAGCTCCAGCCCTCCTCCAAGCCACTGTTTCCAGTATAAGATGAAGTATAGAGGGGGGAAGGTGTTTGTGGGTAGCCTGGGACAGGCCAGGGTAAATTCTGTGGGTGCACCCTCCCCTCCCCCTTACCACGCTCTCTCCCTGCTGCTTCTCCTCTGCATCAAATCTCCCCAGCAGAGGGCCCTGTGGCCACCTCCCCCGGTGACCCTGGTCCATGCAGCGGGCAGCGCGTGGGGCCTTCAGTAGCCCCTGGGCAGTTTGCTGCCGATGGCAGAGGCTCTATGGCAGCTCTCTGCATGTGTGAACATGTACTTGCAGGTGAGCCAGCTGTCTTGGCACCTGCCCATCCCCACCCCCCACGGCCAGGCAGGGGCAGGCCGTGGATGCCTGGTACAGTGGCCCACAGAGGGTCTCCGTGCCGGTGGGCCCTGCGGGCCTGGGCCGCGGGTGAGTGTATCAGGCCGGTTGGCTGCAAGCTGAACTGATCATTGACATCAAGAGAGAATTGGCTCTTTTAAGACAAATGCTTCCAGATGCCAGGATCACTGGGTCCCTGTTACTGCCCAGATGGGTCTGGGTGGGAGCCAGGAAAGTAACAGCAGTTGATAAAGTCAGAAAGGCTGATCATCAGAAAGGAGGTAGCTTGGGCAGGCCCCCGGAAGGTTAGGGTTCCTCAGGGTGGCCTAAGTGTGCAGAAGGTATGGGACCCCGGGGGCTGGGCAACCTCACCTCCCTGTGGTGGCATTGGTCCGAGCCCCGGTGCTGCGATATGTGTTCTGCTCCCAGATATAGCCCAGCCATGTGGGGCTTGGAAAGCCTCTGACAGAATCAGGTTTTCTATGGAGATTACAATTGACGACCTGTTTCCTGGTTGCTGGGAAGCCTTCATGGGCAGGGGCTGTGTTGACACGTCTGATTCCAGCTCCAGCTGGAACCAGTTGAGGTAAATGAAAAGCAGGAAAACTAAGTGGAATTGAACCTCTGGGAACCTCAAAAGGGCCTTTCGCTTAGAGTGTGATTTGGGGCAGCATTTAAATATTTTAAGGATTCGGGCAGATGATCTCAGACTCAGGGGCTCTTCCCAAACCCCCATGTTAGAACGGCAGTGAAAATGCTGCTGTTTTTCACCACTCCGCTGTGTGTGCTCTGAAGGAGACCCTTCAGAGGAGGAATGTTCTGGAGCAGTGACCACCCAGGCTGCCCTGAGTCTCACCTGGACGGCCATAAGGACCCCCAGAGGTTTCTCCACTTCATCGTTGCCCTGTTAGAGTTCCTCAGCATGGTGTTTTCTTTCTTTTCTTTTTTTTTTAAGATTTATTTATTTATGCATACAAAACTGGGGTATAAGCCAGAGGTGTAGGGGTGGTGAGAAGATTCACCAGAGACAGAGTAGAGAGCAGAACAGACCAACTGATGAGGTACACTGCTGAGGGGAGCAGCGGGCGGGTCAGGAGAGGTCTGCCGTGCCATGTGGGTCACCTCCAGGGCAGGGATTGAACTCATGCTGAAGTGACTTTAGCTTCTGAGTGCTGTGCCTTAATTAGCTGCGCCACTAGGGAAGGCCCCGGCGTGGTGTTTAAATATGACACCAGAGCACACCAGTGACCCTGTGCAGGGCCCCTCACTGCATTTGAAATAAGAGCACAATCCAAATTCCTTGTTGCCTGCAGGGTCTTGGGACCTTCTTTGGTCTCATCTATTGCCCACTGGTCACACTGGGCTCATTTCCTTTCCTTAAAATGAAATGACCATTTGCACTTACCCCTCACTGTGTCTGAAGTACTTTCCCCTGGGTTTAACCATGGCCATCATGTTCTTGTAGTCAAGTGTCATCTTGAATCTCACTTCTCCTTAGAGTCAAGGAAATGTAGTCCTGTCCTAGTTGTTTCTTTTTCACTGCCCCATTTTCTTCACAGCATTGGTTGGTTTCTGAAATCATCATGACAGTGCTTTTACTTGTTTACTGTGTGACTTCTCCCACCACAAAATAATAGTTCCCTAAAAACAAAGTTTTGTCTGTTTTTGTTTACTGCCATATTTCTAGCTAGTCTGGACTGGCACTTAACCAAAAAAGATGTGATGGGATGATGATGGATAAATGGATGGATGGGTGAGTAGATGGATGGATGAGAACCTGGGTGGATGGATGGGTAGATGGATGGATGAGAAACTGGGTGGGAGAGTAGATAGATGGTGGATGGATGGATGATGGGTAGATGGATGGATGGATGATGGAGGGTGGATGAATGGATGGGTGGATGGGTAGATGGATTGGTGGGTGGGACATTGATATTCAGGAGTTGTTCGGGGATTCCAGGTGGACATTATTGCAACATGACTACCTAAGAGGATCAAGTAATTTAGTAAAATCTCAAACCAGAGACATTCTTTTATTAATACTTTTCTAGGCCAGAGAATCCATTTTCTCCAATGGAGCCCACACAAAGGACTAGCTGTTGGAATTTCATGAGGTATTTTCCTGGGACTTTTGTTCTCCTCTTTTATTCAGGCAAGAAGGCTGTAGAAATGAATTCTAGATGAATAAACTTTGTCAATGAACTTCCTCTTCCTAATGGAACATTCTTGTAGTGACCATCATTTTTTTTTTCCTTAAACTAAATCATCACCTGTCACTGAGTAAAACACTCATCTGAAGAAAATATTTTGTGATAGCACTCAACAATGGGCTGTCATGAGCACCACTGGAAATGGTGTGGTTCCAGATGAGAGGCCACGGCAGGCCAAACAAGGCTGAAATGTGTGTGTCAGTTATTTACTTCAGCAAATGCCAGGCAAGAGGCTATATACAGCAGTACTAATTGTTATGGAGAATAATTTTCTTCTTTCATAACTTTTATTATATTTTGATCATAAACATAATGAAAACTCTTTGAGGAACATTTAGAAATACTGAAAGATGACTCCACTCATGCCATCATCTCAACGTTCTGCTGAGAATGTTCTAGCTTTCTGCTAGATTTTCTGTGTATGTGTGTGTGTAAACATATATGTATAGTTTATATGGCTTTAATTTTGCTTTTATACATTTTTATTGCTTTTTGTTCTTAGAACCACAACCCATGTGTTTCCCTAGCTCATTTAAAAACTCATGGCAAGCATTAGGGAATGGCCCCATAATATTTAATTGTATAGTCTGGCCTTGGGTAGCAGAAAGACAATGTGTCACATGGGGAATTCTAAATTTTCTAGGCGCTACAATAAGCAAGTGACAAAAAAAAAAAAAAAAAGCTAGCGAATTTAGTTTTGATTATATATTTTACTTAACTCACATGCATGTCAAGTGTTATGCCAACATCTAATCGATATCAAATGATTGCTGGTTTACCTTTTCTTGAATGCATCTTTGAAATCCACGTGCATTTCCTCCTCAGTACAGATTAGCTGCATGCTAAGTGCTCGTAATCACATGTGGTGAGTGGAGAGCAGACTCAATACTTCAGGTGTAGTCTATTGAAAATTAGTGCTCTGCTGGTTTATGAGCAGAGCGAGGCATTTTACACTAATTCCCATATTCCAACTTAAAAGGCCATCTTCCAAGAATAAAAGCAGACTGAAATTAGAGTTCTAGTTATCTTCTATCAGGTCTCAAGGTGATTAATTCAGCTTGATAGCTACAAGATATAGCCTCAATTCCTCAAAATGCTAAATGAAGTGGAAAGATGTTGAAAACAATGTTTTTTCAAATTATGCATTTGATACCATTTTGCCTCTTTCAAAGATGATTTCCTAGGCTCTAATAGAAGCTGATGTCTCCTAGTATAGTAAGATCATATTCAATGCCAGGCAAATGAATTGAATTAGTTTGGATGGTATTGATTACGATCAGCCCAGCTTCTGTTTGGGGTCTGCGTGCTCTTTATAGGAGTCTTGGGTCCTCCGCGAAGCTCATTAATCTGGGGGACCCCTCCTGCCTCTTCTCCTCTTATGAAAATAAAATGTTTATGTTTGGTATAGCAGGTACCTGGGAATTCAGCTGGGGCTATTCCTTTGTAGACCCTCTTTTACAATTTACCAAAGGACTCTAAGGAGCACCCATTGGGTGCCACTGGTCCCTAAGTGATGCCTCCAGCAGAAACCTCTGATCATGTCTTCATTTTTTTAAGGATTTATTTATTTATGCATACATTACTGGGGTACAGGTCAGATGTGCAGGGGCGGTTAGAGGACCCACCAGAGACAGAGTGGGGAGCAGGACAGGCAGATCTACTGAAATAAACTGTTGAGGGGAGCAGCAGGTGGGTCAGGAGAGGTCTGCCACGCCATGTGGGTCACCTCTGGGGCTAGGAATTGAACTTGTACCAAAGCTGCTGCGGCCAGCTTCACAGTGCTGCGCTTTAACCCATTGCGCCACGAGGGAGGGCCCTGGTTATGTTTTTAAACAAGACTCGAGGCCTCCCTGGTTGTGCAAGGGGTTAAGTCTCACCACTAGGGAGCTTTCGGCAGCCGCTGCAACCTGAGTTCTGTTCCCAGCCAGGGAGTGACCCACAGGGCACAGCAGACCTCTCCTGTCTCACTGCTGCTCCCCTTAGCAGTGGATTTCAGTCAATCTGCCTGTTCTGCTCCCCACTCTGTCTCTGGAGAATCCTCTTGTATGCACATATAAATAAATCTTTTTTTCTTAAGATTTATTTATTTATGCATACATTACTGGGGTACAGGCCAGAGTTTCAGGGGCGGTGAGAGCCTTCACCAGAGACAGAGTGGGGAACAGAACAGGCAGATCGACAAAGAACACTGCTGAGGGGAGCAGTGGGCGGGTCAGGAGAGGTCTGCCGC
>NW_004567140.1:6928286-6938286 GCF_000260355.1 Condylura cristata
GGCTTTAGCTTCTCAGTGCTGTGCTTTAACCCGCTGCACCACCAGGGAGGGCCAATAAATCTTTAAAAAATAAGGAGGGTGCATTTATTTTTCTTTGATATTTTCTTTTGTCTGTCCTCCTTGTCTTCGCGGTCATCATTGCCATCGTCAGAGGATGTCTCGGGCACAAGTTGAGTGCTCCCAGCGGGTGGGCAAGAGGAGCCCCATGGGTGGAGGGAGTGGCAAGTGGGCCAGGGCAAAACCCACGTGCCCCGTGATGCCGCCTGACCTCCGCTGCAGGCAGGGCCTGCCACAGTGCCTCCATATTTACTCGGCGGCCTCCTTCTCCTTTATCTCAGTCATCAAAAGTTGAAGGAGATCTGAAAACCACTGGGGTGTTAGTGTAAAATACAGCCTGGGGTCACGGATGGAATTCATGCCCAGGTTCTGCCGAGGCAGGACCAGAGCCCGCCCCCAGGGTGTCTGGGCTGTCACTCTCCCTATCCGTCTTCTTGATTGTAAAAATTAAACACATGCACGGGAGGGTTTGGGAGACAGAGTTATGGGTGGAATAAAATGCCTGACAGCATATAAACTTGGCCGTCCCGTAGTGGAGCATCCAACACGGGGGTGTTGGAAGAGGTGAGGGGTGTCCTGGTTTAAAGGGAGCAACAGGCACGTTGACAGAGGAGGCTGCAGAGCTCCTGGTTCCGGGGTGAGGCCTGCTCTGGCCACACGTTGCTTGAGGCGAGGGGGTCCCTGCCTCCTCGGTCCTCCCTCCACACATGGTATTCCTCTCGCCAGCACTGGCAGAGAGGGAAGCAGAAGTCACATCTTTGGGCACAAGTGTGCCCAAGTGTGAGGTGAGGATGAGGCAGGAACTTCAGCGCAAGAGGCAAATGTGGGCAAGGCCTGGTCCCCCTTTCATAAATGTGCGTGAATAGCTTACCTTTTGCTTTGCTAAGTGAAGTCTCGTAGGTTCCAGAGAGGTGGAGAAAGTGCCAACTTGATGGTGAAATCCATATATGCAGATGACGGCAAAGATCGCATCAACAAAGAGGAAGTCTGAGCCATTGGGTCCCTCCTGCTGGAGAATGGGGGGCATCCAGGGCGTAAGAGAAGCCGGGAAACCCCCAGACTGGGGGTTCATCCGGGACTGGAAGCATCAGCTGCACAGGCTGGGGCCTCCCTGTCTGAGACTCCCCCCAGCTCTGACTCTCAGTAGGACATCTGGAGAGCAGGAGGCCCCAAATCCACAGTGGAGCCCTCTCGGGGGGATGCTTGTGGCTGGAGGCTGCTGGTGGGGCCCCCTTGGTCTCTGTGGGGTCTGCGTGCATGTGTGCATGTGTGCGTGTGTGTAAGGACAACTACACACCTATTCATCATTTTACTCATGCCTCATGGCTTTAGATATTTCTAGAACACCTATTCTGTTCCAGCATTGTCCAATCTGGTTCCAGTCTCAGCCTCATGGGATTCAGACAATGACATTAACTAGTCAGTCACCCAGTGGTGCTTGAGTTCACAGCAGAGGTGGGTGGTTGTTCTGGGCCACGTGCTTCTGATTTCCATCAGCACCTTCTTTGTCTCTTCACAGTTGCACAAGGTCACAGAATGAGAGTCAAGGAGAAAACTATCAGTGTCTGTTTCTTGAGGGATTTAGAACAGGTACTGACTCGGGTGTAAAGGACATTTCAGAACGCCAGCATTTCTCTGCTCTGGCCTAGAGGCAGCTGTGACCCCTTAGTCAGCTATACAATGAAGCATAATATTGGTGCTGAAAAGTGGGGTGATGCTAAAGGCTGGTGTAATCAGCCACTGCTCAGGTGTAACTAGCACGTATTAAGACCTAGACCATGAGGGGACCCCATAAAAGCCTTTCTCCTTCTGTCTGATGAAGTGGGAAAGATGGAGTTAGCCTTGGCATCTGGAGGCCCATAGTCCCTGATGGGGTCACCTGCACCAGCTCCCTTGGGTCCTGCCACCCTCTAGGGACATAGGTCCCTCAGAGGGGCCTGGAGAATTGCCTTGGCCCTCAAAACCTTCCTTTCTGTTGGTATTTCCTGTCCCCTCTCTCGCTGCACAAGACATACAGTTGAGAACATGGGTCCTGGCCAGACTGCCTGGGGATGGATTGCTGTGTGATTTTGCATCATTTTTTAAGCAATCTGTTCCTCAGTGTCTTGGCCTCTGTAGTGGGATTGATAATAGCACTTACTTCACACGGTGGCCATAGGGATGAATCGCGAAGGACGGCCAGAGTGAGTGGACGTTGATTTTGGACAACCACCCCCTCGGGAACATAGGTCAGGAAGTTTTATTGTTTACTTAATGGGTAAGGAAAGAGAAACTTGAGAGGGGAGACACCTAGATGATTTCATTTAAGGATCCCCTAACCATCTGTACAAGGTGGGCCTCCAGATGCAGTGGAAGGTGAAGTCTCTGTGATGTCCTGGGTAGAAGCTGTACCCCACGACACTCAAAGGACGTTGGCATCCTTGTCTTGTACAAAGCCCATGGCAATGCTGGAGCACTGATGCCCTGGGAGAGTGATCTCCTTATTGCCAGTAGATCCCTTCACAGATTAGGTAACCGAGGCACCAGAGATCACGCAACTACCAAATGGTGCACCAGTCTAGAACCTGGGTCTTTGGACTCCTGATCACCCCTGCCTTCCCCCAACCCTGCTCCTTTCCCCCATTATTCCTCCAACTTGTCCTGGAGGGCACTTTGTAGACCCATTCAGACATCATTCTCTCGAGTAGAAACCCCTAAACTGAACCCTGGCCTGTTTTAAGGCTGTGTTCTTGCACCATGCTTTCACCAATTCTGGAATGTTCTCATCTTTGCCAATTCACTTTTGGCCAGTTCACATATTTAATAGAACACTTCCGTGATGCTCTAGAAACCATGCTTACCCATAGAAGAAATCAACAAGAGTGAATGTTTAATTATTATACTCTGGTTGTAGATTTCTTTTTGAGCTCCCTGGTAGCCAGAGCAAAATAATGTTGGTTGTTAGCAAAAGCCATGGCCTGAACATAATGGTGATATATTGGTATGGTTGCTTTGTGCTAGGCAGTTGTTAGACTGGGAATGACCACTTGGATCTGGAAGAATCTCTGGAGAGAACTGGAGAGATGGGTGGTCATGCAATGATCAGGCAAGACTGAATTTTGGGGGAGGGTTGACCTGGGCATCAGAGGGTCTAGCAGTGGTTGTCTTTGTGATCATCATGTCCCTTCCTGAGTGCCCTGGGCCAGGAAGTTTACCAGAGTCACCTGGGGTCTATTTCCCAGACGGAGCATTCATTCTTCACTCTTCCTAAAGTTGTCTGCTTGTCACTCTGGAGTCAGGAGTTGTAGACTGTCAGGTTGTTGATGCAGAATGTCAGATGTAGGATGACCATGTGTTTGCATACACCTGTTACCTTCTTTACCTTCTTCCAGATAGCAGATGGAGCAGATGAGGAAGGTGTGTTCAGGGGCCACGCTACCTGTCTGAGC
Source organism: Condylura cristata (assembly GCF_000260355.1). Taxonomy (NCBI): domain Eukaryota; kingdom Metazoa; phylum Chordata; class Mammalia; order Eulipotyphla; family Talpidae; genus Condylura; species Condylura cristata. The sequence continues at coordinate 6,931,772 of NW_004567140.1, forward strand.
TCTTGGGTTGGAAGGCGACGACACAAGAGATGAACTTAGTCCTGCAGTTCCTGCTCCTCCTTCCCCAACCTTCCCAGAGAGGGACTAGCAAGGAGGCTCCCCAAGTAAGCAGATGGAGGTTGGAGCCTGGGCTGGGAGGAGGCTGTTGACAGGGAGGACTCCCCCACTCCATGAAAGTAAATATGTCTTTTAAACATTTTAGTTCTCAGTTCAAAATTTGTTTCACAGGAAACAAATGGGGTACAGGAATATAAGCAACTGAAGGCTGCTGGATGTTTAAAGTGGGTGAGGGTATTGTAGGTGGAAGCTAAGGCACAAACAGGCTGACCCATCAGGTGGGTGTGTGCCAGAGTCAGGACGTGAACCTGGGCTATAGTTCTGGCACTCTGACCCCGGTCTTGTGCTGACCCAAGGGAAGGAGAGCTTTTCCACAAGGCGATGCTCCCATGTTTTCTTTTTTGTTTTCTAACCTTGACTACAAACAATTGTGGTGTTTATGCTGGCCTCGGGTCAAATAGTTCCAGGATGTATGTTTTATAGTTTCTGTAGCTGATTTCATGTATTCTCAAGTTTCATTTCCTATTATGTTTCTGAATGGTACAAATGATCATTTTCTCCCCTTAGGTGGCCTCAGGCTGTGAGCCTGAGCATGGGTGCAATCTAATATAATGAAGAGTGCCTGCTCCCATTGCGTGCTCTCCCTACCTACTCTCCATTATGCCTGGGATGGCCCTTCATACTTTAGTATGAATTAGAAGTCAGCAGGGCTAAGACTGCTGTCGGTAAAGACTGCTGTGTATGGAAGTGGTTCTGGGGGTGGGGTGGGGTCCCCGGGAACCAGAGAGACTCTGAGACTCTCATTCTCAATCTGAGGGTCTTCTGCTCACCAGTGTTAGAGGCCTCTTCACAGGACCTATATCAAGGTACCACCTACTCGCAGAAAGAGGTGGATTCTTTAGCCCTGACCCTGGCTAAGGTGATACTTTCCCCAGTCAATTAAGACAAATCACTCACTGTGACTACTTTTCTGAGAACAGGAAGGAGGAGTAATTGCTTTAGAAATATAACAACAACAAAAAAAAATCAAAGTGTCACTCTTCAGCAGAAGACAGTGAGAATTCCTGGGTTGGTGGAGCAAATGTTGCCTTTCTCATAAGGATCTGGTTCGATTGGTGAGGTCACGGAGGGGAGGCTGTATTTTAATGCTTATGTTTATATCCTTCTGGAACAAACAGAGGCCCCCACCGGGGACTGGATCCTGGTCCCACGTATGTGCAGAGAAGGACACACATACATCATGGAAGGAAGCGAGTGGGCAGGTCATCTGTCTTGTCCACGTGCCTGGGAAAAGGTCAGGAACCTGTGGGTATTAATTACTCCAGTGGCCACACGGCCATCGTGTTTATTAGGGAGGACCGTGGCATTTGGCTGAAATGATGTGCTTTAAAGATTGGTGTTTTAATAAGAGGGCAACATCTGCTTACTGTTTGGTGAGAATTAAGTGCTTTCTGGAAGGCTGCTAGGCACAGGTGTGGTTGATAACACTGCTTTAGTCACTATCTCTTTTTATTCTTGTCAAAAGCAGTCCTCTAATGCACAGAGCCCCTTAAATGGATGAACCCCTGTTCCTCTCTTGCACTCTCTGGGCCCACGGATGCTCTCTGCGTTAGGGTAGCTTAGTCTGTGATGTTAAGTTCAGTCACGTTAGCACTTTTGGGCCAGCTAGTACTTTGGGGGTGCTGAGGGGTGCGGCTGACTCTCGACTAGGCACTGGAGGGTTGTCAGACAGCTCAGGAGCCCCATTGGGGGGTGTCAGCGCTCCTGATCACAACAGAGGCCCCCTCAGACCGTGGCTTCTGTGGCCGCAACCCCGTTATCCCTCTGCACCCAGCCCTGGTTCTGTGGGTCAGTCCCACGGGGAGCACACCCCACGTTGTGGCTGGAGCCCTGACAGATCTCAGCTGACTCCCACATATGTCTGCATGTGTCTGGGGTGGAGAAGGGTTTAGACGGCAGAGCGCAAACAGCACCGCATCCTGAGTGGTGCGTCTGGCTTGGAAAAGCCCTCAGCTCTTGTCACAACAGTGGCTATTTTAGTATCATCTTACAGTGACTTCAGCCTCCAAGGCCCCCCGGAACGAGAGCCCCAAAGGGAGCATGGGTGTTGGGTGGCCATGATGATTTAAAGTGATAGGGAGAACATATTTTTCTTTTTAATAATATAATAGTTTTTTTTTTTACACCATTTTGTGCCTTTTTCTATCTCAGCTGTAACCCCCGTGGGCTTCCCACCACCAATTCACCTGTGTGCCATCACCATATACCAGTGCACTCCCCTCTCTCCATTTTTGAATAGGGAGAACATCTTTTATTAAATAGCTATATATTTAATTTTGCTACTATAGTCTCCACAGCAAGTGATGCTCGTTTTTCTTTTATGGTGGTCTTAGAAGTTTCCTTTTAAGATTCATTTTTTAAAGTGAGTCATTTTAAAGGAGAAGTGGGTAGAGCAGCGAGGTGGCAGGGAGGCTGATGCCTGGTGCCAGCTGGCAGAGCTGGGCCTGGGTCCCCCACGCCCCTTTCCTCAGTCCGCCCTGGCATCACTTGAAGTCAGTGCACCTCCATTTCCCTGTCTGAACAGTGGGGACCATCGAGCCAGCCTCTTACTAACATCATCTTGAGATGATGGCTGATGGATGAGATCAAGTGGATAATCCTGAGCACCATCATTATCATCACTGTTAACATTAGCATTAATTAACACTCGACCTGTGGTGTGCTCTTACTCTGTGCTGACCACTAAGGGCTACTGAGTAGAAACAACTCACATAACCCCCCATTCCAGCGGGGAGAGACCAGCGTTACCCACATTTTAAAAACAAGCCCCGTGGCCCTCCCTGGTGGCACAGTGGGTTAAAGCACAGCACTGAGAATCTAAAGCCGCTTCCGCATGAGTTTGATTCCCACCTGCCCTGGAGGTGACCACATGGTGTGGCAGACCTCTCCTGACCCGCCCGCTGCTCCCCTCAGCAGTGTACTTCGTCGATCTGCCTGTTCTGTTCCCCACTGTCTCTGGTGAAGCCTCTCACCGCCCCTCAGCCTCTGGCCTGTACCCCAGTTCTGTATGCACAAATAAATAAATCTTAAAAAAAAAAGAACAAGCCCCGTATGACCCAGCAATTCCACTCCTAGAGATCTACCCAAAGGACACTAAAGCATTAACATTATCAAAAGGATACTTGCACCCTTATATTTATTACAACATTATTTATAATAGGCAAAATGTGGAAACAACCCAATGCCAATGTAGATTACTGGATAAAGAAGATATGGTGTGTATAAACCACACACATACACACATACATATACCATATATACATATACATATACCATATCTATTGCATATACACACACATTGTATATATACACAATGGAACACTATGCAGCAATCAAAAAGATAAACTAATGTCATTACAGCAACATGGATGGAGCTGGAAGAGATCATGCTCAGTGAAGTAAGTCAGAAGGAAAAAGAAAAATATCGGATGGTTTCATTTATAGGAGGAATGTAAGGGAACTAAATGAGGAACCAAGGGGGAAAATAAAAACAACAATATAAAAAACAACAAAGCCAAACGACAATAAAAAGACTAACTACAAATCAGAGATATTCTGTAGGGGAGGGGGAGGGAAAGACACCGGGGAAAGGGTGTGAATTCTAGTTTCTGTGGTGATGGTGCACGGATGATGGGAATGCTATGGGGGACACAACTGAGAAAAGAAAGCAAACACTGTAATTCAAGCAAACAAATAAATAAATAAAAATAAAAGTAGAGCAAATACTAGGGAAAAAAAAAACAAAAAAACAAGGCCTGCACAGAATCAGAGTCTTCTCTCCAAGGTCGAGTACAAACAAGGAAAAGACAAATATTTCTGTAGAACTGAGTCCATTCATGTTTCAAAATACTGGTATAAGTCCCAAATTAAACTGCTTGGGGAGGATCCTGGAGAGAAAATGAGCAGATCTGTCCAGCCGCGTGTCTTGGAGCCCTGCAGTCAGAAGAGCTCAGGAAGATGACTTTTAAAAGGAAACAGAAGAGGCCCTCCCTGGTGGTGCAGCACTGCACGCTGGCACAGCTGCTTCAGTGTGTTTTCGATCCCCGCCTGCCCCAGAGGTGACCCACAGGGCGCGGCAGACCTCTCCTGACCTGCCCACTGCTCCCCTCAGCAGTGTACTTCATTGATCTGCCTATTCTGCTTCCCACTCTGTCTCTGGTGAAGTCTCTCGCCGCCCCTGCGCCTCTGGCCTGTACTCCAGTTCTGTATGCACAAATAAATAAATCTTTAAAAAAATAAAAAAGGAAGAAAATAGGCAGCCTCATGCCCTCACAGATGCTGCCTCTGGACTTCAGGGTTGGAACTGCAATTTCCTTTCTCAAAGACTTTCTCTCTCACTGTATGATCCAGAAGTCTCCAGCACACGTTCAAGTCCATAAGACACGCGGATGTTTGAAGAGACCCTTCCTGGTGGTCTGAAGGCCAAAATTCTTTTCCGGATCAAACTCAGGTATCGCCAGGCCTTTCATTCGGTGCCAATGGTGGGCATGGCTGTGGGCACCTTGGTTCACATTGAGGGGTGTCATCAAGCAGCCCCCGTGCTCCTAACTGTCAGGTGGTACAAGAGCAGAAGACACACTCAGGAATGCACTTCAGGTGGGGCTCACCTGCCAGGAACAGGCTCAGGCTCCCCAGGGAGGGGGACCTGGCACACCCCACAAGCAGGCAGAACCTTGAAGACATTAAGTCAGTCCCAGAAAGGAATCCTGTATGAGTCCAGTTACGTGAAGCATGCAGAATAGTCGGTTCCTATAGACAAAGTAGAATTGTTTGCCAGGGCTGAGGGCATGGAGGAGGGAGGGCAGAGCTTCCTGGGGGCAGCTTCGGTTTTGCAAGTTGAGGAGAGTTCCGGGGAGGCCGGGTGGAGGTGGCCCTACAACATGAGAAAATACTGAAGCTTCTTAAAAATGGTGAAGCAGGCCAATTTTATGTTATTATGTATATTTTCCCACAATTAAAACTACATGCACCCATCCGCCCTTATGTAAAAGTTTCCTAATTAAAAATAAAAGAATGTTCTGGATGAAGCAGCCAAAGTTAATAATTTTATTAAATCTCTGTCCTGGAACACAGCAGGCCTTGGATTATTCTGTGAGAGCAAATGCACCATGCCCGGGAGTATTCCACCCCTGTGGAAGGAGCAGCGGGCTGGCTTATAACCTGTGAGGTGGAGCCGGTTCCCCTCGGCAAGCGCCATCTTTACTGAAAGAACAACTGATAGACGAACTATGGTTATTCAAATTGACTATTGGCAGGCGTTTTCTGGAAAATGAACAAATGAATCCTGTCACTTCCAGGAAAATAACTGACAGTATTTGTTGCCAATGATAAAATTCGAGCTTTCAAGAATTTTGAAAAACTTACATCAGCCGCTGTGAGTTTGACAGCTTTCCAATACTTAAAGAGACACAAATGAATGGGATTTTTTCTTTTAGGATTGCACCATGAATCACATCAACATTGAATATCTGCATATCTCATTGAACTGATGCATTTCAAGTGGCCAATGCCTGTTATGAAACTATGCAAGGTGAACAATGTCTTCAACTCCCAAGGGAATCCAATGTTTTGTTTTGTTTTTTTAAGATTTATTTTTATTTATTTTATGCATTGAAAAACTGGGGTGCAGGCCAAAGGTTCATGAGTGGGTGTTGAGAGACTTCACCAGAGACAGAGTGAGGAGCAGAACAGGCAAATTGACGAGGTACACTGCTGAGGGGAGCAGCGGGCAGGTCAGGAGAGGTCTGCTGCGCCCTGTGGGTCAGCTCCCTGACTGGGATCGAATTCAGGCCATAGTGATGATAGAGCTAAGGCCTCCCTACACCATCAGGGAGGCCCCCAATGGATTTTGAAGTAGCAGATGCAAAGTGTCCATGTGTTTCCAGATTCCACCTTGAAACTACCCTTTAAGAAGTTACCAGAGGCTGCAGCTTGATGTGATCAAAGAACAGCCACAATTGTCTACAAAGGCTAGGGAACATATACTGCCTCCCCCAGCAACACACACCTGTGGAAGTTCAGAATTTCCTCAACCTTGAACTCAACAGCGTGTTGAATGTGGAAGCAGTTATGGGAATACAGTTGCCTGTTACAGTCTGTCACAAAAGAGGTTTGCAAACATGTGCAATTCTGCTCCCATCCATCAATTTTTGAATATATTGGGTGTTTTCATGAAAACATTCTAGATATGTTAATATATCAGGGGATTACTGTTCTGTTAAAATAGATCATTAAGTGAATACTCCAACGATTTCCGAGTGTTCACTTCTACTGAGCCACCCAAACTAAGCAGGGCCGGTCCCCCTAAACTTCAGGGCATTTGCTTTCTCCTTGTTCTGAGATCACAAAGTTTGAGACTGCTCTAGAGACATCATTTCCCGTTCTGCCAACACAGGAGA